>NC_044031.1:772593507-772932187 GCF_901765095.1 Microcaecilia unicolor | reverse complement strand
TTAAGAGTGGACTAACACGGCTACCACACTCCTCCACAGTCAAAATGAAACTGGATATTCTATGCCAGACGCCGGAAATGGCTGGAAGTGAATATCTGGGTTTAACACTGAATATCAGGGGGTCTGTATATAGGTATGTTTCTTGGGATAGTACTAAATAATGCCTTAGAGTACACTTGATGACGGATTTCTAAATAAATAATCTGCCCAACTGTCCTGCATCAACATAAACCACATACATACTTAATGGAAACACCGACATTTTAATATATAGTTACAGTATCCCATAACTTAAACTTGACCAGTCTATTATAATGAAAATACCCTGCAAAATAATTATAGCAATGGCACATATCCTTCAAACTTTGCTTTATAGCAAATGTTCATGTTGATGGCACACTGAAATTTGCAGTCTGTGGAAGAACTAAAAAAAAGCCCAAATATAATTTATTTACATTTTTTTAAGGGAAACAAGGGAAATATAAACTGCTCTTGACAGAATTTACTTTCATTTCAATATCAATTCATTTACACAAGTTAATAAATTTACATTTTTCACAAATGTTAACCTTTGTCTACACCAACACATCAAAAACTGCATGAAGCAAAGCCCAGATTTCTCACTGATGAAATAAGCAAAATTACACTGTCAACATCAAGATTTTTTTTCCCCCACCTATTGTGGAATCTGTAGCATACAAAACGTTTCCTCTTACAGTTTTCTATAGGAAAAATATATTCAAATTCTGGGAGCACCTCAATAATAGCAACACAAAATTCCTTCACTGCCAGATACTTAGTGAAGTAACACTAAATCCTGCGAAGAAGCTTCTCAGATTCTATGCTGCAAACCTAAACAACAACGATTCTGAACTCACAAATACCAATGACAGTATCTTTAAAAAGGAAGCAGTGAATATACACAACAGCGCCAGACAAGTCAGACTGAGATATAGATCCTGACACTAACCACATGCCAGCAGAATCTCTCACCTCAGTCACATGCAGAACACAGATCAATCTTGATCAATTACAAAATAAAGGACTCCTCCCCCCTCCATTCATCCCTGTAGCCTAACATCAGCCGTACCCTTTCCTACCCCCATCCATCCCCATAGCCCAGCATCAGCCCTACCCTACCCTACCTTTCCTATCCCCCCAATCTATTCCTGAAGCCCAAAATCAGCCTTACCCTTCCCTACTCTCCCATCCCTCCCTATAGCTCAGCATCAGTACTACCCTTCCCCTCTTTACTCCTCCATCCATATAACCCAGCATCAGCCCTAACCTTTCCTACCCCCACCCCTCTCTGTAACTAGTGCCAGCCCTACCCTATCCCTTTATTATTATTATTATTTTTTATTGCATTTGTATCCCACATTTTCCCACCTATTTGCAGGCTCAATGTGGCTTTATCCCCTATCCCATAGTCTGGCATCAGCCCTGCCCTTCCCCCTCCCCCACACAGAAGCACATTAGCATTAAACACTTTTTTTTTAACATCTCCACCCAAAAACCCACCATGAATGAAATACAAAACTTTACTTTTTAACCTGGGAAAAAGACAGAGCCCACCCCCACTAGACAGAGCCCACCCCCACTCAGAAGCCCATCAGCATTACACAAAACAACTTTTTGAGGTTCCCTGCAGAGGTCTACCCCCCTCCCCATGAGGCCCAAGATCACCTGGTGCAAAGTGCTGCCTGGAAAGGAGGCCCAAGCTGATTACAGTGAGTGAACCTGATTTCTCCAGCACTGCTCAACAGCTCAACTCTCCGATTTTGCCCCTTGTTGAGTCCTGGAGATCAATGCTGTGCTTACCTACGGCTAACACGGCTTGGAGGGAGACCGGCTGCAGGGTCACTAGGCAGGCATCACCATCATCGCAGCTCAGCGACGCGAGCTGAGGATGGCATGGCAGATCCTGAGGTACGTGGCGCCGCAACCACGTCATCCACCGAAGCTGGTCCCTGCCGACCCGCCCCAATGCCTGACTCCCAACGCGACACACTCCCAGTAAAGATCGGCGCTGCAGGAGAGCTGCTGCTTGTTTCCTGGACTGACTCCTGGAGGCTTCCTTGCACGTCCGTACGTGATGTGACTGATTGCAGCTGTGATTGGCGGTCACAGAAACTGGGTGGGCCTTAGCTGGGTTTGGGTGGGCCCAGGCCCACCCAGGCCCACCCGTAGCTATGCCCCTGACAGTCACACTGACAGTCCCTCACAAATTACAGAACAAGGGATCACAAATTAGAAATAAAAATATATAGACAAAATTGAACTGGGAACCCTCAGCATGCACTGCAACACTGGAGAAAAAAAAAACCAAACGCGCATTTCCTTTTCTACTTAACACAATAAAAAGACATCCACTATGCACATTTTCCAAAGCTAACATTCCATTTAAAACATTCAAAATAAAATGATTTTTCTACCTTTATTGTCTGGACATTTTATTTTTCCATCATGTTGGTTCCAATTTGTTTTTCCCGCTTTCCTGTCTTCTGCTAATTCTTCAAGCGACTGTCCATTTGTTTTTTTTCTTCTGTCATTTCATTTCCTCACTACACCTGCCTCTGAAATATTGATCTTTCCATTTTAGCTCTTTCCTTTCTTTCTTTTTTCTTTTCTGCCTCTGTACACTCAAATTTCATCCTCTTTCTAAATCTTTTCCTTCTTTTTACTTTTCAGATATCTATCACATTTCCATTTCCTTTCACCCACTAGCTCTCCCATTCCCCATCTCTCTCCTTCCCAGCCTATCATTCCTTTCCATCTTCAATCTATGCACCATTACCATATTTCTACCCCTGTAATCACTGTTCTCTCATTTATTTCCTTGTCATTTCCACTCCCTGGGCCTCTCCACCATGCTTTCCACCATTCCCAGTGTCTCCCGCCCTCAACCCTTCCAGCCCAGTATCTGTTCCCTCTTTCTCCCATCCTCACCCTCTAGCCTGATATCTCCCTATCCTTTTTACCTCCCACCACCAGCATCTTCCTGTCCCATCTCTCTCCCCTCCCCCATTGTTCAGCATTTCCCCTTTCTCTTCCTACCATCCATTGTCCATTTTTTTTTGTTACATTCTCTCCCTGGATCCATCTTCCCTCTTTCTCCCCTCCCAAGCTTGTGCATCTCTCCTCTCCTCCACCTTCATGTCCAACTTTTCTCCCTCTCCCTGCCTTGAGCCCCTGGTCTAACATCTCTTCCCCCCCCCCCACCTCAACATTTCCCCTCTAATCTCTCCCTCCTTTCCTTCCACTTCCATGTCCAACACTTTTTTTTTCTCTCTGGTCCTTTACCGCTCTGCAGCCTTTCCCTCCCTCTCCCCATCCCACCCCACCCCACCCATATCCAACAATTCACCCTCTCTTTCCCCTTGCAGCATCTCTCCATTCCTCCACTCCACCTAGCACTACCCTGTCTCACTTCCTCACCCCAACAGTGCTCCTGTCTCTCCCTCTCTCCTTGACCCCTCAAGCCACCTGCCAGCATGCTGCACCTTTTTCCCCTCTCCCCCCAGCCACCCGCTGACTGACATGCTGCAGCTGCACCTTTTCGCTGTCATTGTTGTTCTCTCCCACCTCCAAGCACCCGCCGGCACGCCGCAAGCCCTACCTCCCCTTCCATCCCCACTGGACATCTGCAACGGAGCCGCCTCATGCTGCCGCTACACAACTGCTTCCTTCCAGCTGGCCTCACCTTTTCCGATACTCTTCTTTCTGAAGAGGCGGGGCCAGTGCAGAGGAAGCAGTCATAGCAGCGTGCGGATGGTCCTGGCGCCGCATGGCTCAGCCAAGCTAACACCACTGACGGGGATGACCGATGACAGGGGAGGGAGCAAGCCGGCCGGGAGGGAACAAAACCTGCGATGCGCCGCAGGTGGCTGGGAGGGAAAGCTGAACTTGCGCTTTTTCGTTGGCTGAGTTGCACCGTTGCTGGGTGGGCCCGAGCCCAAAGTGGGTGGGCCCAGGGCCATCCAGGCCCACCCGTGGCTACGCCCCTGCTAGCAAGGATCAACATGAAGTGACCCTCTCTTCACCACAAGAAAGAATACATCTGGACCTCAATCAGAGTGAGTTCATACCGATCCAGCATAATTAATAATTCAGGAATTCTAGCAACATTTAAATATCTTGTGGCACATTTCCCTTGGATAAGATCCCTATACTGAGTGCTGTATTTAGTATTGTAAATAAACTCAATCTGTACAAGAAATAAGAATCTAGTCCTTCCTTAATAAAGTTCTACATGTATTTCCTTAAACATTGAACAGTGCAGGTTTATTAACATCTTTACCAGCACATATATAACAGGGATATTAGACTAATATAAAGAGCCTTAAGATTATAAGGTATATTGTATAGTTTATTTAGTGTAAATTGTTTAAGTCAATCATTTGCAGCTGAAACTACTCTGTAATGATAAACGTCCTCCCTTTGTTCTCCTAATTAGAATAATTGATTATAAATTAAGAGAAGTGGGTGGGTGGGAAAGCAGACTGAACTAGGTTATCTGTTAATGCTCTAGGCTGTAACAGTTAAGTTCAAGCTGTTAGACTCTCATAGACTTATTACTGTAAAGTCATGATATCTTAGAGTATAACCTTGGCACACCAGACACACCTGGAGTCTCTATTATTTTTATGAAGCCTCTTTTATTTGAATAAATCACAGATAATTTACTCACAGTCAGATGGTCAGTTGTGCTGCCTCAGGGCACAGAGACTCCGCAGTTCTGGGAGCTGTTGGAGGTGGAGATCTGAGGAGAGGTAGTTTTATTGCAGCGGAGAAAGATAGTTGAACAGGTAGAAATGGTTCAAAGCTGGGTGACTGTAATGTGCGATATCTCATTAAGGAGGAGATATTTTCAAGGTAAAAAACCAAATTCGTTGCAGGGAGTTTCAGCAGGACATAGCTGTCTGGGCTAAGATGGTGCATGCCCCATGTCTCTAGCAAGATGATGAAATGCCTCATGGCGAGGGGGACAAAAAGGACGAAACCTCACAAAGGCTCAGGGAGGGGCAGGTAAAGACCAATAGGGACAGAGCCTGCCACCGGGTGGCAAGGGAGGTGCAAGAGGACAGCTCTCGAATGGAGGGAAAGGTCATATCTGGCTGACCTTTCAGGACAGAGATAGTAAGAATGACCAGGAAATGATAGCAGGAAGACAAAAGAGCCAAGCTTGGCAGAGAGAGAGAGAGAGAGAGAGGAGGTCTGGGCAGCCTCACAACCAGTGGTAACAGTTCTAATACAGCCAAGCAAGTGTGGTTGTATTGCTTGTGAACTACATTACACACAATGCCTTGCTCACGTATCTTTGCAGAGTGAGAACTGCAGCAATGATAGTCCTTAGAAATGAGAACAACAGTAAAAGCATTACACACATTTTACGTTCATGTTATAAACTAGTGCAAGGCTGTCACAGGACAGAACACAAGCCTCTGGAAGAAAAAGTTTTAGGTTTAAAACTATGGGGAAAAGATGTTTACATTATTTAAACAAGTTAATAAAGTTTGTTTTTTTTAAGAAATTCAAACTGTTTTTCTCAATAAATGTACAAATTATCTTCTATCTCAATGTTTTAAGTCACCAAAGAACAGAGCAAACGTTCACTTACCCAGAGAGATCCAATTGAATTTGGGTCTTATATATGGTAATATTCCCTTTCTATCTCTGCTGGACTAAAATGTAAAAAATCACAGGCACTCAATGCCGACTATAGCTAGAGAAAGATACAGATCCTACTCTCGCTCTGAAACCAATAAATGGAATGAGCAGCAGGACAAGCTGAGTCTCCCTGGACAACAGCTATGACCTCATAAGTTCTAGGTCAGAATGCTGCTTCTGTGCCATCATTACTCTAGACCTAGCCCTCAGCTTTTCTGATTCTTTTTTTTTTTATCTATAAGATGAATTTTGCAGTGAAATCGCTTTAAGGCATGTGTCCCATTCTGTGTCTAGGGAACCATCTATAAAGGATCTATTCACCTTGAACTTTAGCTTCCACTGTTGTAAAAGGAGATTTCTGGCCGCTATTTGCTGTGTTTTAATGTTTTCAGGCCATGCAGGAAGTGGAACACTTATACTCTCATTAACGGACTCCATCTCCAATGGACTTGTTCTCCAATCATTACAAGGGTACAGCTAATCACCTCATTAACATCCGTCTGACTATATTTAAATACAATTTGCGGCTCTCTCTGGCACACATGTTGATTCCTGCATCAAAGCTCTCTGAAACTATGGGGACTGGGGGCTGAAAAGGGGACAGGGAGAAGTGGCTGGGGCTGAAGCTGGGACTGGTGGGAGAAAAGGGCTAGGGCTGGAACTGGGGGCTGAAAAGGGGGGCAGGTGGGATGCGTGGGCTGGGGATGGAACTAGGGGCAGGTGGGATAATTGGGCTGGAACTGGGGCCAAAGAGAGGGGGCAGAGAGAAAGGGGACAGATCCTGGACGGAAGAGGGAGGGGCAGAGAGAAAGGGCAGACAGGGGATGGAAGGGAGAGAAAGGGCAGAAAGTGGATGGAAGGGGGAGAGAGAGAAGGCAGACAGGGACAGATGGTGGATGGAATGGGGAGATAGAGAGGGCAGACAGGGACAGATAGTGGATGGAAGGCTCAGAGAGAGAGGGCAGACAGTGGATGGAAGGGGCAGGGAGAGAGAGGGCAGACAGGGGATGGAGGGGACAATAAACCTCCCCACCTCTTTAGACCTCGCCCCCCTGGTTCCAGAAAGATCTGGGTCTAGAACTCTCCCTCAATACCTTTCCCTCCCCCACTCCGACAGCTCCCCCCGGCGGCTACTTTGGGGAAAAACCCGGTCCTATGACCTGAGCACCCTCTAGCTGTCTCTTCGGGGAATTATCCTGATTTCACCTTGGAGCTCTCTCTACTGGCACCTTCAGGTCATTACCCAGCTATTTCCTTGGAGCTCCCTCTAGGGACCGTATCATGCCTTTTCCTGATTTCCTGTAGGAGAGCGCCCTCTGATGGCCACCTCTGGGTAGGGCCATCCCTGTGTTTATCACAACATATATGTTCTGTATCCCAGGAAGAGTGAATCTAGATGAATGTTTAGCTTCAGAAGTTAAGATTTTTTCTGTACCTTGCATGAACATGTTTTGTGCTTCCCGAGAAAAAATGTTCCTTTCTAGGCGACTGCCTAGTTTGCCCTAATTTGTTTACATTGTTTTCCCTTTCACCAAATATGAGATAGGTCATTAGATTTCCCATCTAGAACCATTATCTGAATGACACCCCCCCCCCCCTTTCTAAATGTATTGTTTTAGGTTAATTGAAATGCATTTCCCCCTAACTTAGGAAGAGTTCCTTGTCTCCTTTATTATTTTAGCAACAAGACTGATGTTTCTACCCAGCATATATACAATTTAGATGTTAATTTTAAACAGCTGGAATGTTAAATTTTTCTCCCACTTTGTGTCCTTTATGAGCCTTGTTTTGTATCAATGGAGAAACAGTGCACCTCCTTGATTCCTTTTTTTGTTACATTTGTACCCCACACTTTCCCACTCATGGCAGGCTCAATGCGGCTTACATGGGGCAATGGAGGGTTAAGTGACTTGCCCAGAGTCACAAGGAGCTGCCTGTGCCGGGAATTGAACTCAGTTCCTCAGGACCAAAGGCCACCACCCTAACCACTAGGCCACTCCTCCACTTGGTGCCCTAATCTTATTTGTCATGCAAGCTATGAATTACTTTTCTTAGGAACTTTATTTTCACTAATTTGCACTGTTTAAATGTGATTTTGTTCTGCATTAAATATAACTAGAACTGTGTAAAGCATAAGTCCCTAATCTGTTTAATTGCTTTGAGTCATGTTGTAGGTTCATTCAAAGAACTTTTCTTTCCTATCAGTTCCGAAGCAGCATGATACATCCCATGTGAACTCCCTCCTGTGTACATCTTGATGGCTCAGGTCTCCCTTGCAACGGTGTACAGCCTGATCTGCAATACCAGAACCAACGCTGAACCCTGTCGATTCCTCTGTCTTCTGGATTGTCAGCCTAACATTGCAACAAAATGTTTAAAATGACACTGGCTTGCCAGCTTTCTCGCTGCCTATATTTACAAAACCTTATGGACTTTTCCAAGTTTTCTATTATTATTATTGCATTATCTTTCTTCTAGTCCCTTGTTCTGTTATTTTCCATAAGATTCCCTCATACTAGTTAACTGTTTTGTATTTTCTTATTTGGTATCCTGTGATCAAATATTTTGTTAATATGTCAATTACCTCCTATGGCACTTGATTATCTTCTTGCATCCCACTGTGGACTTTGTATTGGTTTAAATAGTCCTGACTGTTGCACTCTTATTGTTATTTGTACACATATTGCCATGGATAACATTCATAATCTTGCCAAATTGCTTGTTCATGCTTATGCTGGGGTCCTCATCCTTAGCCAACACTCTCCCTCCCTCCCACACTTCCTTGCTGAAGAACATACCATTCATAAGCCTCCTGGTTATGCCCCTTGCTTATTTTTTGTGTGGTAGTGATTATAGCAGGTCTTATGTTCTGTCTTCTGGTTTCCTGTGCTATGACTGCTTGCCGCCGGATTATGGCGACTGCATAATGGTAGTCCATGCTCCAGCACAGCTTCCCTCCTCTCATGTTCCCTTCTAGGGTAGATACAGACTATGATTTGCTTTGGGGTCTTTTCACTTGCTTCTCTGTCTAATGAGGCCTCTACAGCCTGAAAAACCTAGTCATAGTGTGGCCCCTCTTCTCTTGCTTCGAGGGCCCACAAGAGGGGAGATGTATATCACAGAGGCCATGGAAAGGTGCAAACCCTCCATATTTCTAGTTTTTATTTTAATATAGCTGTTTTGCTTTTTCTTGAGCTGGGAGCAGACCTGGAATTGGAAGACAGCTAGAAATGTAAGGCTGTAGAAATTTGTGGTTTGACATTTGGCCTATGCTAACTTGTGATAAGTTGCTGGTCAGCAACTAAGGGACAGAGGCCAAGATGCACTAAACAATCGTTAGAGCCCTTCCCTTACCGATTCCCTTAGCGAATCGGTAAGGAACGGGCATGCATTATGGAAAGGGAATGCAAATGAGCTGCTCGTTGTAGCTCACTTGCATTCTCTATTCCATCATTAAACAGTCGGCCAATCGGCCAGTCGAGCATGCGCAGAGCAGCCAAGCGTTATGCTGGCTGCTCTGCGCATGCCAAATACGCCGCGCTGCTCACCCCCTCCAATGCGGCTCGATCACAGGACAGTGCAGTTGAGGGCACCCATCCAAAAAAAAAATGTACATTTTGGCCGTCATTCCCCCTCCCAATAATAAAAATATATTTTTTGGCCGTGAATAAACATTTATTATGTGTAATACTTATTTAGTAGCCAGAGTTTTTCTTGCCTGGGGGGCAAGGGTCCACCCTCCAGAAGGCTACTCCTGTCTCTGAGGCAAAGACAGAAGTATCCACTTCCTATGTCTGTCTCAATAGCAGATTATGGACTTTTCCTCCAGGAATTTGTCCACACCTTTTTTTAAACCGAGATACACTATCCGCTGTTACCACATCCTCTGGCAAATAGTTTCAGAGCTTAACTATTCGTTGTGACTTTTTCTCTCTGTGGCACTTTCAGTATTGGCTCTGAAGAACCCAGTCTTGCTCCTGTTTACCACCACTGTATGTGCTCCGAGTGTGTGAAAGGCTTCATGCTATTCGCTATTCAGCCTTTCAAGAGGGAAATGTTATATTCTTTCCTCTGTTAGGCCTGTGCTTTGCTCAGTTTTGTTCTGGGAACTTGGCCTGGCAAGTTTGCATCTTTGCAACATACAGTGCTTTTCTCAGGAGCTGGGAGCTGAGATCATGCCTTTCATATAAGGTAACCTTGACAGTTGCTGACAGGCTGAGGACACAGTGAGCCTAACAGAATGTTTCATTTGGGGAGATAGATGGAGAGAGAGGACACAAGCGTATTGTTCTGGTTGTGCACGCAGAACTCATAACTAATTATCCAATGGCCACCAAGGGTGCATATGCCCACCACGTCAGGAGAAACTGATATACCCATATATGGCAGAGGCTACTTTCTGATTCTAGTTTGGGGAAAGTCACATGATTTCTGGGAAAGGGAAACTTATGGGGGCTATTTATATGATGGCAGAGAGAGGTGTGAGCTGAGCAGTCCTTGTCTTTCAGGGTGCGCACCTGACTGACAACCTGCTCCAGGGAGAAAACAATTATTTTGTATATTGGCTCTGTGAGATATAAATAAAGATATTGCTGATTGCACCTATCTGAGTCTAAGTTTTCTCTCTTAGTTTTTACAGCCTATGAGGCTGTAGTGTTTTCTCTCCCTATGGGGGTTAAGGGACAGGAGAACACAGTAACATCCTGGACTGCTCTCTAGTTGTGACCAATTCTGAATTTTTTTCTGTTTTGCCAAGTATTTTAGTTTTCTCTTTATTGCTCTTCTTTTGTTATGGTGTTTCATATATTGTCTCATGTTGCACAAGGCAGGAGAGAGAGAGAACAAGGTGATTGTAATATGTATTAGTTGTTATGTGACTAACCGCACGCAAGGTGCACGCAGTACTGATAGGAAAATTGGCCAATTGCCATAGGGTGTGCATGTGCACACAACAGAAGAGGATAGTAAATGTAAGAAATTGCCACACACATAAATAAAAAATAAATACTAATAACAGAATAGTTGCAGGAATATTACTTTTTGTATAATCTTAAATAATGATAAATTTTGAGTTATAATGATTTTTTTTCCTGCTTACTAGGTGTCAACTCATATGTGGATTCCTTTATTCAGTTAGCACCATCCGCTTTAACACTACTGAAGCCATTGATTGTTTCATGTATGATATCGTTTCTGTTCACATAATAAGCTATGTGTTGTTTTATTTTTAAATGCTACTGGTCTGTATAGAGACAAGACATACAGAAAAATGTTTTGTTTCTAATTTTCTGAATATGCTGGACGCTGCCTTCCTTCCTAGGAAGATAGCTATTTGTAAATGTATAGTCCATACTAGATGTATAGATCCCATTTCTTTAGAACATGCCTTTGTAGACAAACAGCCAAAGAAGTTGTACTATTTGGATAGATAAAGGAGTCACCCTTGTAGATGACATCTACCTATCTACTAAACATAAATATAGTAGTGAGCCATGGGGGGTATGGTAACTATAGTAACAAGAATATTCACAGCATACGGGTTTTCACAATACTGTAAAATTTTCTGTTCCCAATGCATGCTCTGTTCTAAGCACAACCCATTTTAGTACTTATGCATGGATTTTATTGAATTTAATAAATGTGAAAACAAGAAAAATTGCTTAATAATCATTGATAAGTTTTCTAAATGGGTAGGAATGTTCCCATGCAAAACAGCAGAGGCCCTAACAGTGGCTAAGGCCTTGGTAAAAGAAGTTATGCCATACATTCCAGAAAGAATTTATAGTGACAATAAACCCCATTTTGTAAACTCCATCGTTTCTCTGTTAGCCATTGATCTGAGGAACTATTGTGCCTACCACCCCCAGTCGGCAGGACTGGTGGAAATGAGGCAGCTTGGACAGAGAAATCATATTAATTTGTTAATTCTGTTTAATTTTGGTTCAGTCCTGTAAAGTGTTAGAATGCCATCTGGTTTTAATTACTCAAATGTCTAGCTTTTGCTAGACTAGAGGTTAGAAAGGTCAGAGAGAAATGAAACTTTCTTTGTCCCTTTTTGAGTGATGGATTGTTCATAATAAATAAACCACATCTGGATGCCATTCTGAGCAAGGTATACTGGACAGTTTCGCAGGCAGTTTTAAAAGATTAGACTGAATGCTGTTTAGAAGGAGATAGTTTAGATTTAAATAATTCTAGATAATTTAGATTTTGTCTTATAAGGAATTCTGATTTTTGCTTATTTTAAAATATGTTTTATTCTGTTTAATTAATAAGTTTTATTTCTCCCTGTAAAATATCTTTTCAATTCAGTGTCTGACTTTCAAGTGAGATTTGTCTGCAGTTTAAGAGGTCATCATCTGGTTTGAATTATCCACAGTCCTAGCTAGTTCTGTGTATGAAGCTAGAAGGTGAAAGAGGTCAGGAAAAGTCAAGTCTTCTCCTTGATGGATTATAGTTAAGTGTAGGACTGGCCTCCTGAAAGTAATAACAAACCATGTCTGTGTGCCATTAAGTAAGATTGGCCCCTTAATGAACCCAGCTAGTTATGAAGTTAACCGGGAATCTGAGAATTTAATAATAATAAAATGCAGGAGATAGGTGACACATTGTCTAGTTTGAGAGGCCCCAGGTCGTAGGTCAGTTTAGGAAATATCTCAAACCTATGTAACTGATATTTTGAGTAAATGTGTAGAGATAATTAGTTTAAGACAGGGTAATCAATCTATTCTTTACCATCTGGTGAGAAAGGGGGGCTAGAGGGGTTTATGACAATATATAAATGAGAACAAAAGCAGCTTACGTTAGACGAGAAGGAACCAAGACAGGAGACACAAGACACAGAGAGCTGAAGATAAGGAGAGAGCTAGCGCTGATGTCCTACTTTGTTTGCTGGCAAATAAAGAAGATTTCTCTCTTATTCTGGTGTGTGGTGTTTGACTCCTGAAGTACCACAGATTCTGCTAACAATAGTGGTAATTCCTGCAACAGAAAGACAATGGAATCTTCAAAAGCAAATTGAAAAAGATAATGGCAGAAACTGGAAAGAATTGGATATACTGCAGGGCCGTGCCAAGGGTCTGTGGCGCCCCCCTGCAAGGGATCGGGTGGCACCCCCCCCCCGCAGACAAGCGGTTGGAGCGCACGCGCCCCCTCCCCCCCCCCCCCGTGAAGATGATCGCTGTCCTCTCTCCCCTGCCCTCCCACTCCTATGTCCCAACTGCCCGCCCTCTTCTCCCCACAACAAAATCTCTTTTAAACTTGAACATGAAGAGACAGTCCCTGCTCGACAGAGCTTACAATCTAATTAGGACAGACAAACAGGACAAACAAGAGATAAGGGAATATTAAGGTGAGGATGATAAAATAAGGGTTCTGAACAAATGAATAAGGGTTAGCAGTTAAAAGCAGCATCAAAAAGGTGGGATTTTAGCTTAGATTTGAAGACGGCCAGAGATGGAGCTTGACGTACCGGCTATCTCTCCCTGCCCTTTAGTATTATACCCAGACACCCTGCTTCTTTCTGGGAGAGACCCCTCCCTGCCCTTTAGTATTATAACCAGTACCTCCGCTTCTTTCGGGGGGAGGGGGTTGAAAAGACCCCTCCCAGCTTTACAGTAATATAACTAGTCCCCCTGCTTCTTTTTGGGAGGGGGTAAAGAGACCTCATCCCTTTGCTTCGTTCGGGGGGGGGGGGGTTTGAAGAGACCCCTCCCTGCTTTTTAGTATTAAAACTAGTCTCCCTGCTTCTTTTTGGGAGGACGTGAAGACACCTCATCCATTTGCTTCTTTCTGGGGGGAGGGGTTGAAGTCCTCTCCCTGCCTTTTAGTATTATTACCAATACCCCTGCTTTTTTTGGATGGGGTGACGTGACCCCTCCCTGCTTTTCAGTATTATTACCAATACCCCTGCTTTTTTTTGGGGGGGGGGGGTGAAGTGACCCCTTCCTGCTTTTTAGTATTAAAACTAGTCTCCCTGCTTCTTTTTGGGATGGGGTGAAGAGACCTCATCCCTTTACTTCTTTCTGGGGGGGGGGGGGGGGTTTGAAGACCTCTCCCTGCCTTTTAGTATTATTACCAATTGTAGAAAATGGCTGTCACTTGTCATTAGCGAAATACAGGTCAAGGCTTAGAAGTGCCAGCAAGGCCTCTAAAAATCATCACCTATCTCTGACCCAAGGATTTCACTGTGTTGCAACAACACAGCTCCTGACAGGCTTTGAGGTAAGTGAAAGTTGGCATGGGTGCAAAAGTGACTGATGGTTGCAAAAATGAGCTGAGCTGATGCTGGTGCAGGCCATTTACAGAAACAGCGGTCAAGAGATATCTTGCAAGAAAGAAAAACAGTTAAGCTAGGTGCAGAAAAGCAGAATTATAAGGGGCAGAGCGAAACTAGGAGGACAGGAATAATCATTGTGGTCGAAACTGATCAATTGCACAAGGTATTTGCTAATTGTGACTAACAAATGATATGGAAGGATAAAGGATATAAAAATCTGTCAGCTTGACCATTGTAACGGAGAATTCAGCACCTGTGACATGACTTTGGCACTGTCTGACCTCCCATATGAGAAATTGAAATTACTTCCATATTTTGACTGAGCTTACAATTGATCTTGTATTATCTGCATTTGGTATGTACCTGTATATTAATAAATAAAAGAGAGCTAATTTCTCATATTTGCAGTCTTCTTCTGATAATTTCCATATTTCACAGAGTATGTGCACTACCCTGAGGAACTAAGAGGTAAAGCCAGATAGAGGTAAATAGCCTAAAATATTTACCAATACCCCTGCTTTTTTTTTGGAGGGGGGGGGTGAAGTGACCCCTCCCTACTTTTTAGTTTTAGTCTCCCTGCTTCTTTTTGGGAGGGGGTGAAGAGACCTCATCCCTTTGCTTCTTTCTGGGGGGGGGGGGGGTTGAAGACCTCTCCCTGCCTTTTAGTATTATTACCAATACCCCTGCTTTTTTTTTTTTGGGGGGGGGTGAAGTGACCCCTCCCTGCTTTTTAGTATTATTACCAATACCCCTGCTTTTTTTTTTTGGGGGGGGGGGGTGAAGTGACCCCTCCCTACTTTTTAGTTTTAGTCTCCCTGCTTCTTTTTGGGATGGGGTGAAGAGACCTTATCCCTTTGTTTCTTTCTAGGGGGATTGAAGACCTCTCCCTGCTTTTTAGTATTATTACCAATACCCCTGCTTTTTTTTGGGGGGGGGGGGGTGAAGTGACCCCTCCCTGCTTTTTAATATTAAAACTAGTCTCCCTGCTTCCTTTTGGGATTGGGTGAAGATACCTCATCCCTTTGCTTCTTTCTGGGGGGTTGAAGACCTCTCCCTGCCTATTAGTATTATTACCTGTGCCCTGAAAAAGACAGATACAAATCAAGGTAAGGTATACACAAAACGTAGCACATGAGTTTATCTTGTTGGGCAGACTGGATGGACCGTGCAGGTCTTTTTCTGCCGTCATCTACTATGTTGCTACTTGTAAAAAAGGCCCGTTTCTGTAGGAAATTTAACAGGTGCTAGCAAGGTTATCCCCCACCCTCCCTCGCTGTCTCACTCTGTCCCCTCCGAGACCCACGCCCCCTCCCTTCCTTCCAAGTTCCAGACCCCCCCTCCCTCCCTCCCTCGCTCTCCAAGTTCCAGTCCCCACCTCCCTGCCTCCCTCCCTCTGAGTTCCAATCCCTCTCTCCGACTTCCAGACGCCCCTCCGAGTTCCTGACCCCTAGACCCCCCTGCCGTGCCCTCTCTGGCTCGACTCCCCCTTCCCGCCGCCAACCCTCCCCCACCGACCCCAACCCCCGCCAGCCAAAGTCCTCTTCTCGGCTGCGCGGGCGGCATTGCTTGCTGAATGATCTGATCAAGTTTCTGTGTGTGCGTCTGATGTCTGGTTTCTCAATCTGCACTTCCCCAGCTGTAAAGGACTAAAATACAAGCTGATACACGCCACCACCTTCTCTTACATAAGCACGCAGCTGTGGAATGCACTACCCACATCCCTGAAAGCTATTGACGAAATAACTAATTTCCGCAAATCTTTTAAGACACACCTCTTCAACAAGGCCTACAAAGAGAACCCATAGTCTTACAAGACTACCTCACCAACCCAAAGTCCACCTACAATAGCATCCTGCATAACACCTTCCTTCTCTCTTCCCTTACTTATTCTCTGTACATTACTAAGTGTATCTGATATCATGTAATGACTATGTCATAACAAAACTCTGTAAGCCACATTGAGCCTGCAAATAGGTGGGAAAATGTGGGATACAAATGCAATAAATAAATAAATTACAGATCTAGCATTGATGTAGCCTACCTGGATGTTTTGGTATGGGGCAGTCTTGTTGGGCAGACTGGATGGACCGAGCAGGTCTTTTTCTGCCGTCATCTACTATGTTACTATCCAGCTTATAATCGAAAGTGATCGCCGGCCATTTCCCGACACAAATCGGGAGATGGCCAGCGATCTCGGAAAAGCGGCAAAATCGGTATAATCGAAAGCTGCGTTTTTGACAGCATCGCCGCTTTCCCATCGCCTCGCCAGTGAAAGTTCAAAGGGGCGTGTCGCCAGCTAAGCAAAGGCGGGACATGGGCGGGCGTGGCTACCAGATGGCCGGTTTTCGCCGATAATGGAAAAAAAACCCCGGTGATAAGCAGTATTTCGCCGGGTTTACTTGGTCCTTTTATTTTCACGACCAAGCCTCAAAAAGGTGCCCCAACTGACCAGATGACCACCGGAGGGAATGGGGGATGACCTCCCCATACTCCCCCAGTGGTCACCAACCCCCTCCCACACTAAAAAAATAAAATTAAAAACCTTTTTTGCCAGCCTGTATGCCAGCCTCAAATGCTGTACCCACCTCCATGACGGCAGAATGTGTTCTATCCTCCGACAGCCTTTCCCTGGTTGTGATGTGGCTCTCGGGTGAGTGTGACATCTTTTCTGTTAGGTGCACTGCAGAGTCACATCAGCAATGCATTGTGGTGGGTGTAGGGTACTGGGCTGTACTCCAATGGTGCTTTTCCCCCTGCTAACTGGGTCAGAGTGTGCCCTGTTTTACTTCCGTTAGTCCATGAGGTAGTGGCCATGTTTGTAAGCCAGTTTTAGATCCCTTTCGTGTGTTACCCACATTAGAGAACTTAGTTCTTACCTTGAATGTGGCTGAAAGAGGGCATTGTACACCATTCTGCTAGCTCTGACCTACTGCTAATCTCAGTACCAGGAAGACTCTTTGCCAGTGGGGCACAACCTCTGATTTGCAGTTAACTGTGAGTAAACGTGCTTATTCAAATAAAGGACGTTTTCAAAGAGATTAGTGTTCAGGTGTCAACTGGTGTGGCAAGCTTATACAGCAGCAACAAGTCCTGTTCCTGGAGCACTTTTAGTGGGTACCGCAGTGCACTTAAGGCAGGCGGACCCAGACCCATCCCCCCCACCTGTAACACTTGTGCTGGTAATGGGAGCCCTCCAAAACCCACTGTACCACATGTCTAGGGTGCCCAGTTGGTGTCCTGGCATGTCAGGGGGACCAGTGCGCTACAAATGCTGCCTCCTCCCACGACCAAATGGCTTGGATTTCGCCGGGTTGGAGATCGCCGGTATTTTTTCCCATTATCGCTGAAAAACAAACCCGGCCATCTCAAACCCGGGGAAATCCACGCCATTTGGCCGGGCTAAACCGTATTATCGAAAAAAAAATGGCCGGCCATAGCACTGCCGCCACAATAGATCGCCGACAACCTATTTGGCCGGCGACGTTCGATTATGCCCCTCCACGTTACTATGTTCTAGGTTTGGTGTTATGTGCATTTTTGTTAGTTGTCGTTTCTTGGATGATGTGTGTTTGTTGTGGTCTTTCCTCTCGTTTTGTTGGTGATGTACATGTTTAGATAGTTTTCCTTTAGTGTGATGAGAGTCAGTTTGGTGGAGTGTGGAATGTTGATCAGTCTTTGGTGATTTTGTAGGGTGGGTGTGAAGTAATGTTCTGTGAGTGGGATGGATAGTGCTAGGTGGATCAGTGAAAGGGAGTAGATTACTAGAAGTATTTTGATTGTGTTCATTTTGGTGTCAATTTAGGATATATAGGTTACTCACAGTCAGATGCTCGGGAGTGAAGTCCTGGACATCTATAAGTTAGGCTTACAGTGAGAGTGGGAGCTCAGCAGTTCTGATGGGAATACAGGCTCACAGTGAGAATGAGAGTTCAGCAGTTCTGATAGAAGTAGAGCCTCAGAAGCAAGCTGCCTATTGTGAGAGGTGCTTTCTGGTATCACCAACCGTCTGCCTGGTTTGAAATTATGTTGTGAAAGATGATGCCTGAGGAAAGCCTACCCCAAGAGCAGGCTACATACTTAGTAGATGACAGCAGAAAAAGACCTGCACGGTCCATCCAGTCTGCCCAACAAGATAAACTCATATGTGCTACTTTTTGTGTATACCTTACCTTGATTTGTACCTGGCCTTTTCAGGTCACAGTCCGTATAAGTCTGCCCAGCACCATCCCCACCTCCCAACCACCAGTCCCGCCTCCCACCACTGGCTCTGGCACAGACCGTATAAGTCTGCCCAGCACCATCGCTGCCTCCCGCCACCGGCTCTGCCACCCAATCTCGGCTAAGCTCCTTAGGATCCATTCCTTCTGAACAGGATTCCTTTATGTTTATCCCACGCATGTTTGAATTCCGTTACCGTTTTCATTTTCACCACCTCCCGGGGGAGGGCATTCCAAGCATCCACTAATCTCTCAATAAATGTTGGAGCTCAGCAGCTCTAATAAGAGTGTAGACTGCTGTAAAAGTGGGAGCTTAACAGTTCTAAAGTTATCAGTGCTCATTGGCTTGTTAAGCCAATTAAGTTACGTGCGGTGTTATAGAATCTGCACCAATTTCAGCACCTAAATCTAAGCACACTATATAGAATCCAGGAGTTAGTGGCTAGCTAACCAGGATATTCAGTTATCTCCCGCTGAATATCTGTGGTTAGGTAATGAAACACTATTTAACTGTCCTGGAGGTAGCAGAGGTGAACCTGAAATTATCTGGCAGATTGGAGGAACTTGAGTCGCGGCTTGAAGATCTAGAAAACCGCTCACGGCGGAACAATTTGAGACTCGTGGGGCTGCCAGAGAGCGTGCCTGAAAAGAATCAGGGCGCATTCCTTGAAAAATGGCTGCCAGGAGCGTTGGAAAATCCAGGTCTCGCCACCAAATTGAGTATTGAGCGGGCCCACCGCTTGGGACCCAGGCGGGACAATATGGACAGGCCACAGGTAATAATCTTTAAAATATTGAACTATGCACATAAGATCGAGATACTGCAGAGCCTGAGAGCGGGGAAGAAGTTGGATTTTCAAGGCAAAAAAGTATTATGTTTTCAGGACTACTCGTTGAAGGGCTCTGCAGCTAGAAGAGAATTTGCCCCCAGCTGCTCCAAACTGTTTGGACTTAAGTACAAATTTAGCCTCCTTTATCCAGCGCGACTGAAGGTGATAAATAATGGACAAGTGATATTCTTTGATAAAGTGAAGGAGGCTGAGGAGTACGTTGGCAAATTGAAAGGAGCGGAGGGAGGCGAGTAAGGAGAAAACAGCGGATGAAAGGGACAGCTTCCACAGAGCTTGGTGGATCTGGTGTTGGAATCATGCTAGCGGGAGAATGGAGGCGGTATAAAGCTGGCGGTTGCACATGTTGGTGCTGGGTTGTCGTTATGAGCCACAAGAGTTTAACTTTGCTGATAGTGAAAAGACTGTTACTTTGACAAGGACATCAGAGGGCTGGAGCCCTTAGAGAAACAGGAGAGTGTCCTAATCCTGGGGACACGGAAGCTCAATTGCCTAAGGCATGTTGGGGGTAAAGTATGTTGGCGGGGATGAAAGGGGGGAGGGGCAGGAAGAGAGAGGGGAAGGAGGGGTAGGGCTCAGGGTTTGGGGGAGATAGTAGGGGGGGACGAATGTGGATGCATGAGATATGTGAGTGTGGGAGCTGGGTGAATGATATCAGTGGTGAGAAGGAAGGAGGGGAAGAGTACCTGAGAGGTGGTGGCAGGGCCGTGCCAAGGGTCTCTGGTGCCCCCCTGCAGACTATCAGTTGGTGCCCCCCCCGTCTCGCTTCTTCATTAGATGTTTCTCCATTGCTACCTGTCTTTCCTTTAGACTGAAAACTACAGGCCCAGCCAGACCTGACAAAAGGGTCTACCACACCCTTCAATGTCAAGCATATACTAGAAAACTGTAAATTAGCTTACACAGGAAAGCAGTTTAAAAAAATAAACACAATTCCTGCTGTTTCTTAACACTGCTCTCCAGAGAAAGCACTGCCTTTATAAAGAGGCTTTTCAGTGGGACTTAGCCTATTAAAAACTATTAGCATAATTAGGAATGGCCAGCCCTTGTAACTGCAGAGACCTAAGCTTTGATTATGCATGTTCCTGTCTTTGTTACAGTGGGGGGGGGGGGGGGGTGTCTCTTCATCTCATTTACACAGTCTGACCTCCCTGGCTCACTGGGAGCCCAGTCTCTTGGAGACTGCTATACATTGCAAAATAAGATAGCAGATGTAAATTCTCAAAGTGGACATATTCCAAACACTAAAATGAAAATAAAATGATTTTTTCTACCTTTGTTGGCTGGTGACTTTCTTTTTCTGATCATGCTGGCCCAGTATCTGATTCTGTTGCTGGTATCTGTCCTCTTAACTCTGTTTCCAGGGCTTCCTTTCCACTGTATGTATCCCTCATTGATAAGTCTCTGACTCTAAAGTTTAGCAATTTCATTAAAGCAAAATGTATTTTCAAATATCACAAACTCTCCCTATCCAAGCAGAATGTTTTATATAAAAACAAACACACAAAAAAAGCAATCAGATTTTTACTTACCAGCTATTCTACACTATACGTCAGCTAAACTTCATCTTTGAACCTCAGCCAATTAAATGGATTTTAGCTGTAGCTATGTTAATTATGTACACATCATTGCAGTCATGCCCTCCTCTCAGTGTACATGCTCCAAAAACAAAAACTTTGAACCACTTACAGATAACACACTATTTATTTTTTATTTCTCCCCAGTCTCACTTGCACACCTGCCTCCAAACCTGTTCTCTTTAATTTGAATGTTGTTCCAGCTCACCCTGAATGAAAGTTGTTCACACACCAAAGCCATAAATAGCTGCTGGTTGTACTCTTTGAAGCAGCTTTAGCAGAGCAGCGTGTCTGTCTCAGCACTGCTGGGCTACCTTCACTTCCTGATGTGGGAAGGGCAGGGGAGAGAGGAGAATCACAACTTCAGGTAGAACATTTTGCAAGTGAGTGGCGCCCTCTAGAGGTCGGCGCCCCCCTGCATTGCTTACCTCGCTTACCGAGTCAGCACGGCCCTGGGTGGTGGCTGGGACATCTCTCGGGTGGATATAAGTGGGAATACAGAAGATGGAAAGGCAAGCTACTATGGGGAGATGTTAGACCTCAAGATTGTGACATGGAATGTAGGGGGTATCCATTCCCCAATAAAGACGCAAAAAATTTTAAAAGTCCTTAATGATCAGAAAACAACAATAGTTTTCCTACAAGAGACACACTTGACGCACGCAGAGTATGAGAAGCTGAAACGATGGTGGTTGGGAGAAATCATGGAATCTCCTGCAGTAGATGGGAAAGGTGGAATGATAATCTTGATCCGAAAGGGGCTGCATGTGAAAGTACAGAAAATAATTACGGATAATAGAGGGCGGTATGTCCTGGTTGCTCTAGAAATAGAGAGACATCCTTTGATGCTATGCAATATTTATGCACCCAATACTTTTGAGAGGGTGTTTTATAGACAACTGCTACACAGAATGCAAGACATGGGAGAGGGACCTGTTATACTGGGCGGTGACCTTAATGAAGTCAGAGAGCCAAGATTGGATCGGTCTAAGCCAACAGGAAGAGAGCTGTCCAGGAGCCGGAGGGGGGGGGGCTTAGGGATGTTGGAAGAGGCCCTAGAAGTGGTAGATGTATGGAAAACCTTAAACCTATTAGAGCGCGATTACACTCATTTGTCCCGAGCCCACTCCACGCTGTCACGCATTGACTACATATTGATTGCACGGGAACTGTTAACACAGGTACAGGGGACTAGGATTGACCCAATAGTGGTCTCTGACCATGCTTGGGTCTCAATGGACCTGTGATTGGACAGAGAGTCACAGGGAGTCGCCTTTTGGGGCTTCCCGGCAAACCTATATAGAGACAGTCAGTTTCAGCTGCAGCTGATGAATAGATGGAAACAATATCAGGAGCAGAATGAGACCCATAGGGATGACCCGGTACTTTTCTGGGAGGCTGCGAAAGCGGTCCTTCGAGGAGAAACGATAGCTTACAATAGTTTCAAGCATAAGGCGCGGAAGTGGGAAGTACTTAGGTGGGAAAAGAGGGTGACAGCATTGAGGAGACACTATGGCCAAAATCAGACGACAGAAGCGCGGGCTCAGCTATTAGAGGCGCAGCAAGCTCTAAATGAGCTCCTGCAGCAGACAGCGCAAAAATCAGCCACGTATTATAAGCACCAATTGTATAAATATACTAACAAGGGGGGGGGGAATTTTTGGCATGTTTAATAAATAAACAGGTAGGATCCTGAAAGGTGCTTTCGCTAGTAAATAAACAAAAGGAACTGAAACATAAGGATAATGAAATTGCGGAGATCTTTAAGGAATTCTACGCAGAATTGTACAAACCGCAAGCAGAGGTTGTGACGCCTAATGCGGCATACCTCGGGAGTGTTGATAACTGTCCTGGAGCAGTTCCTGGATGGATAAATAGTTTTGAATATTGGGAGGAAATATTTTTAATTCAATGCATAGTTCAGCTCTGGAACTTGTTGATGGAGGATGCAGTAAAAGCAGTGAACATAACTGGGTTTCAAAAAGGTTTGGACAAATTCTTGAAAGAAAAGTCTATTAACCATTATTTTCAGCTAGTCTCTTTTATTAAGCATTAGCCATTTGGAATTCTATTCCCTTTTTTAGGAAAGCTTTAAAAACGTTCCTTTTTACAAAATTTTAATGTAACAGGGAATTTTTTTTTTTAGTAATATTGACACAAGGAATTGTATTTTCTAAACGGGTATTTGTTAGCTCGCAGGGTTTTGACTGTTTTTTTTTTTTTGTGAACTGTGCCAAACCCTCTGGATTCTTGCGGTTAATTAGAACTGTATGTAGTGTAATGTAAGGTAAAGCTGAGGAAAGCCACTGCTTATTTCTCAGGGTAAGTATCATGCAATCTTGTTACTTTGGGGCATTCTGCCAGTACTTGTCATCTGGATTGGCCAATGTTAGAAACAGGATGCTGAGCTAGATGGACCTTTGGTATGAACCAGTATGCAAAATCTTATGTTCCTAAGTTCAGTGATCAGCACTGAATCTGAGTATTCAGTGCCAGCCAATTTCTGGGAACAGGCACTGAGTATCTGAATTACATTTATGGTTGAATCTCTTTATTTAGTCATCATCAGAAACAGGAAGGAATATTACAACAAACCTTCAGAACAATATACAGATACAGCAAAGAATGCATTAGATGACCATGTTTTCATATAACCTTCCCTCTCCCACCCTCCAAGCAATCCCCACACATAGAGACCCCCCCCCCCCTGGAATCCTGTCATCCCCTTATTGCATTTATTCCTTTCCATTCAGCTCCCATGCAAATACACAGTAAGAACACGTGGAGGGGCATGATCGAACGAAAACGTCTATCTCCATGGGCGTTTATCTCCGAGAACGGGTCCGTGAAGGGGCGGACCGAACCGTATTTTCGAAAAAAATAGATGTCCATGTTTTATTCGACAATTTGTGAGCTGGGCGTTTTTGCTTTTCAGCGATAATGGAAAATGAAAGCGCCCGGCTCAAAAACGAATAAATCCAAGGCATTTGTTCATGGGAGGGGCCAGGATTCGTAGTGCACTTGTCCCCCTCACATGCCAGGACACCAACCGAGCACCTTAGGGGGCACTTTTACAAAAAAAAAAAAAAAAAAAAAAGGTGACAGAGCTCCCAGGTGCATAGTACCCTTTCCTTGTGTGTTGAGCCCCCCCAAATCCCCCTCAAAACCCACTGCCCACAAGCTTACACCATTACTATAGCCCTAAGGGGTGAAGGGGGGCACCTACATGTGGGTACAGTGGGTTTGGGGGGTTGGACGACTAAGCATTAAGCAGCACAATTGTAACAGGTAGGGGGGGATGGGCCTGGGTCCACCTGCCTGAAGTCCACTGCACCCCCTAACAACTGCTCCAGGGACCTGCATACTGCTGCCAGGGAGGTGGGTATGACATTTGAGGGTGAACATAAAAAGTTGTGAAACATCATTTTTTTGTGGTGGGAGGGGGTTAGTGACCACTGGGGGAGTCAGGGGAGGTCATCCCCGATTCCCTCTGGTGGTAATCTGGTCATTTAGGGTACTTTTTGGGGCCTTATTCGTAAAAAAAACAGGGTCCAGGAAAAGTGCCCTAAATTGTAGCTACAAACGCATACTTTTTTTCCATTATCGGCGAAAGGCGCCCATCTCTGTTCGGGTGATAACCATGCCCCAGTCCCGCCTTCACCACGCCTCCGACATGCCCCCGTCAACTTTGTACGCTTCCGCGATGGAGTGCAGTTGAAAACGTCCAAGTTCGGCTTTCGATTATACCGTGTTATTCGTTTTTGTGAGATAAATGTCCATCTCCCGATTTAGGTCGGAACTTGGGCGTTTTTCTCGTTCGATTATAAGCAGGATAATGTGTATGAAACCAGAAAGAATCGCAGAACAGTATCAACTCTCAATTGCAATAATTGTAGTTAGATAATCATTTTTTTGCGGTCTGACCACAGTGAACCGGCATCATCTTCTCCATCCTGAGCAAATCTTGCAGCTGATTATGCCACTATGCACTGTAGCAAAATGCATTATTCAGCTAGTAGACAAGGTTTATGCATAAAGAACACAGAGACACTTGTGCCCTCCACTAAATCCAAAAACAATCTGTGGGGCAGAACAGGCCAAGTCCCTCCATGAGCCCATTAGCTTTTCCAAAATTCCAAAATCAAGTGAAATTTGGGGAACAGCATTTCAAGCAGGCACCATCTTCTGGGCATGATCAGGATGTATATACATTCGTAAAAGGAATTTATTATATAATTCTTGGAGCTGGGCAATCTCCAACAGGTGTGGTCCTACTTTAAGGCTGGATTGTGTTATAAGGTAACAAAATAGATTCATCATCTTCCAATAAATCAGAAACCTTAGTCAAACGTACACCCTATGCTGTCTACTAAAATGTTTTATATACCATATTTTGTATTGCAGTTTGAATATTTTTACTGCTGTAATTGTCTATTGCATATGTTTAACTTTTGACATTTAGTATATAGTTTGATATCCGTATTCAGTAACAAAATGGGCCTATAGGAGCTTGTAAATAGAGGATCCTTGCCTGGCTTTAAGATGTGAATAACAGTTGCCTTAAGTACGGTAGCTGGAAATGCCCCCTCCAGCTCCTCAAAGGCTTCCTCAAAGACTACTATTTGGATGCGTATTACCCAATGACCCAAAATTCTATACATCTGTAAAGGAAGGCTATCTGGTCCAGGAGGTTTATGTTTGGCCAAGGTGTTAATGGAATACTGCAGCTCCCCTGGATCCAGAGGAGCATTCAAAAGTTCTAAATCTGCCTCCATCATCTTTGGTAAATCTGGATTATATTTATCCATGGTGGCATCTAAATATCAGGGAGCTTGTTTTTATAAATAATTTGGATCCTTCTTGGATCTTAGAAATGTTTATTGTTTGTTTTGAAGATATCTTTTTGAACACCAATGTATGTTGCACTTTTGATGATCCAATACAATTTCAAATTATAAAACAAAGAAAAAGCAAGAAACATGGACACACTGTTTTATTACTATTCCTATAATTCTACATTTAATTTTTGAATTGTAAGATGCAACGTGTTACAGATGCTGTGATTGGAATATTTTACATTTTATCTCAGTCACCAATGTTTTTATCTGTTCTCCTCTATTTTTCAAAAGGAGGTTCAGGTCTGTCATACATGGTATGTACATCATCACTAGGATTTCTAGTGACTACAATCCAGTGGTTCAAATCTTCTTCCACTTTATGAGAATTCAGGTAAGTATGAGCAGTAACTTCAAACTCTTTTCCAAAGAATGTCCTGTTATAGAGACAACATGGTACTTTCAGTGGACGTTCAAACAACTGAATTAATTTCTCAATGAGCCACATGTAAATCTCTGTGATGTAGCTGAATAGGACCCACAAAATAGTTTACAATTTATTAAAAACTTTATATACCGCTTTAGCTGAACAAACAGGTCAAAGTGGTGTATACACTAAAATCAGTTTGCAAAAGAACTGCATTATTTCATAGGAAAGCTACACATTTTTCACATTTACTACAGCAATAACTAACTCATACCAGGATACATGTTCACCATACTATTGAGAGTTCCAGTGGTGTAGCCAAGGGTGGGCCTGGGTGGTTTGGGCTTAGGCCCACCCAGTAGCAATGAGGCAGCCTGGGCAAAGAAATCATATTAATTTGGTGTTTAACTTTTCAGTCCTGTAAAGTGGTGGAATGCCATCTGGGTTTAATTGCTCAGAAGTCTAGCTTTTGCTAGACTAGAGGTTAGAAAGGTCAGTGAGAAATGAAACTTTCTTTGTCCCTTTTTGAGTGATGGATTGTTAAGACTAGTTCATATTTACCACATCTGGATGCCATTCAATCTCGAGGGGATCAGCAAGCAAGGCATACTGCAGTTTTAAAAAGATTAGGCTAACGCTGTTTAGAAGGAGATGGTGTAGGTTTAAATAATTCTAGATAATTTAGATTTTGTCTTATAAGGAATTCTGATTTCTGCTTATTTTAAAATATGTTTTATTCTGTTTAATTAATAAGTTCTATTTCTATGTAGAATATCTTTTCAATCCAGTGTCTGATTTTCAAGTTAGCTTTGTCTGCAGTTTAAGAGGTCATCATCTGGTTTGAATTATCCACAGTCCTAGCGAGTTCTGTGTATGAAGCTAGGTGAAAGAGGTCAGGAAAAGTCAAGTCATCTCCGTGATTGATTAGCTAAATGTAGGACTGGCCTCCTGAAAGTAATAACAAACCATGTCTGTGTGCCATTAAGCAAGATTAGCCCCTCAATGAACCCATATGACCGGGAATCTGATTATGAGAAATAATAATAAAATGCAGGAGATAGGTGCCACATTGTCTAGTTTGAGAGGCCCCAGGTCATAGGTCAGTTTAGGAAATATCTCAAACCTATGTAACTGATATTTTTAAGTAATGTGTAAGTAAAGCGAATGCTACATACCTGTAGAAGGTATTCTCCGAGGACAGCAGGCTGATTGTTCTCACTGATGGGTGACGTCCACGGCAGCCCCTCCAATCGGAAACTTCACTAGCAAAGTCCTTTGCTAGCCCTCGCGCGCCCGCGCGCACCGCGCATGCGCGGCCGTCTTCCCGCCCGAAACCGGCTCGAGCCGGCCAGTCCAGTATGTAGCAAGACAATACACTTCAAGGGAAGACACAACTCCAAAGGGGAGGCGGGCGGGTTTGTGAGAACAATCAGCCTGCTGTCCTCGGAGAATACCTTCTACAGGTATGTAGCATTCGCTTTCTCCGAGGACAAGCAGGCTGCTTGTTCTCACTGATGGGGTATCCCTAGCCCCCAGGCTCACTCAAAACAACAACATTGGTCAATTGGGCCTCGCAACGGCGAGGACATAACTGAGATTGACCTAAAAAATTTACCAACTAACTGAGAGTGTAGCCTGGAACAGAACAAACAGGGCCCTCGGGGGGTGGAGTTGGATCCTAAAGCCCAAACAGGTTCTGAAGAACTGACTGCCCGAACCGACTGTCACGTCGGGTATCCTGCTGCAGGCAGTAATGAGATGTGAATTTGTGGACAGATGACCACGTCGCAGCTTTGCAAATTTCCTCCATGGTGGCTGACTTCAAGTGGGCTACCGACGCTGCCATGGCTCTAACATTATGAGCCGTGACATGACCCTCAAGAGCCAGCCCAGCCTGGGCGTAAGTGAAGGAAATGCAATCTGCTAGCCAATTGGATATGGTGCGTTTCCCTACAGCCACTCCCCTCTTGTTGGGATCAAAAGAAACAAACAATTGGGCGGACTGTCTGTGGGGCTGTGTCCGCTCCAGATAGAAGGCCAATGCTCTCTTGCAGTCCAATGTGTGCAGCTGACGTTCAGCAGGGCAGGAATGAGGACGGGGAAAGAATGTTGGCAAGACAATTGACTGGTTCAGATGGAACTCCGACACAACCTTTGGCAGAAACTTAGGGTGAGTGCGGAGGACTACTCTGTTGTGATGAAATTTGGTGTAAGGGGCCTGGGCTACCAGGGCCTGAAGCTCACTGACTCTACGAGCCGAGGTAACTGCCACCAAGAAAATGACCTTCCAGGTCAAGTACTTCGGATGGCAGGAATTCAGTGGCTCGAAAGGAGGTTTCATCAGCTGGGTGAGAACGACATTGAGATCCCATGACACTGTAGGAGGCTTGACAGGGGGCTTTGACAAAAGCAAACCTCTCATGAAGCGAACAACTAAAGGCTGTCCTGAGATCGGCTTACCTTCCACTTGGTAATGGTATGCACTGATTGCACTAAGGTGAACCCTTACGGAGTTGGTCTTCAGACCAGACTCAGACAAGTGGAGAAGGTATTCAAGCAGGGTCTGTGTAGGACAAGAGCGAGGATCTAGGGCCTTGCTGTCACACCAGACGGCAAACCTCCTCCAATGAAAGAAGTAACTTCTCTTAGTGGAGTCTTTCCTGGAAGCAAGCAAGATGCGGGAGACACCCTCTGGCAGACCCAAAGAGGCAAAGTCTACGCCCTCAACATCCAGGCCGTGAGAGCCAGGGACTGGAGGTTGGGATGCAGAAGAGCCCCTTCGTCCTGCGTGATGAGGGTCGGAAAACACTCCAATCTCCACGGTTCTTCGGAGGATAACTCCAGAAGAAGAGGGAACCAGATCTGACGCGGCCAAAAGGGAGCAATCAGAATCATGGTGCCTCGGTCTTGCTTGAGTTTCAACAAAGTCTTCCCCACCAGAGGAATGGGAGGATAAGCATACAGCAGACCTTCCCCCCAATCCAGGAGGAAGGCATCCGACGCCAGTCTGCCGTGGGCCTGAAGCCTGGAACAGAACTGAGGGATCTTGTGGTTCACTTGAGATGCGAAGAGATCCACCAGGGGGGTGCCCCACGCCTGGAAGATCTGTCGCACCACACGGGAATTGAGCGACCACTCGTGAGGTTGCATAATCCTGCTCAACCTGTCGGCCAGACTGTTGTTTACGCCTGCCAGATATGTGGCTTGGAGCACCATGCCTTGACGGCGAGCCCAGAGCCACATGCTGACGGCTTCCTGACACAGGGGGCGAGATCCGGTGCCCCCCTGCTTGTTGACATAGTACATGGCAACCTGATTGTCTGTCTGAATTTGGATAATTTGGTGGGACAGCCGATCTCTGAAAGCCTTCAGAGCGTTCCAGATCGCTCGCAACTCCAGAAGATTGATCTGTAGATCGCTTTCTTGGAGGGACCACCTTCCTTGGGTGTGAAGCCCATCGACATGAGCTCCCCATCCCAGGAGAGACGCATCCATGGTCAGCACTTTTTGAGGCTGAGGAATTTGGAAGGGACGTCCCAGAGTCAAATTGGAGCAAATCGTCCACCAATACAGGGATTCGAGAAAACTCGTGGACAGGTGGATCACGTCCTCTAGACCCCGGCGGCCTGATACCACTGGGAGGCTAGGGTCCATTGAGCAGATCTCATGTGAAGGCGGGCCATGGGAGTCACATGAACTGTGGAAGCCATGTGGCCCAGCAATCTCAACATCTGCCGAGCTGTGATCTGCTGGGACGCTCGCACCCGCGAGACGAGGGACAACAAGTTGTTGGCCCTCGCCTCTGGGAGATAGGCGCGAGCCGTCCGAGAATCCAGCAGGGCTCCGATGAATTCGAGTTTCTGCACTGGGAGAAGATGGGACTTTGGGTAATTTATCACAAACCCCAGTAGCTCCAGGAGGCGAATAGTCATCTGCATGGACTGCAGGGCTCCTGCCTCGGATGTGTTCTTCACCAGCCAATCGTCGAGATATGGGAACACGTGCACCCCCAGCCTGCGAAGCGCCGCTGCTACCACAGCTAGGCACTTTGTGAACACCCTGGGCGCAGAGGCGAGCCCAAAGGGTAGCACACAGTACTGGAAGTGGCGTGCGCCCAGCTGAAATCGCAGATACTGTCTGTGAGCTGGCAGTATCGGGATGTGTGTGTAGGCATCCTTCAAGTCCAGAGAGCATAGCCAATCGTTTTGCTGAATCATGGGGAGAAGGGTGCCCAGGGAAAGCATCCTGAACTTTTCTTTTACGAGATATTTGTTCAGGGCCCTTAGGTCTAGGATGGGACGCATCCCCCCTGTTTTCTTTTCCACAAGGAAGTACCTGGAATAGAACCCCAGCCCTTCTTGCCCGGATGGCACGGGCTCGACCGCATTGGCGCTGAGAAGGGCGGAGAGTTCCTCTGCAAGTACCTGCTTGTGCTGGAAGCTGTAGGACTGAGCTCCCGGTGGACAATTTGGAGGTTGTGAGGCCAAATTGAGGGTGTATCCTTGCCGGACTATTTGGAGAACCCACTGATCGGAGGTTATGAGAGGCCACCTTTGGTGAAAAGCTTTCAACCTCCCTCCGACAGGCAGGTCGCCCGGCACTGACACTTGGATGTCGGCTATGCTCTGCTGGAGCCAGTCAAAAGCTCGCCCCTTGCTTTTGCTGGGGAGCCGCGGGGCCTTGCTGATTCGCACGCTGCTGACGAGAGCGAGCGCGCTGGGGCTTAGCCTGGGCCGCAGGCTGTCGGGAAGGAGGATTGTACCTACGCTTGCCAGAAGTATAGGGAACAGTCTTCCTTCCCCCGAAAAATCGTCTACCTGTAGAGGTAGAAGCTGAAGGCTGCCGGCGGGCGAACTTGTCGAATGCGGTGTCCCGCTGGTGGAGAGACTCTACCACCTGCTCGACTTTTTCGCCAAAAATGTTATCCGTACGGCAAGGCGACTCCGCAATCCGCTGCTGGATTCTATTCTCCAGGTCGGCGGCACGCAGCCATGAGAGCCTGCGCATCACCACACCTTGAGCAGCGGCCCTGGACGCAACATCAAAAGTGTCATAAACTCCTCTGGCCAGGAATTTTCTGCACGCCTTCAGCTGCCTGACCACCTCCTGAAAAGGCTTGGCTTGCTCAGGGGGAAGAGCATCAACCAAGCCCGCCAACTGCCGCACATTATTCCGCATGTGTATGCTCGTGTAGAGCTGGTAAGACTGGATCTTGGACACGAGCATAGAGGAATGGTAGGCCTTCCTCCCAAAGGAGTCTAAGGTTCTAGCGTCCTTGCCCGGGGGCGCCGAAGCATGTTCCCTAGAACTCTTAGCCTTCTTTAGGGCCAAATCCACAACTCCAGAGTCATGAGGCAACTGAGTGCGCATCAGCTCTGGGTCCCCATGGATCCGGTACTGGGACTCGATCTTCTTGGGAATGTGGGGATTAGTTAATGGCTTGGTCCAGTTCGCAAGCAATGTCTTCTTCAGGACATGGTGCAAGGGAACAGTGGACGCTTCCTTAGGTGGAGAAGGATAGTCCAGGAGCTCAAACATTTCAGCCCTGGGCTCGTCCTCCACAACCACCGGGAAGGGGATGGCCGTAGACATCTCCCGGACAAAGGAGGCAAAAGACAGACTCTCGGGAGGAGAAAGCTGTCTCTCAGGAGAGGGAGTGGGATCAGACGGAAGACCCTCAGACTCCTCGTCAGAGAAATATCTGGGATCTTCCTCTTCCTCCCACGAGGCCTCACCCTCGGTGTCAGACACAAGTTCACGGACCTGTGTCTGCAACCTCGCCCTGCTCGACTCCGTGGAACCCCGTCCACGATGGGGGCGTCGAGAGGTAGACTCCCTCGCCCGCATCGGCGAAGCTCCCTCCGCCGACGTAGTCGGGGAGCCTTCCTGGGAGGTGGCCGCGGTCGGTACCGCACGCGGTACCGACGTCGGGGACCTCAACCTGGGCGATGGGCCAGCCGGCGCCACGCTCGACGGTACCGGTGGCGCAAGCACCGCCGGTACCGGAGGGGTAGGGCGCAACAGCTCTCCCAGAATCTCTGGGAGAATGGCCCGGAGGCTCTCGTTTAGAGCGGCTGCAGAGAAAGGCTGAGAGGGCGATGCAGGCGTCGACGTCAGTACCTGTTCCGGGCGTGGAGGCTGTTCCGGGCTGTCCAGAGCGGAGCGCATCGACACCTCCTGAACAGAGGGTGAGCGGTCCTCTCGGTGCCGATGCCTGCTGGGTGCCGAATCCCTCGGCGACCCAGAGCTCTCGGTGCCGACACGGGGAGGGAGACCGGTGTCGATGCTTCTTCGATTTCTTCCGAAGCATGTCACCGGAGCTCCCCGGCACCGACGAGGAGGACGTCGAATCCATCCGTCGCTTCCTCGGGGCCGAGACTGAAGAAGGTCGATCTCGGGGGGGCTGTACCGCAGGAGCCCGCAGGGTAGGCGGAGACCCACCCGAGGGCTCACCGCCACCAGCAGGGGAATGGACAGCCCTCACCTGCACTCCACCCGATGCACCACCGTCCGACGACATCAGCAGACGAGGTCCTGGTACCACCGACGTCGATGCAGCTATCCGATGTCTCGGCGCCGATGCAGAGGCCCGATGCCTCGATGCACTCGATGCAGGGGCGGCCGAGGAAGATGGTCTGGACGCTGACGACGTCGATGCACTCGAAGATCCCGGTGCCGATGCCGACGAAGAGCCCGAGAACAACACGTTCCACTGGGCTAGTCTCGCTACCTGAGTCCGCCTTTGAAGCAGGGAACACAGACTGCAGTTCTGAGGGCGGTGCTCGGCCCCCAGACACTGAAGACACGACGAGTGTCGATCAGTGAGCGAGATAACCCGGGCGCACTGGGTGCACTTCTTGAAGCCGCTGGAAGGCTTCGATGTCATGGGCGGAAAAATCACGCCGGCGAAATCAAAAGCCGAAATGGCGAAATTTGAAGCACCAAATTTAGAGGGAGAAAAAATCTCGACCGAGGCCGAAAAGAGGCCTACCCCGACGACGAAAGAAAACTTACCGGGGCAAAAAAGCTGGAAGTACGGGGAGGATTTACACGAAACCCAGCGGGGGGTTTCCGGAGCACTTCCCGACTAGGACAAAGCTTTCCCGAAGGAAAAAAACACGTTCAAAACAAATTGGACGCGCGAGGTCGACTTTCCGGGGCTCGACACGGCGAAAACACGACCGTACCGAGTGCGGACAAAAGAAGACTGGCCGGCTCGAGCCGGTTTCGGGCGGGAAGACGGCCGCGCATGCGCGGTGCGCGCGGGCGCGCGAGGGCTAGCAAAGGACTTTGCTAGTGAAGTTTCCGATTGGAGGGGCTGCCGTGGACGTCACCCATCAGTGAGAACAAGCAGCCTGCTTGTCCTCGGAGAATAATTAGTTCAAGACAGGGTAATCAATCTATTCTTTACCATCTGGTGAGAAAGGGGGGCTAGAGAGGTGTAGGACCCTATATAACTGAGAGCAGAAGCAGCTTACGTTAGAAGAAGAGAAGGAGCTGAGACGAGAGAGACAAGACACAGAGAGCTGAAGAGAAGGAGAGACCTAGAGCTGATGTCCTACTTTGTTTGCTGGCAAATAAAGAAGATTTCTCTCTCATTCTGGTGTGTGGTGTTTGATTCCTGAAGTACCACAGATTCTGCTAACAATAGTGGTAATTCCTGCAACAGCAGTACACCTATGATGTGAGTGGAAGGGATCCCCAAGCCCCACCAGCCAAAAACTCCCAACAACTGTCCCTCTTACATACCTTGTAAACAGCAGATCTTCGCCTGCAGTGAGCAGCAACTGATAGATACTGCTTGCACCAGCCCCACAGCCTTCCCTCTGATGTATTCCCACCTATGCGGAAACAGGAAGTTGCATCATCAGAAGGAAGGCTATGGGGCCAACATGAGCAGTGTGTATTAGTTGCTGCTCACTGCCAGTGAAAATCTGCTATTTAAAAGGTATGAGGGGGAGGAGGAATGTTTGAGAGACCATATGGCATGCAGGCAAGAGAGGGAGATACCAAATCACTTGTGGGACAAGGCATTCTTTATCTGCCCAGGCCCACCCAAAATTGGGTGTCTGGCTTCGCTCTTGGAGAGTTCAGTCACAAACATACTTATAAAAAACAGGGAAAATATTCATATTTAAACTACAAAGGCCTGCTGGAAAAAAAAGTTTTAACAAGGATTTAAATTTAGAAAATGACAGTTCAATCTGAATACAAGAAGGGAGACTATTACATGTAGCAGGTGTTATAAAAAAGAAATCACTATGACTGGCAGATTCATATTTTGCTAATGCTGGACTTGGAGGTACCAATCTACAGTCATTTAATGAATGTAAAAAGTGTGCAAGGGAGTAAGCAATGGTGAATGCCGCTAGAGATTGTGGGACACCATGAGAGGCATTTTCAAAAGGAACGTCGAAGCTCCGATTTGGACGTCCTTGCAAAACGGCGAAATCCAGGGGCGGGTATTAGAGACTTAAGTATATGTATTGTTAAATAACTTCTGGTGAGGGTCACGTGATGCGCCGCGAGCAGTAGCCACGTTTTTGCACTGCTCCGGGACCCCCGCTCGCTCTGCACCCGCGGATTACCGCAACAAGCAGTCCAACGTCGAAAGCACGAGTCCCCACAGCTTTGTGAACTTGTATGGAACAATTTCTTGTCTCCATGCCGTCCGGAGCCCTAAGGAAGACAGCGAAAAGCGAAAAAGAAAAGCCGGCGGCTTCGAGCGGCGAATCCAAGATGGCGCCGGGTTCGCCGAAAAATGAAGCTGAATTCTCGCTGCGCCAATTGTCCCAGACGGTTGCTGCAGTAGGGGCAGCGCTGGAACCTCGGTTTGCGTCGCTGGAGGGGCAATTCGGGAAAATTGATGGAATCCTGGAGGACCTGACGGGACGTGCTGCAGAAGTGGAAAAACGGGTGTCTGATTTGGAGGACAACTGGCAGCGCAGGGAGCCTGACTTTAGAAGCCTACAAGATCGGCTGACACAACAGGCAGAGAAAATAGATGATATGGAGAACAGAGCCCGGCGCAACAACCTCAGGTTGGTGGGCTTGCCTGAGAACATTCCTGATCAGAACTTGGGCTCAGTATTAGAAGCGTGGCTCCGGAAAGAATTTGCATTATGAGATAGCAGGGGCCCATTTTGTATTGAGAGAGCTCATAGGATTGGGAGACAACAGAATGCACAGCGAGCCAGGGTGGTTATCATTAAAGTTCATAATTACATTCACAAAGATGAGATCCTGCAGGGATATCGACTGAAACGAGATTCCCTGGCTTATGCAGGATCCCGCATTCACATATTTCAGGATTACTCGGCTAGTGTCCAAGAGAGAAGACGGAAATTTCATCCAATCTGTACAACCCTGGTGACCAAGAAAATCCGTTTCCTGCTGTTGTACCCTGCTACTTTGAAAATCCATCATGCAGGGAAATGGGTTACCTTTACTTCAGACCATTTGGCCCTGCAGTTTGTGAATAAAAATCTGGAGGAAGCCAGGGATCCAGCTTGATTTGGTTTTCTACCTTTGACGGAGAATGAAGGCACTACTGGCCAGTTACAAGTGACGGAGCATCCGGGAGACCCACTTTGTGGGTGCCCTCCCGGAACTTTGACTGTTTGTAATAGACAGTTATGAAGTGAACTGGGGTGCGGGATGAGTTGGGGGTCCTCGCATTTTTGTGACTTCTACATAGTTGGGGACAGTAAGGTTAAAGTGGGTAAGCGAAGAGGGGTTGTGGGGTGGGAGGAGATGGAGATGTATGTAAGGGGGAAGGGTGGGAAGGTGGGCAAGAGAGGGGGAGGGGGAACAGGTGGCAATGGGAAGTTGTGTGTGATTTGGGTGAAGGAAATGCCATGGGATAACATTATTAAGTATAAATGTGTGATAGCGCGCTACTGCGGGAGGGGGGATAGTCAAGATCCCTGGGTGAGGGCTGGGCACCCGGGGGTGTTATTTGGTTTGCTGCCTTGAAGGTATCACTGGAGGATGACGGGAGATTAAGGTAAATTTTCAGACACCGAGACTAATTTCTTGGAATGTGTCCGGTATTAACTCTCCGGTAAAACGCTCAAAAATTTTAACGACCCTGCAGCGTCACAACGTGTCTATTGCCTGTTTACAGGAGACTAAACTGTCAGATGCAGAACATCTGAAACTGCGACAGAGATGGGTAGGAGATTGCTTCTATTCTTCTGTGCAGGGGAAGAGGGGAGGAGTGGCAATACTCATCCATAAGAGCTTGCAATGTACAGCACGGGTGGTGGTTAGTGACACTTGTCATGACTCTTGGGGCTTGGTAATAAGAAGCCCCAATATCATGGAGCATAACCCTGGCGCAGCAATCACCTGAAGTCTCTATTATTTTATAAAGTCTCTTTTATTGAATAAATCACAGATAATTTACTCACAGATAGATGTTCAGGATACAGAGACTTCTTAATCTGGAGGCTGTGGGAGGTGGAGATCTGAAGAGAGGTAGTTGTATTGCAGGGGGAGGGGAAAGTAGTTGAACAGGTAGAAATAGTCCAAAGCTGGGTGACTGCAATGTGCAATATCTCATTTGGAAGAAGATATTTACAGAGTAAAAAATCCAGGTTCGTTACAGGGAGTTTGAGCCGGACAGAGCTGTCTGGAGCGAGATGGTGTTAACTCCATGTCCCTGGCTGTAATGGAGGAAGAAGCCCCTCGTAGCTGAAAGGACAAGGAAGTGGTGGGGCTTCACACAGGGAGGAGCAGATAGAGACCAATGGGGACAGAGCCTGCTATCGGATAGCAAGGGGTAGTCCTAGAGATAGGAGGGAAAGGTCATACCTGGCTGACCTCTGTGGACAGAATAGTAAGACTGAGCAGGAAGACAAAAGAGCCAAGCTTGGCAGAGAGAGAGGGAGAGAGAGAAGGTCTGAGCAGCCTCACAACCAGTGATAGCAGTTCTTACACAGCCAAACAAGTGTGGTTGCACTGCCTGTGAACTACATTACCTACAGTGCATTGCTCATGTATTTTTCCAGTGGGGAAACTGCAGCAATGATAGTCCTTGGGACTGAGAATAACAGTAAAGGCATTACACACATTTTAGGATCACGTTATAAACTAGTGCGAGGCTGTCGGAGGACAGAACAACACTCAGGGACGATATCTCCTATTGCATTTAAATGTAATGGGCCAAGAGATTTTCTTACTCAATATGTATGGACCGAACGTGTATGACCACTCCCTTTTCCAGCACATCACACGACTAGGGTTGCAATGTTCAGCTGCACCATGGATTCTCAGGGGAGACTTTAATCAAGTAATGGATGGGCAGCTGGACAGATCAACCCCGGGAGTGGCACTGGGCAGGGGCAAGGGGTTACCATATCTGTGTAAAATGTTAAACGTAGTAGATCCCTGGCGCCTGATGAACCCTAGTGTCCGAGACTATACTCATCTTTCTCGCGCTCACGGCACATGGTCAAGGATAGATTACATCTTGTTAGATGCCAGTCTTTTTTCACAAGTTTCACGGGTTGAGATCGGCCCCATGGAAGTCTCAGATCATGCTTTGATTTGGGCCGATATAGAACTGGGAGCTGCGCGTCTGAAGGTACGCCAGTGGCGTTTCCCGACCTATTTGACGGGGGACCCCCACTTTCAAGACTACCTTAGACAAAAATGGGCGCTGTTTGCAGACATCCATGTGGCACATGAGCCTACGGCGCAGTTATACTGGGAAACGTCGAAGGCTGTAATGCGGGGGGAAATAATTTCCTATATGTCCGCAAGGGCGAAGCGTATGGCCCAGGGGGTAATCCAGCTGGAACATAAGTATCAGATAGTTAAACGCAGATATCTTGCGGCCCCTTCTAAACTGTTTCAAGAGGAGATGGTTTCTACACTTGCAGCACTAAACTCCCTTATTCATGAACGTACTAAGAAACAATTATTTCACCGTTCATTTGCTTTCCATAGGTATGGCAACAAGACAGGTAGGCTATTGGCCAGAGTGGTAAAGAACTGGAGTGGTAATAGGTTTATCCCTTCTTTGAAAAAGCCAGACGGGACTCGGGAGAATAGTCTAACGGGGATATTGCAGGTTTTCCATGACTTTTACGCCTCCTTATATGCAGCACCAGACGCCCAGAGTGGTCCTTCACTATTAAATTACCTGGAAGATTCGGGTATACCACGATTATCAGAGGCAGTGATAGGTCAGTTAAATGCCCCCTTGAGAGCGCAGGAGGTCCAGTCGGTGATCAAGTCTCTGAAGAGAGGCACGGCGCCTGGCTCTGATGGGTATACATCAGAATATTATCAATGTATGCTACCCCAGATTGCTGGTGCCTTGACGTCCTTTTTTGAAACATCTATAATTGGGGGGGTGCTCCCCTGCCACGCCAACGAAGCACTGATTACGCTTATTCCGAAGCCGGGAAGGCCATCTGACAGCCCGGAGTCATATAGGCCCATATCACTCATCAATGTAGATTTAAAGATCCTGGCTAGGGTGTTGGCAGACCGCTTGGCACCTCACATGCCCAACTTGGTGGGCGAGGGGCAGGTGGGTTTTGTGCGAGGCAGGCACTCGTCTATTAATGTACGTAAAGTATGTCTCGCAATCGCACACAGTCAAGCTCAGGAAAAACCGCTGTTATTGGTGAGTTTTAGACGCCGAAAAGGCGTTTGACAAAGTGTGCTGGGACTATTTATTTGGGGTTTTGGATTATGTAGGCCTGACTGGTTGGTATGGGCGGGCGATAGCAACTCTTTATTGTGGTCCCTGAGCCTCCTTCATGGTAAATGGCCTACGCTCTCGCACGTTTCCCATAGCTCGCGGTACGCGACAGGGATTCCCGTTATCACCGTTGTTGTTCTTGTTGTATTTGGAACCGCTGTTGCGGACAATACAAAGATACACTGAGATTTCGGGGGTCGACGGTCCTTCGTTTGCGATTAAAACATTGGCTTTTGCGGATGATATACTGCTGACTTTGACTGATCCGCATAAGTCATTACCTAGTCTCTTGGATGTTATAGCAGAGTTTAGTTATTACTCTGGGTTTACACTTAATCTGCGGAAGTCTGTTGCCCACCCTGTTCAACCTGAGATTAGAGAGACTTGGGAGGGGAATTTCCGCTCACGTGGTCCACTGGCCCTTTAAAGTACCTGGGAGTATTGATTACATCAGACTTAACACGCTGTACGAAGCTAATATCCAGCCTCTGCGAGTGCGCACTCAACGGGCTCCTACAGGGGTGGTTTTCGCTTCCCTTGTCTCTCATGGGCAGAATCGCCTTATACAATATGATTTTGATCCCTCAGTGGCTTTATGTTTTACAGATGCTGCCCTTATTTCTCAAAGATAGTGATGATAAACTAGTAACAAAGCTAGTGACGCGTTTTCTGTGGCAGGGCAAACGTCTAGGTTACGGGCTTCACAACTTTTTCTTCCCCGCACCCAGGGTGGTTTGGGTCTGTTAAGTGTTAAGCTTTTCTCAATAGCTAGTAACATGCGCCATTTGACCGATTGGTTTCGAGGATCCTCTTATTTTTCTTGTACAGAAATGGAGACGCGATTGTTCGCCCCCTTCACTTTAGCGCTTGGTTACACGCGCGACCGGGGAGGTTGTGTACCCCTCCGGTTTTCGCACCGTTGTTGCTACCCGTGCGGAGGGCGTGGCGTTGGGTATGTCATTTTTATGGCCTAGAGGCGGAGGCTTCACCCTTGTTACCGATTCAGGGTAATAAAGACTTTATACCGGGATCTATCTCGTTAGATTTGACCACCTGGGCAGCTAAGAGATTGCAGTATTTGCATCAACTATATCAGGAAGATGGAACACTTAAAACCCCAGAACTTTTACAAGAGGAATATGGAATTTCAAAGGTGAATTTTTTTTCCATGTTTCAATTGCGTCATTATTTAAGATCTCTGCCACCTGCAGCGCTGACGCCACAGACATGGGAAATACTCTTGACTATTTTGGGTTTAGATGCTCAACTAGTGATTCCCCTGAAATACTATCATAATACGTTACGGGAACACTTAGGGGATATTGATTATGATAAAGTATTAGACAGCTGGAAAGGGGAGTTGGCACTGGACCTGCAGAGGGATCAGGTGAAGGCATGTCTCCTGGGCAGGCGGCGGGTGACGGAGAATGTGACGTGCAGGAGATCCATTACAAATTCTTATTGAGGATGTACATTTCTCCATACCGAGCAACTATTCAGGCCGTGGATGAGTGCTTAAAGTGTGCCCAGTCCTCGGCGAATTTGGGACATATGTTTTGGAGTTGCCCGAGGGTTTTGGGATTTTGGCGCCAGGTAAATAAACATGTCTCTCAAATGTGGGAGGTCATTTGGTGACTATCGCCATTACAATTGTTTGAAGTTTTTAGGGTGTCCCCCTTTTTATCCGGAGCGCTAAGGGCCTTTTTGAAAAAGGCAGTGTTAATTGGTAAGAAGTGCATTCTTCAACATTAGATAACGAGAGAATGCCCAACATTGCAGCAATGGCACTCACACATGATTGTATTTTGTGCGTTGGAGCGACGGGGTGTAGGAGATTTATCACCCCTGGTGGTGATCTTTTTTGCCGGACTTGGTCCCCATTTTGGGACTCCCTGACCGCCGTGGCGCGCAAGTAGAATTTTGAACGCTTAAACAGAAACGAAACGATTAGGATATGACCATGACATGGGATGGGGGGGTGGGGGGGAGAGGGTTGGGGGGGGGGGATAGGAAGAGTGGTTATAATCCTGAAGTTGCGGTTTTCCATATTGTAGAGACGGTGGTTTCTGTCTGGTGCCATCATGACCCCGCTTCTACTAAGAGACGGTCTCTGCCAGTGGCGTTGGGGCTCATCAGAGTCCCAGCACCCCGCGCGGCCAGGCACAGCAGAGCGGTAATTGGTTATTGGAAAAAGAGATGGCCTAGAGTGGGATGATGGCACACTAGCTACTCAAGAGACAGATGTTATCATTTCTATAGGGGTTGGGGGAGGGGAGAAAATTGGTTGAATTCACTTGGATAGTTGATTGTATTGAGCACGTACAAAATGATTGGTTAACACATTTGTATTCTGCAAGATTGTGGTTTAAGTGCTGCAAGGTGGTTCATAATACTAGAAATCATTTAAACATAAAAACAGAAGGATAGGGTGGGGATGAAAAGTTAAAAGTTTGATGACGGACTGCATCATTTTGTCTTTATTGTATATACAGTGGTGGAAATAAGTATTTGATCCCTTGCTGATTTTGTAAGTTTGCCCACTGACAAAGACATGAGCAGCCCATAATTGAAGGGTAGGTTATTGGTAACAGTGAGAGATAGCACATCACAAATTAAATCCGGAAAATCACATTGTGGAAAGTATATGAATTTATTTGCATTCTGCAGAGGGAAATAAGTATTGATCCCCCACCAACCCAGTAAGAGATCTGGCCCCTTACAGACCAGGTAGATGCTCCAAATCAACTCGTACCTGCATGACAGACAGCTGTCGGCCAATGGTCACCTGTATGAAAGACACCTGTCCACAGACTCAGTGAATCAGTCAGACTCTAACCTCTACAAATGGCCAAGAGCACGGAGCTGTCTAAGGATGTCAGGGACAAGATCCTACACTGCACAAGGCTGGAATGGGCTACAAAACCATCAGTAAGACGCTGGGCGCGAAGGAGACAACTGTTGGTGCCATAGTACGAAAATGGCAAGAAGTACAAATGACTGTCAATCGACAACGATCTGGGGCTCCACGCAACATCTCACCTCGTGGGGTATCCTTGATCATGAGGAAGGTTAGAAATCAGCCTACAACTACACGGGGGGAACTTGTCAATGATCTCAAGGCAGCTGGGACCACTGTCACCACGAAAACCATTGTAACACATACGACATAACGGATTGCAATCCTGCAGTGCCCGCAAGGTCCCCCTGCTCCGGAAGGCACATGTGACGGCCCGTCTGAAGTTTGCCAGTGAACACCTGGATGATGCCGAGAGTGATTGGGAGAAGGTGCTGTGGTCAGATGAGACAAAAATTGAGCTCTTTGGCATGAACTCAACTCGCCGTGTTTGGAGGAAGAGAATGCTGCCTATGACCCAAAGAACACCGTCCCCACTGTCAAGCATGGAGGTGGAAATGTTATGTTTTGGGGGTGTTTCTCTGCTAAGGGCACGGACTACTTCACCGCATCAATGGGAGAATGGATGGGGCCATGTACCGTACAATTCTGAGTGACAACCTCCTTCCCTCAGCCCAGGGCCTTAAAAATGGGTCGTGGCTGGGTCTTCCAGCACGACAATGACCCAAAACATACAGCCAAGGCAACAAAGGAGTGGCTCAGGAAGAAGCACATTAGGGTCATGGAGTGGCCTAGCCAGTCACCAGACCTTAATCCCATTGAAAACTTATGGAGGGAGCTGAAGCTGCGAGTTGCCAAGCGACAGCCCAGAACTCTTAATGATTTAGAGATGATCTGCAAAGAGGAGTGGACCAAAATTCCTCCTGACATGTGTGCAAACCCTCATCATCAACTACAGAAGACGTCTGACCGCTGTGCTTGCCAACAAGGGTTTTGCCACCAAGTATTAGGTCTTGTTTTGCCAGAGGGATTAAATACTTATTTCCCCTCTGCGAATGCAAATAAATTCATATACTTTCCACCAATGTGATTTTCCGGATTTAATAATTTGTGATGGCTATCTCTCACTGTTACCAATAACCTACCCTTCAATTATGGGCTGCTCATGTCTTGTAGTGGGCAAAACTTACAAAATCAGCAAGGGATCAAATACTTATTCCACCACTGGATCTTCATATTGGAATCTCCGTATATTCATATGGTTAAAGTGTTCTTGTTGGTTGGTCATCATAAAAATGTTGAACCATAAATAACTTCTGGTTTTTAAAAGAGAAAGAATGTAATCAGATGTATTATCCTATATAATAATTCTCACCTCCAACGTTCTGAGGCTACCTGGAACCGTGGAAAACTCGAAAGTGGAGTAGATCATCCAACTGATTGGCTGCGACACGGATGACGTCACCAGCCTGACGCACAGCAACAAACCGCGACCCAGGCAGGGGGAGGAGTAGTACTCCCCCTGACTAGGAATCGCTGGCGGAGCATGTGGAGCCAAGCGGAGCATGTGGAATTGCATCGAGAAGGGGGAATTGTGGGGAAAAGGCCACATTGAGGAGAAGGATACGGATGGGACACAGCCTAGTTGGGAGACAGAGATGGATGAGGGCGCTCCGCAGCACAAAGAAAAGAGGGGCGAGGTAGCGACTCTCACCTGTACCTGGCACTCTCACATCCACATAGGCGGCCAGCAGGACCGAGGCCGGTGTGCGCAGAAACTCACAGTGGGCCCATAGCAGGAAGCGGTGGCTGTCTAGCTCCGAGCTGCGGGAACAATGCAGGGAAACCGGAGGGGCTGGGGCCATGGAGACCGAGGGATGGAACAAAGACAGGCTAGCAGAAAATGTAGTAGGATCATCGCCTAAATTCTGTCTAAAATCATTAAAAAAATCTCTCTACATATAAAATATTCTTTATCTTCACCATTAGCAAAATTTCGCCCTTTCCTTTCTAAATACGCCCCACCAGAACCCTTATTCACACCCTTATTACTTCTTGCTTGGACTATTGCAATTTTACTTCTCACATGGTCTTCCAATCAATCATCTTTCTCCTCTCCAATCTGTCCAGAATCTGCAGCTCGACTTATTTTTCGCCAAATCGCTATGCCCACACTAGCCCACTCTCAAGTCACTTCACTGGGGTCCCTATCCGCTTCTGGTATATAATTCAAACTCCTCTTACTGACCTTTAAATGCATCCACTCTATGACCCCTCACTCTCCCTACACTCCCTCCCTGTCAACTCCGCTCTCTAAACAAATCTCTCTTGTCTCCCCTTCTCTTCCACCGCTAACTCCAGACTTCGTTCCTTTTATCTTGCGGCACCCTTATGCCTGGAACCGTCTTCCTGAACCATACGTCTCGCCTCCATCTCTACCTGTTTTTAAATCTATGTGAAAGCTCACCTTTTCACTACTGCCTTTGGCCCCTAACCGTTACTCATTGCCTCCTCCTTCCTGTTCTTCTTTACCCTGTAATTTCCTTGCCCGTGATGTCTTGTCTGTCTGTTTTACTTAGATTGTAAGCTCTTTGAGCAGGGACTGTCTCTCTATGTCAAGTGTTCAGCGCTGCGTGCGGCTGGAAGCGCTATATAATGTTATTATTAGTAGTAGTAGTCCTAAATCTACTAATACTACTACTACTATTTAGCATTTCTATAGTGCTACAAGGTGTACGCAGCGCTGCACAACATAGAAGAAAGACAGTCCCTGCTCAAAGAGCTTACAATCTAATAGACAAAAAATAAGAAAGCAAATCAAATCAATTATGTGTACAGGAGGAGGAGAGGAGGTTAGGTGGAGGCGAGTGGTTAATAGTGGTTATGAGTCAAAAGCAATGTTAAAGAGGTGGGCTTTCAGTCTAGATTTAAAGGTTGCCAAGGATGGGGCAAGACGTAGGGGCTCAGGGTTTCGATTATACCAATTGGACATCCCTGGGAGAAGGATGTCCATTTTCGATTTATGTTGAAGATGGACGTCCTTCTCTTTCGAAAATGAGCCCACATATGAACAGCGCAAAAGTTATTTAAAATTTTTATTCGTACAATCCAGAGTCCTTGGTGGATCACAATTCTATGCAATCTACAAACTAAGTTATTTGGAGTATATTTAGATCAAACTTTGTTATCAATTTTCATATCTCAATGTTACGAGGATGGCAGACTGGACGGGCCAATTTGGCCTTTACTGCCGTCATGTTCTATGTTCTATGATAAAAGTTATTTTCCTTGATGAGAAAGAAAAGGCTTTCACATAGTACGATTTAGGTTGCTAGTACAATAATTGAATTGTTGAAATTGAACTACTGCAATCTCTTACTACTTGGGCCCTAAAAAATCAAATATACATAAACTACAATCTCTCCAAATACAGCAACGCATTCATTGAACAAACATGAATCACATTTCTTATTTATATACAGAATTGAATCAGTTACCAATAGAGGCAAGAGTTTTATTCAAATTAGCCTGCATTTTGTTTAAAATTACAGTAGAATATCCAAGTTATATGATTTTGCATGTGGAATTCAGCTCTAATAAGAGGATGAGAACATCTAACAATCATCCCTTTTGGCATTTCCTTCCCCTAAAGGAATAAAACAATTTAGTGTGTATGCACAATTATTGGCCTACCAGTTTGGAAGGATTTGGGTTTAAGTTTAGATTATTTGTAAACTATATGCTATTCAGAAATCAGGTAAAGATGACCTTAGATATGGTCGACATAAATGTTGAGATGGTCAACCTTAGAGATGGTCGCACCCCGGTTTTCGGCGATAATGGAAACGAGGACGCCCATCTCAAAAATGACCAAATCCAACTAATTTGGTCGTTGGAGGAGCCAGCATTCCGTAGTGCACTGGTCCCCCTGACATGCCCCTAGGGGGCATTGCAGTGGACTAACTGATGCACTAACTTTACTACTACTAGTACTACTATTTAGCATTTCTATAGCGCTACAAGGCGTACGCAGCGCTGCACAAACATAGAGAAGACAGTCCCCTGCTCAAAGAGCTTACAATCTAATAGACAAAAAATAAAGATGGGCGTCCCCGACCGTATTATCGAAACGAAGATGGCCGCCCATCTTGTTTCGATAATACGGGTTTCCCCGCCCTTTGCGGGGAAGTCCTGCGAGGATGCCCTCAGGAAAACTTGGGCGCCCCGTTTGATTATGCCCCTCTTTGTCTCATTAATCCCATGCTTTTAAATATGCTCTGTAATTTTTTTCTTATAATAGTCTCTACCAGTTTGCCGGCACCGACCGTCAGACTCACCGGTCTATAATTTACCGAATCTCTCTGGAACCTTTTTTAAAAATCGGTGTTACATTGGCCACCCTCCAATCTTCCAGTACCATGCTCGATTTTAAGGATAAATTACATATTATTAACAATAGCTCCGCAAGCTCATTTTTCAGTTCTATCAGTACTTGGGGATGATTACCATCTGGTCCAGGAGATTTGCTACTCTTCAGTTTGTAGAACTTCCCCATTACATCCTCCAGGTTTACAGAGAATTCATTAAGTTTCTCCGACTCGTCAGCTTCGAAGGGGGCACCTACATGTGGGTACAGTGGGTTTTGGGTAGGTTTTGAAGGGCTCGCATTTACCAGCACAAGTGTAACAGGTGGGGGGGATGGGCCTGGGTCCGCCTGCCTGAAGTGCACTGCACCCACTAAAACTGCTCTAGGGACCTGCATACTGCTGTCATGGAGCTGGGTATGACATTTGAGGCTGGCATAGAGGCTGGCAAAACATTAAAAAAAATTTTTTTTTTTAAGGGTGGGAGGGGGTTGGTGACTACTGGGGGAGTAAGGCCGGGGAGGTCATCCCAGATTCCCTCCGGTGGCCATCTGGTCAGTTTGGGCACCTTTTTGAGGCTTGATTGTGAAAAAAATGGACCAAGTAAAGTCGACCAAATGCTTGTCAGGGACGCCCTTCTTTTTTCCATTTTCGGCCAAGGATGCCCATCTCTTAAACACGCCCCAGTCCCGCCTTCGCTACGCTTCCGACACCCCCCCATGAACTTTGGTGATCCCCGCGACGGACTGCAGTTGAGGACGCCCAAAATCGGCTTTCGAATATGCCGATTTGGGCGACCCTGAGAGAAGGACGCCCATCTCCCGATTTGTGTCGGAAGATGGGCACCCTTCTCTTTCGAAAATGCCCCTGATAGTCCTATGGCAAACAGATTCAGTGGCTTTGTGTACAAATAATTATTGGCATAAATGTACACTTACCATAGAGCATGCTTTCTCAGGACTGCCAGACATTGATTTGTTTTGCTGTGAATTATAAGAAGTTCTTTGTTTGCCTGCAGAAGTAAAAATATAAAAGTGTTTAGTTGAAATTCTATTGATTTGCGATAGGGAGGGTGTTTTTGTATAAACAAACTGGGAGAGCAGATGAGAGGAAGGTGGGATTGGAGATGCCAGGAATGGAGACAGAGGAAGATTGAGATATTGGGTTGGCCATATTTAGGTCAAAATCAATACTAACCCCTTAATTATAGAAAGTTGCAAGCACAATTAATGATCAGCGTGCACAGTTATAGAATACTGTCAGTTGTGCAAGAAACTTAATTGTTAAATTAGCTGCTAATAGCATTGGCTATAATTGGTGTTAATGATGGGTACTGCCCAGTAGTTTCCATTGCTGGACCACTAGGTGCTGGACCCAGGTGAACCCGTTTTGTTATCGTTTCAAGAACTCAAAGGTACTTTTGGCCTCCCTCCCACAGACTGGTATGCGTATTTGTAAGTTTCTCAATAAGTACCCTGCAGACTTTTCAAAGTCTCTTCTTGCATATGTATATCCATGCATCATAAGTAAGTATTGCCATATTGGGACAGACTGAAGGTCCATCAAGTCCAGCATCTTGGTTCCAACAGTGGCCAATCTAGGTCACAAGTACCTGGCAAGATCCCAAAGAAGTACAATACATTTTATGCTGCTTATCCTAGAAATAAGCAGTGCATTTTCCCCCACTGCATTTTAATAATGGTCTATGGATTTTTCCTTTAGGAAGCCAAACATTTTTTAAACCCCGCTAAGCTAACCACCTTTACCACATTATCTGGCAACAAATTCCAGAGTTTAATTACATGTTGAGTGAAGAAATATTTTCTCCGATTCGTTTTAAATTTACTACTTGTAGCTTCATTGCTTGCCCCCTTGTCCTAGTATTTTTGGAAAGAGTAACAAGTGATTCATGTCTACCTGTTCCACTCCACTCATTATTGTATAGATCTCTATCATATCTCCCTCAGTCGTCTTTTCTCCAAGCTGAAGAGCCCCAGCCGCTTCAGCCTTTCCTCATAGGGCAGTTGTCCCATCCCCTTTATCATTTTCGTCGCCCTTCTCTGTACCTTTTCTAATTCCACTATACGCTAAATGCTGATACCACATCCTCTGGCAATGAGTTCCAGACTAACTATTCTTTTTTTTTTTTTAATTTTCAAGAAGTCTTTATTAATAGGTAATACAAAAAAATCTGAAACATAATACATCGTGCAAATCGTGTTACATGTCACTTTTGTAAGACACAAGTCTCTTAGAATGAAGCGTATATGCAAGACAGAGCATGGTGAGAGTATCATTATATACCAAAAGAACAATTCTTACTGTATTAAAACATCTAGTGAACTATTCAGAGTAACCATTCCAGAACTTCAATTTTTCAGAGTTTTTATATATATATATTGGTCCCCGCTTCATTTGCACTCTTATCACACATAACCCCATCCCACCCTCCCCCTCCCCCCAACCTTCCGAGCACCACCTTAACAGAAGACTTCAATCAAATTATACATGAAGGAGAAAGAATCCCAGATCTGATGCCATCTACACATTCGATTACGCCTTTCCGCTAGAAGTTTTTCCATCTCGCAGACATGCCTCAATTTTTGGACCCATCTGGTAATGGGTGGGGTCATGGGCTGTTTCCAATGGGCAGCAATTATAACTCTTGCAGCGCTTATAGCCTGTCCCACAAAGGTATGCTGAGTGCTAGAAAGACCTGCAGCTCCCCCAGAGAATAAGAAAAAGGTCGGGCTCCAAGGTATTGGGCTGCCCGTCCACCTCTGCAACCTGCTGTGGATCGATCTCCAATATGCCCTGACCTTCTTACAGGTCCACCATATGTGCCCCGCTGTGCCCCGCACCCCCTCCAGCCAACCCCGTCAGTGTAGGGTAATGCGCTGGAGACGCTCAGGCGTCAAGTACCAACGGTACAGCACCTTCACCGCATTTTCCTTGAAGGGCACATGAGACGACACTCTCACCACAGCCCGCTCCATCTTCTCCCATGTTGCCTCCTCCAAGTCTATGCCCAGCTCCCTCTGCCAGCTCTTCCTGTGAAGTGTGTAATTCGGGGATTGCCTGTTAATAATGTGATAAAGGCGAGAGACCAGCCCATTAGTCTTAGGTGGACCCTCACAGATAGTCTCTAGTGCTGTTTGCTCCCTGGCCATAACCTCCCGAACTGCCATTGTCTTAAGAAAGGAGGCTAATTGAAGGTAAGCGTACCGGACAGACCCCACTATCGGGAACTTCTCAAGGGCTGCAGGATAAGACAACAATATCTCACCTTCGAACAATTGACCCCATATTCGTAAACCCCCAGTGTGCCATCTTGTGAACACTCCTTTTGTCGTTCCGGGATAAACAATGGATTGTAAGCTATGGGGGACAGACGAGACAATGTTGTACGTCGATGTAAGAACATGCTATCCAGTTCGAAAGGGTGACATATACAGAAGGACAGAGTCCCGCCTCCAGAGACCTAAGCGAGCCAGGGATCACATAAGAGCCCCTAGCGACCTTTCACCCAAGTATATTGTTCAAGCTGCACCCACTGCCTATCCGGGTAATCCTGAAACCATTCCACTGCTGCGCGTGCCTGGACCGCTCTATAATACCAAGCCAGATTGGGTACTCCCAGCCCTCCTCTCGCCCTATCCTGGTACAGGACCGTGCGTGCCAAGCGCGGACGCTTCCCGCCCAGATAAAGCGCATAATACGGTCCTGTAGCATTGATAAAAATTTACGTGGCATTTGATTGGGAGAGCCTGAAACAGATAGAGCAGGCGCGGCCAGACATTCATCTTTACTGCTGCTATTCGGCCGAACCAGGAGAGGGCAAGATCCCCCCACCTACCCAAGTCCTCAATAAGTACCTCTGCCAAACCTTTATAATTAACCGAAAAAAAGATCCGAGAGGTCTGCCGTCAGGTTAACCCCCAGGTAGCGAATGCTCTTGCTAGCCCACCTGAAGGCATAAGAAGACCTCAGCAACTCCATGAGCTCCGTCGGAAGGGTAACATTCAAAACTTCAGATTTAGACATATTAACTTTAAATCCCGACACAGTCGAGTATTCCTCTATCTCCCGCAGAAGCCCAGGGAAAGTGGTCAGGGGTGTGAGTAACAAACAACAAGACGTCGTCTGCGTAGAGGGCTAATTTATGTATTCTTCCACCCATGGAGAGTCCTGATATATTTGGATTGGCTCTAAGCCGGGTTGCAAAGGCTCCATTACCATTGCAAATAGTAGGGGGGGACAAGATTGAACTAGAATTGTTTGGTCCATACCACTTTAGTAGCTTACTACATGGTATGAAATGTAAAATCTCGCCAATATTGGTGGCATCCCATATACTACCTACAGCCCAAAAAGCTGGCGGTGGATCTGCAAACTTCACCATTTCTCTCATAAAGAAACCCTTTGTTGCCGGTGTGTGGCAATCCAGCTTTCCCACCAGGACTTATCTATAGAATATTTAGCAGATGGAAAGAAAGGGAAGTTACCTTTCTACAACAAATTATAACAGAAGAGGGGAAGCTGCAATCCTACACAACTTTACAAGAGTCGCAACTGTTAGGGCCAAAAGACCAATTGTTTTACTGGCAAATAAGACATTATGTATCTAGTCTCCCTGGGAAGCGTTAGCAGAAGATGTACAGGAGGAGCTACCCTCAGCGCTCTCCCTACACTCTCAGCAGAAGGTACCGTTGCTCTACCATCACAGGCACATTAAGGATACTAAATTGGAATTAGACTATGCCAAATATGCTAAAGAATGGGAGAAAGACTTATCAATACAGTTAACAACCCGTGTTTTCAGGAAACACGTTCTAACTCTGAGACAGATGACTACTTGGACTGATCTATGGGAGCTCCAGTATCGGTTCGCGTTACGGCTTTATGTTCCACCCCGAAGAGCTTTTCATATGGGATTGTCCCCTGATGGAGCCTGCCCTAAATGCAAAGGGAGCGGAGCAACATTAGGACATATGTTTTGGAACTGTCCGAGAGTTGCCCAGTTTTGGTCCAAATTTGCTCAGTCAAATAGAGTGTTTGTGGAAAGCAAAATGGAGATGCTCGCCACTGCTGTTGTTCGGCAAACCAGAGATTAGCCGACCTGGACCTAAAGGATATCTAGCATTTGTGAAAAGAGCTACTATGATGGCAAAAGAAAACGATTTTAATCGACTGGCTTGAAGTAAAAGGTCCCTCAATGCAGATATGGAGAACTCAGATGATAACCATGATGAGAATGGAACGATTACAGGCTAGAGAGAAGCCTCACCAAGAGTTTGAACTATTTATGGACAGATGGAGCCCATTCCTGAGCACAATGCCCTCTGAATCTAGAAGCCAGATATTGAATATATAATACCATATTCTTGCTGTATTTGTATTCTGTTTGATTTAGGGGGGGGGGGGGTAGAGGGGCGGGTTAGAAAGAAGTAGAAGGGGAGAAGAGAGGAGTTAGGGGATAAGTTAGGAATAGGGAGAAATATGGTACAAGAGCTTTGTGTAATGTCATTATGAAAGTTATGTTTTGTTATTCTTAATAATAATAAATAAGATTCAAACATAGTAGGGGGGACAAAGGGCAGCCCTGTCTAGTACCCTCTATGTAAAGGTATCATCCCTGAGTTACCCCCGTTTACACGAATACAGGCTTTAGGAGAGCTATCGAATACTTGGATCCATCCACGAAACTGCCGGTCCTATCCCAAAGGTCTCCATCACTTTGTACATGAATGGCCAATGCACCCGGTCGAAGGCCTTTTCAGCGTCCAAGCTAAGGAGGCATAGAGGCTTTCTTCATTCTTTTAGCCAAATACATTAAATCGACCACTCGCCTAGTGTTATCGTGGCTTTTCTATAGGAGACAAATCCCACCTGGTCGGGGTGGATAATAGCTGGGAGCAAGGTGCCAGTCGGTTGGCCAGGACTTTAGCTAGAATTTTGACATCAGCGTTTAAGACGGATATAGGACGGAAGGACCCGCATTCCTTATGGTCTTTATTCAGCTTGGGCAGTACCGCAATCCAGCTTCCAACATGGAGGTAGGCAAAGACTCCCCGTTCCCAATTAAGTTAAATAGATCAGCCAACAGTGGGGCTAACTCGGTGGCGAATTTCTTGTAGAATTCGTTAGGGAAACCGTCCAACCCTGGTGATTTACATGAGGGTAAGTGTTGAATAGCTTTTTGTACCTCAACTGGGGTGACCGGCATCAAGGGCAGCCCTCTGTTGATTGGTTTAAGGAAGCTAGGTCACTATCAGCCAAGTAATCTAAGATAGTATCTTCAGGTGGGTTGGTCTCCTGTGCATATAGTTCCTGGTAAAATTCACTAAAGCGCCTCCGTATGGCCTCAGATGTGTTCAGCAAGTCGCCCTTCGTGTCCCTAATGTGAGGTGACCGTTCGGTCCACTTTTTCGCCTGCGCAACTTTATAGCCAGGAGGCGGCCCTGCCTTATTAGTAAATCGTATGATCGAACTTTATTTCTGGATTGTAGCCAACTTAGCTATTCGGAGTAATAAGGTCCAGCTGGAGCCTCTGTCCACGCAGCTCCTCCAAAACAGCAGAGGAAACCACCTAGTTGTGCTGTGCCTCTAGGATGCCGAATCCTTTCCAGGCACCGCGCCAGCTGGGCCCTACGAACCCTCGCTCGCCTACCAGCTATCTGTAATAAAGTAGCCTCTCGAGACTGCCTTCATAGCATCCCACCACAACACTGAGGGGAGGCCCGATTCCATGTTGAGCTCCAGATACTCTTTCAAGGACCTTCCTACAACCTTCCACCACTCCCCCTCCAGTAATAGATCTGTGTTAAGTGTCCATCTTTGATCTTTGACCTCGGCTCTAATGGTCGGCAGGGTTACCCAAACTGGGCGTGCGTCCGAGATTGTTACACTGCCGATTTCTGCTTTCGGGCCCCTCTCAGCTAATGTGACGTCAAGGAAGAGATAATCGATGCGTGAATACGACTTGTGTACGGGAGGAGAAAATGTGTAGTCCCTAGTTGTCATATGACTTAGTCTCCAGATGTCTAGGGTCCCAGTGAGTAGACCATGGAGCCCAGCGCCAAAGAGTCCTTAGATACCAAGTGCTGAGGTCTCCCGGATCTGTCCAACACAGAATCCATAACTTCGTTAAAATCACCCCCCAAAATCAGAGAACCACGGGTAAATGTAGCTAGTAGGTTCTTCATTTTGGGTAGAAGGTTCCCCTGGGTTTCATTTGGTGCGTATAGCGATGCGAGCGTGAGGTCTACTTGGTCTAGACAATTTGCAAGAGCAAAAAAACGCCCTCCCCGGGTCTCGCCTAACTCTCAATATTTGGGCCGATATTGATTTATGGAACAAAACTGCCACCCCACGTTTTCTGGAATCATTGGCAGAGGAAGCAAACGAAGGCACTTGGGTAGTCTGGGTGGGCTAGGAGTCGCTCATGCGCCCTGCGGAGATGAGTCTCCTGCAAATAGGACAATATGCGGTTTTAGCAGCTGCACTCTTTGAATAATTTCTGCCTTTTCTGAGGCATGTTCAGCCCCTTAACATTATATGATAAAATTTTTAAATCTTGTACTCATTACTGGGATGTTACATCAGCTATGTTTCCCACTGGGTGGGATCCACCCACTTCATGTCTTTGTGCTGTCCTAGTACCAGTGGTGCCCCCAACCCCCCCCCTGTCTACCCTCCCCCATCAATAACCCCCCCCCCCTTCCCTTACCCACCTCATCCCCCCCTGTCTAGCACCAACCTAGAGGGCACAAGATCCAATAGTGGGAAGTGAGTGAAAGTAACACACCAGCATCCAGGCGACCCCAGCCCCCCCCCCCCCGAATTACCCCGACGTCATCACCTAGGGTCAGAACCCAACTTGGGGCGTCCATAATCACCCATCCACATATTTGGTCCCTGCCCGCCATCCATCACCTTAAACTATCCCCCTTCATAATCACTTATAACTGTACAGCATACACAGTGTTTCCCACAACCTTAGTTACCATTTCCTCTATTAATTAAGAAACTAAAGTTCACTTATGCAAGAGATGGCAAAAAAACAAAAAAAAAAAGCAAAACTTGAAACAGAACATGGCATTTGTTACTCTCTACATCATTACCAACCAGGAAATCAGTGACAGCCAGTGTCCCTCTGGCCGAGTCATTAGATAAGTCCTTTGATAGAGTGGTTCTACCAGGTTGCCGCTTCAGTTCAGGTTTCTTCCACAGCCACTTTTCTTTTTGGGTTATTCCTTTTAGGTGTGGCAGGGATCCTTTGCCACTTTTGGAGCTTTGTTTTCGTGGCTAACGCTAGTGCGCCTGGAGGCTTGTTTGCACCAGGCCCGCCCCATGCAGGGATGTCCAAGCTTGTCAGCGATGTAACTCTCAATTTAGCACCCTGTAGCGTGTAGTTCAGGGAGAAAGGGAAGCCCCATCTGTATGTTATCTGCTCCTTGGTTAGAATGTCCAAACTGGTTTCATGAGACGTCTTTGTTGCAGGGTGAACTGTGAAAGATCTGATACACAGTTATTTTGACCTCGCCATATTCCAGATTGGGCTTTTTCCTGGCTGTAGTTGAGCAATTGTTCCTTTACTTCGTATCGGTGGAACCGGGTGATGATATCCGTGCTCTGTTCTCCTGCCGCTGGCCCAGGGATCTATGCGCTCTATCAATCTCAATCTTCACCCCTGCAGCCTCGGCCCCCAGCAGGACTGGCACACAGTGTTTGTACAATCTGCAGGACATCCTCGGTCTCACCTCCCTCAGGAACTCCGCGGAATCTGAGGTTGTTCCTCCTTCCCCTGTTTTCAAGATCGTCAAGCTTGTAAGTTAAGTCTATATTCTTTTTGGTCTAAAGCTTGGAGATGGGTCTCGTGTGAAGCAGGGACTCAGAGTGCTCTTCCAGCTTAGTTTCTACCTCTTCGACTCTGTTCCCCAGCTCGCGGAGGTCGGAGCTCAGTGTCTCCATCCGATCCAGAATCTCATCCCTCGATTTATTTATGTCTGCTTGTATACAGACAGTATCTGACAAAGTTCGCCTGAGATTCCTTTTTTAATATGCGGTTTCCGCGCTTTCCGCCAACGACACGCTGAGTCAGAATCAGAGGGGGAGACCGGCGCCATTGCCTCGTGGCGCTTCACGGTTTTGGTCGATCCGCCGCCAGCTGACTTCTCTTGCTCTTTAGCTCGCGCCGAAGACGCTTTACTCATCCTGCTTTCGATGAGGAGCAATGGAGAACACTGCAGGCAGTTCCAAAAGGCTGGTGATTGCTTTTTATCGCTTTTGTAGTTATCGAGGAACGGGAGCTAGAGCGCTAGGCAGCCATCTGCATCGGTGACGTCACTTCCTCCCCAGACTAACTATTCTTTGAGTGAAAAAATATTTCCTCTTATTTGTTTTTAAAGTATTTCCATGTTTATAGAAAAAGGCTTAATACCAGGACCCATGTCCAATTTGGGGCACCAGGATTTACACCAACTGAAGCCAGGTGTAATCTCTGTGCCTAAATTAGGGACAGATCTTCTGGATTCTATAATACTGTGTGCATCTGTAGTGAACATCCTGATCTGCCAATGCTCCTCCCAAAGCCAGAGTATGTAAGATGGATCTCCCATCAGATGGGACCAGTCTTAAATGTGGAGCGACATCTGCATCCTAAAAACATTGTTTCTGGGACTGATTGAAGGTGAAACAATTTTGGTGTGCAGTTTGGTCCAACCAGGTAAGCATCTATTGCAGTTGTTGGAAAGCTACTCCTGAACATTGTTTGGTAGACGATGTTACTGATATGCGTAAAGCCTCATTGATTGGTAATGTATGAGTTGTTGCATACGGAATGATTATGGGTTGACTGCAAAGCAATAAAAACAGGAAGTTCCTCAGTATCTGGTCTCCATATGTCAATACTTTACTACTATGAGTCCGATAGGTCATTTTGAACACCTTAACCCTGTAAAATGTGTAACTGTATATATCGGTTGTAAGTGGGAATTGTAGATGTTGATATCTTGCCTTTTGTCTTAGGGTCATAGGGGACTGGGGAGGGATGGGAGGGGCATACAGTTTGTTTTTGCAACTGCTTGCTCTGTTTCTGTGACTGTTTCAATTTCTTCATAAAAACATATTTACTATACACAGGCAGTGCCTGGGTGGAGTGTGGACAGAGCTAATACTTACTAAAATTACATGCGCATTTTCAGAATTTAGGTGCAAACATTCAAACCACTTCAATAGCAGGTAACTGCTCATGTCTACATGGTAGGTATATACCAGGTTATACCCTTATTCTTCACTGGAAAGTGGGAGCCAATTTCCTGAATACAGTAGACCCTGTAGAGGCCCCTTTATAGAATTACCCCTAATTCCATGCTAAAATGAACTAAATATAAAATGAAGTTAGTAAGGGCACAGTAAAACTTCAATAATTTCAGTAATCCCCTATCCTAAGCAGGCTGAATTTATAGAGGGGCCAGAGTAAATTTCATCGCTCTCAATCCCTCCATAAAGACTGCAATACACACGGGAGCTTTGACTCTGTGTACTTTACATAACTTAATTTCCAAAGATAAAGTAGTCAGGTAATTTCTCTTTGAAAATGATCTACAAATACATGCAGTAAAAGTATCCATGTATTTTATCTAAAATTAGCATCTCTTTCAAGAATGCCTTCAAATAAGGTTTAAAATTGGGACAATTTTAGGCTAGCGTGGCAACCATAATGGAGGTAATCCTATAAGTGGGAGCCTCCATTTAGGTACCCCGAAGGAGGGTGGTAGGAGACTATTTTATAACAGAAGCCAGGCACCCAAGGGTTATAGAATAGCATAAACTGGTATTGGCACACCTAACTTTTGGGTACTATAGAGCTGGAGTACAGAAGGGACAGGGACATGTGGCAGGGACACATGTATCTTACAGGACTCTGTAAGAATCTTGTGTAGTGGGTAACATAACTATGCTCTGCCCATGCTCCCCCCACCCCGCACACCTCCTCTGAAAATACGTGCTACGTAAGTTACAGTATTCTGTAAGTAACTTGTGTATGTGGATGACATAACTATGTCCTGAACAAAACAAAAGCACCAAGGGCCTTCAAAGAAAAGGGGATAAAGTCTTTAATTGTATACGTTGATGAAGCAATACTTAAATGGACCCAACACGGTCCGTGTTCGGCGCCCAGCGCCTGCGTCAGGGGACTATATTATACATAAAAACAATAATTTATGTTTCAATCATTTTTATTCAAAACTTAAGAAGAAAAGTTATCATCATGTATGAACGTCTGATATTTTCCCCCCATGTGCTAAACTAACACATAGTACTTCTACCCCAACAAATAGGACTTAACCTTCCCTCCCATTCCCTTCCCCTCCCACCCCCCCCTTTTGTTTCCCTTGCTATGGCTTCAAATGAACATAATAACGCAGGGTACAGGGCAGTGGCGTACCAAGGGGGGGGCGGTGGGGGCGGTCCGCCCCGGGTGCACGCCGCTGTGGGGGTGCCGCGGCGTGCGCCTGTTGCCCTGTTTCAGTCCGATTTCGCAATTCGCATCTGTTCACTGCTCCCTCTGAGTCTGCCCCGGAACAGGTTACTTCCTGTTCCGGGCCGACTCAGAGGGAGCAGTGAACACTGCCAATATTCAGAGGCTCAGTCCAGATAGTGCTGCTGAAAATTTGTAAAGACAGCCTCATAACTATCTGGATAGCACTAGGACATTGCAAGAGTCTTTCTGTAAGCCACATTGTGCCTGCATGAGTGGGAAAATGTGGGATATAAATGAACCTTAAATAAATTCTGAGCCCCAATGAAAGGAGAGTTTAATTTTACTTTCATTTAATTTCAATATATTCCATCAACTTTATAACACCTGGCTTCCCAGGGCTGATTACAACAGTTAAGATGAACCCGTCAAGAAACAGGATATCCTCACTGAAATTTCATCTGTGTTTTTAACTGCTGTTTCTACCAGCCTCACTAAGTTTTTTAAGCTATTGTAATGATACTCAATTTTTATTTCATATAATCAGCTAGATAGGCTCACTCACCCTGTCTTCTCTTTTTATCCAACTTCCTTGAATGATACTGTCTTCTGTTCTGTTCTCACTCTAACTTCTCCTCCCCTTCCAAATCCCTCAAACCTGCTTTTCTTTAGCAGCCCTGCAGCAGGGTTGCCAGGTGGAAAATTTTTTCCCCACCCAAACGAGCCCAAAACCAGCCCAAAAGCCGCCCAAAGTCAAACCCCGCCCCTGACACCCCCCACCCCCGCCATCATCAACCCCGCCCCCGCCATCATCGGTCCCGCCTCTTCCGTCACCGGCCCCGCCTCCCCGCCATCGACCCCGCGAAGAATGTCACTAACCCCGCCCAAAATGTCACTATCCCGCCCCCGCGGCCCGAAAAACTGCTAAAAAAACCGCGGGAAAACCTCAAAACAAGCCCAAAAAAACCGCAACCCGCCGCGGGCAAAAATTTCCTGCAGCGGGTCGCGGAAAACCACCCAATTGGGCGGGAAAACCGCCCACCTGGCAACACTGCCCTGCAGTGATCACAGGCTGCCTCTGCCAGTCCCACCCTCAGGTACACAGCAAGTTGTGTCAGAGGGGCGGAGCAGAAGGAAGCATCATATTCCGGCTCATTCAGGCAGCCTGTGATCTCTGCAGGGAAAAAGCAGCAGGGAGGGGCTGCTAGAGAAAGCAGGTTTGAGGAACCGAGGGGGGGAGGGAAAGAAAGAAAGCAAAAGCACTGGTGTTAGTCTGCTAGGCTCGGGCGGGGGTGGGAGTGTTTGAGGAAAGAAGAGGCTCAGGGACAGTCCTTTTGGTACAATATGGGAAAGGGGAGAGAGAGAGAAAAGGGGAGAAGTGTTTGTCTGCAGCAAAGCCATGCTGCTGTGTGGCGACTCAGCAGCAGGCGAGGTAGGCACCATTTTTGAGAGTATTGCTTGTTTAGCCACTACAATAGCTTTGCGTACAAAAGCGGTAAATCCTGATGGGACAGGGTGTATGAGAACAGGATGGCCCAGGAGCAGCGCCGAGTCATACTTCCAGCCCGCCTTCCACATCTCAGAAACATATTGTAGTAGCTCCTTCCAAAATCGGACTATGCCCTTGCAGGACCAGAACATGTGCCCGAGGGTGGCCCCCGGATCCCTGCATTTGAGGCACTCTCCCCAAGGCGAGAGTCTCATGTGAAATGCTCTTCTGGGAGAAATGTAGAGTCAAAGAGCAAATTTGTATTGTAGCTCCCAGTGCTGTGTCATGTTCATTGTTTTGCGCATTGTAAGCACATGGGACTTGAATTGAGGCAATGTAAGGGCCATGGGGATATCTTGTTTCCAGGCAGCCAGTAACTTGGCATAGTCCAGTTCAGTAACTGTGTCCCTGATGTGCCTGTGATGGAACGTGAGGGACACTTTTTACTGTGCCTCTAAAGAGAATGCTGTTGCCAACTCTTCCTGGACATCCTCCGCCAGCGCCTCCCAGGACAAAGTACATATATAATGTTTAGCTGTGCATAATAGAACTCATCGGAGGGCGGCAGGGCGTATTCAGCACAGAGCTCCTGAAACGGCTTTATTTGTCCTTCACGGGTAAGTACTTGTAACAAGTATACTATCCCTTTCCTTTTCCATCTGCAGAACACCGAATATAGCCTTCCAGGTGCAAAGGCAGGGTTCCTGCATATTGGCAAGTATGGTGTAACCTTCGAAGAAAATCCGTGTAATTTACAGATCCATTTCCAAGTTGCTTTTGCTGATGTCATTATTCCTGTATGCTTCAGTAGGGGCGGCAATGGTAATCCCATCGTGTGCAAATAGCTGCTGAAGTGCGTTTCTCGGTATAATTGTAATTCCAGATCTGTATTTGTATGGTCCTGTGTTCTGCAAAACCAGTCAGTGATGTGGCGCATGCCACTAGCTATTGTCAGATATTTCACGTTCAGTAGTCCCAAACCCCCATATTCTACCAGTATACTCAGTGCTGGAATGGAAAGGCGGGGTTTCTTCCCACTCCACAAAAATTTTTGCATTAACCTCACAGTATGGGGCTGATGGCCTCCAACTAGTGCACAGGAACCTGTGGTGAACATACAACTAAGAGTTGACTGCAGACAACATACAGTGAATGGACACTCCTTGATGATGAGCAGAAAGAGAAGAGGTGGCAGAGAAATAAGAGCTTACCATGAACGTCTGTTTCAAGAATGTGTAATGCGCCTTCTATCTTCTGGAACATTAGCTGGAAGTGAAAGGACCCTTGCCGAGGGGTGCTTGATTTGGTGCGATTGTAGCAATTTCTTAGCTCCCACAGACTGCCTGCTACAACCAGGCAGAGAGAATGGGAGACAGGAAGAGGCTCAAAGGATGGAAACGGAAGCGTTGTGGGCTGAGGGCAACCACAAATAACAACCCCCCAAAATACACAGGTGTACCGAAGCATACCTTGCCAAACACAAACCTTAATATAAGTGAGGGTAAAACGTGTGAACTAATGTGAATCAGAACTGCCAAAGTCCCAGCGCATAAAATCGCGGGTTAAATGGTAATCAAGAAGGGGAAGGCAGGTGGGGACGCCCATAGTTATCTACCCATAATCGAAATCACGCGCTTCAAATCGCCCAACTCAGCTGGGCACATTTAGGAATTGTGTGTATAATCGAAATTAAAGCGCCCATATCAGACACGCCTATCCCCCGTCCAACATGGGCGTTCCTGGCGACGATATAAATGCCCACTCCGTATTTTCGAAACCCCATTGGTACAATGCCGCCACGCCAGCCCCCAACCCGAAAGGGTAATTTTAGTGATGCAGAGATGGACCTCCTGGTGCAGGAGCCAAAGGAAGCAACTACTGTGGCTGGCCACTGATTTGCTGCGGCACAATGTGCGCTTGGAGGAGTACCGGCAGCAAAATTAGAGCTGCAGCGGGAGGCACTGCAGGTGCAGCGCCAAGCCCACCAGGAACTGCTCCAGGCGCAGCACCAAGCCCACCAGGAGGTGTTCCAGCAACTCCAACAGCTGCAGCACAGCATTGAGGCCTGCGCCCTCAGGTCACAGCACCTACTCCACCGGTGCTGCTGCAGCAAGACCTGCCATCCACCTCCTCCAGTGGGCAGCAACCACCAGCTAAAAGGTGGGCGTTGAGATCGTCCGCCTCCGCAGCCACTAGTGCAGCACCCACCAAACCAGCTCCCCTTCTGGGTCCTGTGGCCAGGCTACAGCCAACAAGGTGGCCGGATTTCCACAGCGCAGCCGAAGCCGCAGGCTGCTGTGTGGATACGGAGGAGGACAGTGGGAGCAGCCCATCAGAGGAGTCTGAACAGACTTCCCCTGCAGCACCAGCTGCAAAGAAAGTCCGTGGGAGGGGTAAGAGGGGACAGGGAAAATGACAGCACATGCTGGAGGGTGAGGGTTGGTGGGTGGTGTGATGGTACCACTTATAAATGTGCACTTACTTTCACAGAAAACTTGTTTCTATGAGTCTTTGTCTGGCTCTGACGCCAAGCTGGTAAGCAGTGAGCTCTGCTCTGTGGGCTGGGGGTGGAGGGGGCTCCTATTCCTGCTCATCTGGGGCCTCCTCTGGTGGCTGTGGCTCCTCTGGGAGGGCCTGTCCTCTGCGCTGGGCCAAATTGTGCAGCATGCAGCACGCCACAAAGATCTTGGCCACCTTTTCTGGACTGTAGAGCAGCTCTCCTCCAGACCAGTCCAGACAGCGGAACCGGTTTTTCAACAAGCCAAAGGTCGCTCAATGATCCCCCGGGTGCTCCGATGCCTCCTGTTGTAGGTTTCTTCTGCCCCTGGTTGTGGGTGCACCATGGGGGTCATGAGCCACGTCCTCTGCGGGTAGCCTCGGTCACCTTTGGAGAAAAACAGAATGAGATAGATGAGTGTGTATTGCTTGGAGCAGGTACGGGGGGGGGGGGGGGGGGGATTAGGATAGTGGGTTGTGGAGTGAGGTGGAGTAAGGCAGGGCGGAGGGTTGCCCAGTGGAGCAGGTATAGTATGGGTACATCCATGTTGCACTTTCCTAGTAGCCATCCACCAGTGAACTCCCCTCGCTCAAACCTGCGGAAGATGCCCGAGTGCTGTAGGATGTAGGCATCGTGGGTGGAACCGGGGTACCTGGCACACACGTCTAATATCTCCCCCTGGGCATCACACACAACTTGCATGTTCATAGAATGAAATGCCTTCCTGTTTCTGTAGGTGGCTTCGTGCGCCCGGGGGGGTCTGAGGGCTACGTGTGTGCAATCAATCACACCTATGACCAAGGGGAATCTAGCAACAGCATAGAAGGCAGCCATGTTGTTGTGCAGAGCCTGGGGGGTGGCGGGGAAAGTGATGTAGTGAGAGGCGTGAGTAAGAAAAGCATCCAGGAACTGGGTGAGACAGTGTGAAATAGAAGCCTGGGTGAGCCCTGTGTTAGCAGCTAATACAGATTGAAAACTCCCAGTGGCCAGGACAGAGAGAGAGGCAATGATTTTGAGGTGGACAGGGATGGGGTTATTCCTACGGGTCTGGGGCTGAAGGAGGGGTTTCAGCTGCTCACAAAGCTGCACAATGGTCGCCCTATCAAACCTGAACCTTGTTAGACACTGCTGGTCAGTGAGGTGTAGGAATGTGGTGCGGGGCCTGAACACTCGGGGCCGTGAATACCTCCTGCGATGTGTGGTCTCTTCCTCTACCATGCCAGCCACCAGTGCATTAACTGCATCCATATCCCCACCAGTGCAAGTATTAGTACTAGTAGTAAAACAAGAACAGCACACAGATCTCTCACTGTCAGCCACCACCCCCTCTGGCCACTCACTCGCCAAACAGTACAGGCAACACAGAGACAAACGGAGGTCAGGGAATACAATATACACGTGGGAACAGTGAATGGAGAGGGATAGGGGTAGGGGAAGGGGAAGGGACTGATAGAGCAAGGAGGAAGAGTAGGGAAAGGTCAAAAGGTAAGACACAAAAGAGGCAGGTGAGGGTGACAACGTTCCGACTAGGGCAGACAGACGAACGTAACAGGTACTCCACACACTCAACTTTCTCTGCAACCAACAATTCAGCTCTCCCAACAACGATCTCGCCACTCTCTAACTCCACATAATCGCTAATGGGTCTAAAGACGATTTCCCCCTTGCTCTGGTCGCTTTTATTTCGGGTCTAAGGAATGACGCCCATGTTCCCGCCCACCCAAAATAATTTCGCTATCCGTTATACGTTGTAGACGACCACCTCATAATACTGCCCCTAACACGCCCCGACACGCCCCTTATTTGGGTGTTTGTATCTGATCGTACGAGCGAAATGGACGCACTGAAAGTTTTGTTTCCATTATACTGATTTATTCGTTTTTGGGAGATAAACATCTATCTCCCAATTTGGGTCGCACTATAGGCGTTTTTCTCTTTCGGTTATAAGAAGGATTGTGTTTTTTCGGCATTTAGCTTTGGTTGGAATGCCCATGAGTTCATTATTTGGAGGCTGTGTGTGATTTCATTTGTGACTTCGGTTATGTCTTGTTTGAACGGGATGTATATCGTGACATCGTCTGCATAAATGTATGGGTTGAGTCCTTGGTTGGATAGTGATTTGGCTGAAGGTGTCATCATTAAGTTAAAAAGGGTTGGTGAGAACGGTGAACCTTGTGGTACTCCGCATTCAGGTTTCCATGGTTCTGACATTTCTGATTTTGAAATCATCTTAGTACGTTTCCTCCGATCCTGAACTAGTCCAGGATGTTTGAGAGTACGTGGTGGTTAACCATGTCGAACGCGCTGGACATATCAAATTGTAGGAGTAGTACATTGTTTCCAGTTGCAATTAGTTGTTTAAATTTGGTTATGAGAGTGGTTAGCACTGTTTCAGTGCTATGGTTGGATCGAAATCCTGACTGTGATTCATGTAGTATTGTGAATTTATTTAGGTAATTGGTGAGTTGTTTGGTTACCATACTTTCCATTAGTTTTACTATCAGGGGGATGGATGCTACTGGTTGGTAGTTGGTTGTGTCATTTAGTTTTTTCTTTAAGTCTTTGGGAATGGGTGTAAGTAATATATTTCCTTTGTCCTTGGGGAAAAGTCCGTGTTGTAGCATGTAGTTCAGGTGTAACGTAAGGTCTGTTTGGGGGCGAACCTTATAAGGCTGCTTGGGCAAATATCCAGTTTGGAGTGGGTTTTGGAGAATTTGTTGAGTTCTTGAGTGATGGTTTCTTCGGTTAGCAGATCGAAGTCATTCCAGGTTCGATCTGCTGGGTATTCGCCTGGAATAGGGTCCAGGCAATCCATAAATTTGTTGTGATCAATGGTGTTGAATGGTAATGTGGATCGGAGTTTTATAATTTTCTCACTGAAGTATTTGGCAAGTTGGTCTGCCGATGGGGTGTCTGTACTGGCTGTGGTAACTGGTGTGGTGTCTATTAATTTATTCACAAGTTGATATAGTTTATGTGCATCTTTGTAATCTGGTCCTATTTTGGTTTTGTAATATGCTCATTTGGTTTGTCTTATTGTATATTTGTATTTTCTTTGCATTTGTTTCCAAGCTTTAAGTGTAAGTTCATTTTTCATTTTTTGCCATTCACGTTTGAGTCTCCTGACTTGTGTTTTTAGTTTTTTCAGTTCTTCATTGAACCAAGGTATTGAGCTGTGTCTCCGTGTGGTTCTTGTTTGTAGTGGTACTATTTTGTCTAGTATGTTCCTGCATTTGTCATCCCAGTTTTGGAGATAGTGTTTAGAGTCTGTCTGTGTTGCCCATTCATTTTTGTAGATTTGTTTCCAGAATTCAGCAGGATCAATCTGTCCTCTAGTGGTGTAGGTTGTGCATTCTTGTTTGGTGTGCGTGTCTTTTTTCCTCCATTGTAGGGCTATGTTTAATTTATGGTGGTCTGACCATGGTATGGCCATCCATTTTGTATCTATTAATATAATGTTTGAGTCTAAGGATAGTTTGTGTGTAATGAGGTCAATTGTGTTTCCTTTGACATGTGTAGCTTGTGTATTAGGCAAGTTGAGGTCCCACAGTTGTAGGAAGTCTTTGCAGTCACGTGTATTGGTTGCATTAGGATCTTCCAGGTGTAGGTTTATGTCCCCTATGATGAGAACGTTGGAGTTAGATACACATGTATTCGATATAAAATCCATAAAGTTTGATTGGCATTCTTGCCAATTTCCTGGTGGTCTGTAGAACAGGATCACGTTAAGATTGTCGAGCAGGGTGTCATGGTAGATTCTAACTGAAGCAATTTTGAGTTTTGGTGTTATAGACTCAGCAGTTGTTGTTACTGTGAAGTGGGATCTATAGATTATTGCTATTCCACCTCCTCTTTTTCCTTTCCTTGTCCAGTGTGTAATTTTGTAACCTGGGGGGCAGAGTTCTAGGATTATGGGGTCCTTGTGGTCGTGGATTCAGGTTTTGCTGATTGAGTGCTAGGTTGAGATTGTCTGCCATGATCCAATCAGTTATTGTAGTTGTTTTATTTACTACTGATCTGGCATTTAGGTATCCCACCTGAATTGTTTGGTAGAGGTCTTATGTTCGTGGTAGTGATGATTTTCTTAAGTTGTCTGTTCTCTTGTTGTGTAGGTTTGTTATGTCCTTTCTTTCCTTTGTGATATGTTTGTCCTTGTGGGGTAGTTTTTTCATTGTTTTCATTATTGTTATTCTGGTGAGGTGAGTTGTGCCTAGGTAATCCGAAGAGGTTAATTATTGTGGGTATGTTGTTGGTATTTGTGAGGGGGGTGGCTGGTGTTTGGTGAATTAGGGATAGTGTGTAGGTTAGTAGAATTAGTTTGATGACAATCATTTTGTTGTTTCTCTTTGGGATGTTCTTTACTAGCAGTTGTAAAAGGTCTGAGTCTGCAGTATGGGTCCTACTCCAGTTGCCTTGAAAGCATAGAGTCATCAAACAGACCATGGTTCCTGATAAAATGATAAAATGAGAAGAACGGTGAAAAACAAATTACAGGAGCAGCTGCGAGGGTCAAATATTTACATCAGGCGTGGATGCTGTTCAAAAAACCCATCCTGAAAGCCCAGGCCAAATATATTCCGTCTAAAAAAGGAGGACAGAAGACTAAACGACAGCCGGCATGTTTAAAAAGTGAGGTGAAGGAAGTACTACTACTACTACTACTATTTAGCATTTCTATAGCGCTACAAAGCATACGCAGCGCTGCACAAACATAGAAGAAAGACAGTCCCTGCTCAAAGAGCTTACAATCTAATAGACAAAAAATAAATAAAGTAAGCAAATCAAATCAATTAATGTGAACGGGAAGGAAGAGAGGAGGGTAGGTGGAGGCGAGTGGTTACAAGTGGTTACGAGTCAAAAGCAATGTTAAAGAGGTGGGCTTTCAGTCTAGATTTAAAGGTGGCCAAGGATGGGGCAAGACGTAGGGGCTCAGGAAGTTTATTCCAGGCGTAAGGTGCAGCGAGACAAAAGGCGCGAAGTCTGGAGTTGGCAGTAGTGGAGAAGGGAACAGATAAGAAGGATTTATCCATGGAGCGGAGTGCACGGGAAGGGGTGTAGGGATGGACGAGTGTGGAGAGATACTGGGGAGCAGCAGAGTGAGTACATTTATAGGTTAGTAGAAGAAGTTTGAACAGGATGCGAAAACGGATAGGGAGCCAGTGAAGGGTCTTGAGGAGAGGGGTAGTACGAGTAAAGCGACCCTGGCGGAAGATGAGACGGGCAGCAGAGTTTTGAACTGACTGGAGAGGGGAGAGGTGACTAAGTGGGAGGCCAGCAAGAAGCAGATTTCAGTAGTCTAAACGAGAGGTGACAAGGGTGTGGATGAGGGTTTTGGTAGAGTGCTCGGAAAGAAAGGGGCGGATTTTACGGATGTTGTAAAGAAAGAAACGACAGGTCTTGGCAATCTGCTGGATATGAGCAGAGAAGGAGAGAGAAGAGTCAAAGATGACCCCAAGGTTTCGAGCTGAGGAGACAGGGAGAATGAGAGAGCCATCAACAGAAATAGAAACGGGGGGAGCGGGGAGGTGGGTTTGGGGGTGAAAATGAGAAGCTTGGTTTTGGTCATATTTAATTTCAGGTAGCGTTGAGACATCCAGACAGCAATGTCAGACAAGCACGCTGAAACTTTGGTTTGGATGCAAGGTGAGATATCAGGGGTAGAAAGGTAGATTTGGGAGTCATCAGCATAGAGATGGTAGGAAAAGCCATGGGATGAGATTAATGAACCAAGGGAAGAAGTGTAGATAGAAAAGAGGAGGGGACCAAGAACAGAACCCTGAGGTACGCCGACAGGCAGAGGGATAGAAGTAGAAGAGGATCCACCAGAGTGAACACTAAAGGTGCGGAGGGAGAGGTAGGAAGAGAACCAGGAAAGGACAGAGCCCTGGAATCCAAGTGAGGACAGGGTATCGAGAAGTATGCTGTGATCGACAGTGTCAAAAGCAGCGGAAAGATCAAGAAGAATGAGGATGGAATATTGACCTCTGGATTTAGCCAGTAACAGGTCACTGGAGACTTTAGTAAGCGCAGTTTCGGTTGAGTGGAGAGGGCAAAAACCAGATTGTAGTGGGTCAAGAATAGCATGTGAGGAAAGAAAATCAAGGCAGCGGCGGTGAACAGCACGCTCAAGTAATTTGGAGAGAAAAGGAAGGAGGGAGATGGGTCGGTAATTAGAGGGACAAGTAGGGTCGAGTTAAGGCTTCTTAAGGAGAGGTGTGACCACAGCATGTTTAAAGGCAGCAGGGACAGTCGCAGTGGAAAGTGAGAGGTTGAGAATGTGACAGATAAAAGGAATAAGAGCAGGAGAGATGGCATTAAGAAGGTGGGTGGGAATGGGATCAGAGGAACAGGTGGTACATTTTGAGGAAGAAAGGAGAAGTGTAGTTTCCTCAATAGTAACTTCAGGAAAGGAGGAAAGGGAATGAGGGGAAGGAGAGAGAGGGGAACGGACTAGTGGAGGGAGAGGTGGTGAGGTAGAGAAAGCAAGGTTTATCTTTTGAACCTTGTTGTGAAAGAATTCAGCAAGGGTCTGAGGAGATAATGAAGGGGGAGTTGGGGGAGGGGGCACCTTGAGGAGAGAGTTCAATGTGGTGAAGAGAAGTCGAGGATTAGAGCCAAGAGAGTTGGTCAGTTGGATATAATAATCCTGTTTGGCACGTAAAAGAGCAAATTGGAAGGAGGTCAGCATGAACTTAAAGTGTAAGAAATCAGCAAGGGCCCGAGATTTCCGCCAGAGGCGTTCGGCGGAGCGGGTACAGGAACGTAGGTAGCGGATATTAGAAGTCAGCCAAGGTTGGGGTTTTGTACGCTTTACAGGGCGGGTCATCAAAGGTGCAAGAGTGTCTAAGGCAGAGGATAGAGTATTGTTGTAGGAAGAAACAGCCTCATTGACAGACGTGGATGGTGCCACAGTAGAGAGGAGGTTTGAAACATGGGAGGATAGAGATGAAGGGTCAATATCATGAAGATTCCTAGATAAATTAGATAAGATAGGACGGGACTGGGAGGGAGGAGATTTAAGTGTGAAAGTTATAAGATGGTGATCAGGGGAGGGAAGATCAGAGGCAAGGAAACTAGAAGGTGAACAGTTGGAGGAGAAGATGAGATCAAGACAGTGACCATTTTGATGAGTGGGGGAGGTGGAGCATAGTTGGAGATTAAAGGAGGACGTTAAAGCGAGTAACTTGGAAATATAAGAGTTGGAAGGATCATTAGCAGGAATATTAAAGTCACCAAGGATGAGAGAGGGGGAGGAAGGATCATGGAAGAAGGCAAGCCAGGCGTCAGAGTCACTGAGAAAGGATGAAAGGGACTTATGAGGGGGACGATAAATGACCGCTATTCGAAGAGGCAGAGGAGAGAAAAGGCGGATAGAGTGGACTTCAAAGGAGGAAAAACAGTGAGATTGAGGTGGAAGAAGGGGTTGAAATCTGGAGGAGGGAGAGAGAAGTAGTCCAACACCGCCCCCACGGCCAGCAGGGCGAGGAGTATGTGAAAATAGATAACCGCCATGGCACAGGGCTGCGACTGAAGCAGAGTCATCAGGGCAGAGCCAGGTTTCTGTTATGGCGAGCAGATGGAGGTGACGTGAGATAAAGAGGTCCTGGATATAGAGGAGTTTGTTACAGATAGAGCGGGCATTCCATAGGGCGCAAGAGAAGGGCAGAGAAGAGGATGGGAGTAGAGGAATAGAGATGAGGTTAGAGAGGTCACGGTGAGATCTGTAGAGTTTGGATAATAGTTGGTGAGGAGGGCCAGGATTGGGATTGATGTCACCAGCTGAGAGTAAGAGAAGGAGTAAAAGAGAGCGGAGGAGAGTAGGAGAGGTGTGGCCACGAAGGCGAGAGGTATTTAGGTGGAATGGGGAAGGCAAAATGGAGGGAAGAAAGAGCCGGAGATTAAAAGCCAAGAGGGAGGAAGAGGGTAGGAGAGAAGGTGAGGTGATGAAGTCAATGGATGGGAAGTGAGTTCCTGTAGCGGAGAGAGGTAGGGGGTGAGGGAAAAGATTAGGAAGGGACAGAGCTAGGAAGAGAATGTGAATAGGGCCATAAACGATTAAGGTACTTTAGCAACTGGAAAAAGATTAGGTACAAAGAGAAAAATGCCTAACGGCGCGCGGCACCTAGAGCGGAGGCCCTGAGTGGATCGGAGTGGACCTGGGTGTCACCCCGGAGAAGGCTGTAAGGATATGCAGATGAGCTGCAAGTCCTCCACAGCACCTGAAAGGCAGCCAGTGGTAGAGCTGGGCACCTCTCAGCTGAGGAAAGGCTTACCAGGAGTTAGGCCGAAGCCAGCATTCCTCCCCCTGAGGGTCGCCTGATCCTAGCCAAAAAGCACCTGGAAACTCTGTGCACTTGGAGAGAAGGCCCTGGGAAGATCGGGGTGGAACTGGAGTCACCCCGGATACAGCTGTGAGGAAATGCAGAAGGGCTGCAAGTTCTCCACAGCACCTGGTGGGAGCGCTGGGCACCTAGAGCGGAGGCCCTGAGTGGATCGGAGTGGACCTGGGTGTCACCCCGGAGAAGGCTGTAAGGATATGCAGATGAGCTGCAAGTCCTCCACAGCACCTGAAAGGCAGCCAGTGGTAGAGCTGGGCACCTCTCAGCTGAGGAAAGGCTTACCAGGGGTTAGGCCGAAGCCAGCATTCCTCCCCCTGAGGGTCGCCTGATCCAGGAAGCTACTAGAGCTAAAAGAAAACCCTTCAGAAAATGGAAGAAGGAACCAACTGAAAATAATAAGAAACAGCATAAGTAATGTCAAGTCAAATGTAAAGCGCTGAAAAAAGGAAGGCTAAGAGGGACTTCGAAAAAAAGATTGTGTTGGAGGCAAAAACACATAGTAAAAATTTTTTTAGGTATATTAAAAGCAGGAAGCCGGCAAAAGAATCGGTTGAACCGCTAGATGACCGAGGAGTAAAAGGGGCGTGGTACCGGAAGATTGGAGGGTGGCCAATGTAACGCCAATTTTTAAAAAAGGTTCCAGAGGAGATCCGGGAAATTATAGACCGGTGAGTCTGATGTCAGTGCCGGGCAAAATGGTAGAGACTATTATAAAGAACAAAATTACAGAGCATATTCAAAGCATGGATTAACGAGACAAAGTCAACATGGATTTAGTGAAGGGAAATCTTGCCACACCAATCTACTACATTTCTTTGAAGGGGTGAACAAACATGTGGATAAAGGTGAGCCGGTTGATATTGTGTATCTGGATTTTCAGAAGGCGTTTGACAAAGTATCTCATGAAAGACTACAGAGGAAATTGGACAGTCATGGGATAGGAGGTAGTGTTCTATTGTGATTAAAAACTGGTTAAAAGATAGAAAACAGAGAGTAGGGTTAAATGGTCAGTATTCTCGATGGAGAAGGGTAGTTAGTGGGGTTCCCCAGGGGTCTGTGATGGGACCGCTGCTTTTTAACATATTTATAAATGACCTAGAGATGGAAGTAACTAGTGAAGTAATTAAATTTGCTGATGACACAAAGTTATTCAAAGTCGTTAAATCATGGGAGGATTGTGAAAAATTACAAGAGGACCTTACGAGTCTGGCAGACTGGGCGTCTAAATGGCAGATGACGTTTAATGTGAGCAAGTGCAAAGTGATGCATGTGGGAAAGAGGAACCCGAATTATAGCTACGTCATGCAAGGTTCCACGTTAGGAGTCACAGACCAAGAAAGGGATCTAGGTGTCATTGTTGATGATACTTTGAAACCTTCTGCTCAGTATGCTGCTGCGGCAAAGAAAGCAAATAGAATGTTAGGTATTATTAGGAAAGGAATGGAAAACAAAAATGAGGACGATATAATGCCTTTGTATCGCTCCATATTGTGTTCAGTTCTGGTCACCGCATCTCAAAAAAGATATAGTGGAATTAGAAAAGGTGCAGAGAAGGGCGACGAAAATGATAAAGGGGATGGGACGACTTCCCTATGAGGAAAGGCTAAAGTGGCTAGGGCTCTTCAGCTTGGAGAAAAGGCAGCTGAGGGGAGGTACTTAAGTTGCAGTCCTGCCTTTCACTCCCATGCTCTGCTCTGTGTCTGCTCCCTTGCGAATATGCGTTAAGCAGTTATTTGCAGAATAGCGCATAGGTGCCTGCTGGCATTTACGCAGCCCACATATACTCATAAGTGCACATATTCCAACCATTAATGCATATAATGCACATTTAAATGTGGGCACCTAGGTTTGTTTATTTTTTAACAAAATTTCTATCCTGCATTTTGTATAAATTCTAAGCGAGTTACAAATACAATTAAAATATATATAATATTTAAAACTAACTACAAATACACATACCCCCTCTCAATATTCAGCACTATTTAACCAACCAGGAATGGCTCCTGGCCGATTAAATAGAGCTTAGTGAGCTAAGCGCTAATATCCAGTGGGTTATCTACAATGAATATTTGCAGTTAGCGCATAGGGGGGATTCTATACATGGTGTCTAAAAAATCAACACAGAAAACATTTTTGCCTAAGTGAGAGGTCACAGAAGCCATTTTGCAAAGGTGCTGCAAGGGCCAACTATCACCACTAGACCACCAGGGATTAAGGTAGGCCTGAGGGGCCTGCATGGACTCCGTAGGGGGGGGGGGGGGGGGTTTGGGGGGGGGACGCAGATAACTTCAAAACAAGGTGCTCTTGTCAGGGTCTGGAACTGATGTTTGCTCAACCAAGAGGTTTATATTTTCAGTTTCTCCATTTTTATCAGTCAGGCTGAAGAGTGGAACGAAAGCCATGGCAGCAAATATAACAACATTCTAACATATGGCGGACACTTACAAGATAAGTGGCTCCTAGACAGGCCTAGCTCTCTAGTCCAGCATCTTCCTGTTGACTATGTAAACAGTGATGTACAGCAACACCAAATAAACACCGTAACAGAAATCTTGTGGTTAATGGCAACCATAAAAAGATTTGCCTATCATTTTTTTGGTAGGTTGACAAACAGCCACCAGGTTTCAGATTTGCTGCCCTTTAGTTTACTGTTGACTTACTAAACATATAAGGAATATGTTTTATCTGTAGGAGCAGCAGCCTGAGAACCAGGGACCCCAGGGTTCATATCTCACTGCCACTCCTTGAGATTCTGGCCTCAAATAGATGATAAGCCCTCCAGAGACAGGCAAATACCTGCTGTACCTGAATGTAATTCACACTGAGCTACAACTGAAAGAGGTGTGAGTTTAGGGCTACCATATTTTGTCCCCCAAAAAGGAGGACATATGCCCGGCCCCCTTTCACACCCCACCCCGCCCTCTTTCACACCCTCACTCTGCCCCCTTTCACGCCCTCGCTCCACCCCCTGTCACATTTTCCCCTCCCCCCAGTCACACACCCCGTTACTCCCCTCCCCCGTCACCCCTCTCCCCTTACCTTACTACTGCCCTGGTGGTCTAGTGACCTCTTCGGGGCAGGAAAGAGCCTCCTCTTGCAAGGTCACTTCAACTCTCGGCGGCCATTTTGAATCGCTGCCAAGGATCAGCAACAGGAAGGATGCATGCAGGGCAGTGCTCCGGCCAGGAAAGAAGGGGGCTCTTTCCTGCCTCGAAGGCGGAAGAGCTCACTAGACCACCAGGGCAGTAGTAAGTAAGGGGAGGGGAGGCTAGCAATCTGCCTGTTTGTCCGGATTTCTGGACAAACGGGCAGATTGGCAAAACCCGCCCGGTTGCCCGGACATGTCCTCAAAAAGAGGACATGTTTGGGTAAATCCGGACATATGGTGACCCTATGTGAGTTAAACCCAAATGCAAAATCCAGTACCAGGCATAATGTGAAGTAACAATACTAAACAGTAATATAAAATCCTAGAAAATCACCCAGGACTCACTTTACTCATATGTTCTTCATTGTATCCGCATGTAATTCATTGCACAGTACCTTATAAATGATAAGACCAATGAACTCGAGCCCACCTCCTCCCCAGTCTAGTAAATAACACACCGATAAATAATAATGTGTCTTTATTTCTTACCGGAACTGGAAATCCCTCATATTCAAGGCGCAGTTCAGGATCCAAGTAAGCAATCTGCCACCAAGTTAAGAAAGAAGGCTGATCCAACAAATTCACTTCCTGTAAGTTAGACTTCTTAGCACACCTCAGAAATGTTTTCTGGTCACTTGCCAGATATAACTGAAAATGACAAGAAAAATCAAGAATATATAGATGTTTATCTGCAATATTACTCACAATTAAAAAGATCTGCTGAGTGGCTGCTATTACAAGTATTTTTTCAGAGAATGGACATCCCCAGCACTAACACTACCCACACTCAGTGGTGTGCTGGTAAATTTTTAACAACAGGCTCTCTCTCTGAACCACCTCTTCGCCTCTTTTTTTTTCATTTTCATGAAGTCTTTATTAATAAGTAAAACACAGATTCAAGTACATAGCACATCGTACACAACATAGTACATTTCAATTGTACAGAACCGATCTCTGGTAATGTGGATGACAGATAATACAGCACATGATGAAACTCTCACTGCATACCCAACCAACCAGACACATCTTGCTGTACGAGTGCGCCCAGTAAACTATTCAGTATGTCCAGTCCAATACTTCAAGATTTGTAGATTTGTATATATTAGTTCCCATCCCCCTCACCCCACCCCATTAAACCCCTACCCACCCCTACCCCTCTATCAAGCATCACCATAACCGATAACAGCAATCATATTATACATGAAGAAGAAAAGGATCCCAGATCAAGTGCCATCTGTTCAGGTGGTTGCGCCTCTCAGCTAGTAATCTTTCCATCTCGCAGATAAGCCTCAGTTTTTTAATCCACCGAGTTATCGGTGGAGTTATATGCTGCTTCCAATGGGCTGCAATTACAACTCTACCAGCGCATATAGCCTGCCTCAGAATAATTTGCTGGGTCTGAGGGCGATTTGCAACACCCGCCAAAAACAGGAAAAAGGTCGGGTTCCAAGGTAGTGGGCTGCACGTCCATCTCTGCAGCCTGCTGTGTACAGATCTGCAGAAGGCACTGACCTTCCTACAAGCCCACCATATGTGTCCCGCTGTGCCCTTTACACCGCAACCCCTCCAGCACAGCCCCGACGTAGTGGGGGAAATACGCTGAAGGCGCTCAGGCGTCAGGTACCATCGATACAACACCTTCACTGTGTTCTCCTTGAAGGGCACATGAGACAACACCCTCATCACATCCCGCTCCAGTATCCATCTTTTAAGACACTGCCTACCTGCTGGTTAGTGATGGCACAAGGAAAGCAAGATTGGTCCAGTGAAGACTAACTCAAAATAACCTGGCTGTTCCTTAGCTGGGCTGTAGTATTACCATATTGAAAATGCGACCATACCAAGCCTCTGTGGTAATGCTCCACTAATAAATTAAAAGATTAACTGGATTTCTTGAAAGGATTATATAAACTTAGGATGCATCATGACTAGGGACACATGCATACACTTATTTATTCAATATCACAATTCTTCATACAGCCACAAAACAACCTTTTAGGGTAGATAGTGTTCACAATGAGCTCCTTTTATTACCGACCAGACAGAGATAAGAGTTTTCAGTTTTGGTACAGTATAAGTTATCACAAGAACAAATATAAGAAAACCAATATGGGCTACATTAGGGGCTTATATAGCCCATTATGTATAAACAAAAGAAATCTGCATGAAACAAAATATTTATTTTGACTAATAAAACTACTTCCCCCTGAAACATATTCAAAACAGAATAACCCATTTGTGTATCTAAAAGGTAAACTTCTACAAAACAGATGAAGATCTGATTCCATGTGTGCCCCAATGAAAGGAGAGTTTAATTCTACTTCCATTTAATTTCAATATATTCCATCAACTTTATAACACCTGGCTTCCCATGGTAGATTACAACAACAACAGTTAAGAGGAAACCATCAGGAAACAGGATATCCTCACTGAAATTTGGCCATCTGTATTGTATACAGTGTATTTATTATTTTTATAGTGTAGAAAAATGAGCACAAAATACAGAGTTTAAAATTGCTGTTTCTACCAGCTATAATAATTTCTTAAAATGTGTTAGTGATATTCAATTGTTATTTCATGAAATTTATATCTAGACTATATGGGAAGCTTTCAAATAAATTAAAAAGCTGTCCAATAAGTAAAAAAAAACATAAAACTTTTGACCTCTACATTTTAAGGCACTACCTATCCAATTGAAACAGCTTTAGAGTTGGTACACAGAAGATGGGCAATAAAGAACGACAACGTGGATGCAGCAGCTCATAGGTTTGCTTGCTTTGAGATGACAGATGTGCGGGGGGGGGGGGGGGCAGTGAAAACAGAGATTTACCAAACTGGCTTCCTTACCGTGGTAGAGTAGAAAGACAGCGCAGCAGGCTCATCAGTTTCTTTCAAACCTCCTTGGTCCCAACTCCCGACAGTATCCTCTGACTGCCGCGTCCTGCCTACGCGGAAACAGCAACTTGAATCAGAGTAGGCGGGACGTGGCAGCAGAAGGACCCCGACGCTGGCAATGCATCATGACCTGGCTGTTCTAACCACCGCCTGCAGCTACTACAGGTACAGTAGAGGAGTGGACGATGACAGGCGGGGGCGGAGAGGTTGAGGGAGGGAGGAGCGGATGCAAGAGGGAAGAGAGAAACCGAAGAGACAAAATAAAACTTAAAATGCATGGGGCAGCGGGAAGGGCAGCAGGGGAGAGAGAATCGGAACACACACGGTGCGTGCAGCAAGTGGTTTTTTTTGGTGGGGGGGCGGCCGGGGGACAATGCTCCCCCAACCACTTGACTACTACTACAAATCTCTTTCTCTCCCCATCCTTTCAGTCTCTCCCCTCTGTCTCCCCATCCTTCCAATAGTCTCCAATAGTCTCCCCTCTTTCTTTCTGCATCCTTCCATCGTGTCACCTCTTTCTCCCTACCCTTCCATCCAGCGTCTTCCCTCTTTCTCTCCCCATCCTTCCACCCATCTACCCTCTCTCCTGATCCTTCCATCTAATGTCTCTCTCCCTCCTTCTAACCAGTGTCTATCTCTCTACCCTTTTCTGTTCAGTGTCCCTTCTCTCTCCACATCCTTCCAGTCTCTCCCCTTTTTCTCTGCATCCTTTCATCCATCTCCCCTCTTTCTCTGCCATCCTCCCATCTGTTTTCCCTCTTTCTCTCCCCATCCTCCGTTTCCCTCTTTCTCTGCCATCCTCCCATCTGTTTTCCCTCTTTCTCTCCCCATCCTTCCGTTTTCCCTCTTTCTCTCCCCATCCTTCCGTTTTCCCTCTTTCTCTGCCATCCTCCCATCTGTTCCCCTCTTTCTCTCCCCATCCTTCCATTTTCCCTCTTTCTCTGCTATCCTCCCATCTGTTTTCTCTCTGTCTCTCCCCATCCTTCCGTTTTCCCTCTTTCTCTGCCATCTGTTTTCCCTCTTTCTCTCCCATCCTCCGTTTTCCCTCTTTGCCATCCTCCCATCTGTTTTCCCTCTTTCTCTCCCCATCCTTCCATTTTCCCTCTTTCTCCCCATCCTGCCATCCATTTTCCCTCTCCCGATTCAGGCCCACCAGCCCCAGCTCCCATTGCCGGCCACTGCTGCTTTTCCTGATGAGCAGCAGGGCCGGCGCTACAAAAAGAAGAAGCGCTCAGCTGACTGAGCTGAGCTCCAACGCAAACTACGAGTCACTCGACGAGAAAAAATGTTTTTAAAAAATGCAGCATCGCAGGCAGCCTCGAAGCATTGGCTGCTGGCTCTGCAGGCTCCTCCCGTCTCTTACGTCACTGCCCCTGGAGCGAAACAGGGGCGGTGACGTAAGAGACGGGAGGAGCCTGCAGAGCCAGCAGCCAATGCTTTGAGGCTGCCTGTGGTGCCGCGTTTTTTTAAAAACATTTTTTCTTGTCGCGTTAGCGTTGGCGGCTGGCGCTCAGCTCAGTCAGCTGAGCACTTCTTCTTTTTGTAGCGCCGGCCCTGCTGCTCATCACGAAAAGCAGCAGTGGCCGGCAATGGGAGCTGGCGCTGGTGCTGGGCGGGCCTGGGCTAAAATTGGGTGGGCCTGGGCCCACCCATGCCCACCCGTAGCTACGCCCATGGTTCCAGAGTCTAACCACAGGCTGAGTAAAGAAAAACTTTCTCCGATTTGTTTTAAACCTACCACATTCTAATTTCATCTTGTGTCCCCTGGTTCTATTATTGTTAGAAAGCGTAAACAAACGCTTCACATCTGTCCGCTCTACCCCACTCATTATTTTGTAGACCTCTATCATATCACCCCTCAGCCGCCTTTTCTCCAGGCTAAAGAGTTCAAAATTCTAAATCTTGTATTCAAGTCAAAGCTTTTCTCTGCTCCTTCCAATTTCTTTAAATCTTCTTATCCTGTACACACCTTTACGCTTCCTTCGCTCAGCAGACCACAACCTTCTTGGAGTGGAGGAGTAGCCTTGTAGTTAGTGCAGCAGACTTTTTATCCTGGGGAACTGGGTTCAATTCCCACCATAGCTCCTTGTGACTCTGGGCAAGTCACTTAACCCTCCATTACCCCAGGTACAAAGAAGTACCGGCATATACTATGCAAACTGCTGCAAAAACCACAGAAAGATGGTATATCAAGTCCCATTCCCTTCTCATCCTCCCCTCCCCTTCACAGATCCATTTAACAACTACCCATGACACTGCTTTCAGCTATCTTGGTCTCAAACTATGGAATAACCACCTCCCTTCCAGTATCCATAATCAGCCCTCTCTCTCGACCTTTAAACGAGCCCTGAAGACCCATCTGTTTTCCTTGACCTTCCGTGACCTTTCTCTCCTAATGATATAGGGGCCGATATTCAGCCAGTGGAAGACCAGCTAACTCCTGCGGTCATCGCTAAGCTCGGATATTCAATGCTGGGCCATTTCCGGAGACCAGTATTGAATATCTGGTTTAAAGATAACCGGTTAAATCAATATTCAGACTTAGCTTACACAAAAGATACAAACAAAAGGTTTGGCCATGAAACCCAGTTTAAAAATATTCAGTGCTATTTAACCGGTTATCCCCCAATGAATATCCCCGGTTCCCAGCTTGCGGATAGCCGGTTATATAACCGGCTCTCTGCAAACTGGTAACCAGGGATATTCAGTGGGGGATAACCGGTTAAATCGCACTGAATATCAGGGGGGAGGAGGGATAATTTTTTTCTTTTTAGCTCTGTTTTTATTGTACATTTTCCCCCAGATTCTATATAGCGCGCCTAGAGATCTGTGCCAAAATCCAAGCAGCTTCTATAACAACACACGTAACTTAATTAGCTTAACAAGTCTAATTAGTGCTGATAACTAATTAGCTTGATAACTAATTAGCATTTAACAAGCAATAATGAGCACTAATTGACAATTAGAATTTACATGCACAATTCACTAATACCCTCATGATCAAAAGCCCTGCTCTGTTCCAAACAGCGCTCTAAACTAGCGCTGGAACAGCGCGGGGCGCTATTATACCTATGATCAGAGATAATGCATGCAAATTTAAGCAGCGCAATTATCTCTGATCATGGGGTAGAAGTGCGGGCGAATTGTGCCGAGCATGTGCTCAGCACAATCCTCCCGCACTTGTTTGACAGGTCTGGGCTGTCAAAAGCCCAAACCTGTCAAACACAGGGGCTGGAGGTCCATAGGACCACCAGGCCCTGACTACCCCTGCCACGAGCAACGGGGGCTGGAGGTCCAGCGGACTTCTGGTCCCCCAGATGATCCGCCCCCCCCCCTCCCAGTGACAGAGGATTGGAGGTCTGGTGGACCTCCGGTCCCCACTGACGATCCCACCCCCCCTCCCCCCACATGTTCAGGGAGGGCTGGAGATCCGGTGGGTCTCCAGCCCCCCCAAACCCTCAGAAAATGATCCCTGGTGGTCCAGTGGCCGCTGGCCAAACCCCTCCCCCAGCAAGCGACAGGGGTGGGAGGACCTCCAGCCCACCCCAACTCCCCCCCCAGCGTTGTCTGCCGAATCCCTGGTAAAAAGAACCCCGAACCCCCTCCCAGCCCCCCTACCTTAGTTGGAGGAGGGACGCAGCCTGCCTCCCTCCTCTTCCTTCGACGCTGCAAAATGGCGGCGCCCAGCCCTGCCCAGTGCATCCTGAGATGCGCTGGGCAGGGCTACACACCATATAAGGGAGTTTGCTTAGTTAGCATTGATTTCCGGGCCGCTTTTTTAAGCGCCATATATAGAATTTCCTCCTTTATGTGTAATGTTTATCATTTTTTATTTTTCTTTGTAAAGTAGATTTTCTATTTCGTAAACCACTTTATGCCTTGTTGTTAGGTTACAGCGGTATATAAAGTTTAATGAAAGTAATTAATTAAGTAATTATAAAAGTGACAAAGACATTCATCAATGTTAACTTACTTGTCCCATAAAGCCTTCCATTGTCCTAAGAGCAAAATTCTGTCCAAATCTGAGAGGTTCACCCAAAGGACTTCCATCAATGCTGCAAACATTCAAGACAAGCAATTTCATCAGGAAAATGTTAAATTATACATATATAACATTAAAATGTTCAATTATACATATATAACATTAATATTATAAATGGCTCAAAATGATTTAAAAATGTATGTAAAGAAAATATCATTTTATGACAGGGGTTCTCAACCCAGTCCTCAGGCACCACAGAAATCTAACCCATCCACACCCATCCCTGCGGGCAATCTAACCCGTCCCTGCCCGTCCACACCGCAAGTAATCTCCTCTATTCCAGCTCCTGGCCCACCCAGCCTTTGCTGTGCCACAGTCAACTTGACCCCTATCCCCCAAGAAAGCCAGATTCTATAAGCAGTAAAAACACTAGTAAAAGTAACATAAATCATTTTCTTCCATACTCTGCGAAGACAGCAGATGTACAGATTAGCACAGGACCCAAAGTAGTCCAAATTTCAAAACAAGTAAAGTCAGAAACAACACAGTTTATACCGAATTGTTCAACCACCCTTAGAACTCATCTTTGGGTCTAAAAAGCAAAAACATGTGCATATAAGGACTGGATAAATGAATTAAAACAAAGTTAACAAAATTGTAAGTTTGATGTTAAACTGCATCTACTGTACACTGCCTTGGGTGAATCTCTTCATAAAGGTGCTTAATAAATACAAATAAATAAATAACATTACATTACATTAATAAATAAAGTTTAACGCAAATACCCCTAATATGTAATACTTGGTAGCAATAATGAAACAGTGATTGAATATTATTATTATTATTAACATTTGTATAGTGCTACCAGATGCATGCAGCGCTGAACACCTGACACAGAGAGCAGTGGCGTAGCCAGACCTGACTTTTTGGGTGGGCCTAGAGCTAATATGGATGGGCACTATGTGGCTGATATTCATCCACTGGTGGGCAGTGTGGTTAAAGCCTGCTGTCAGTGCTGAACTCCTAAATTCAATGCCACACCGTATCCAGTGATCAGCATTGAATTTCCAGTGTCATTTATGGCCACCAGAACTTAACCAGTTAAGCCAGTATTCAGTGCTAACTGGTTAAGTTCCTAGCAGTTAAAGACAGTACCACATAAATAGCAGTCCTATTTAAACGCTGAGTATCAGTGATATAGCCAATTAGCCGCTATGATTTAAAGGTGAATACTGAGCGGAGATAACCGGTTATCTCCCTCTGAATATTTGCAGTTAGCCGGTTAAATGCTATTTAAGCAGTGGTTGCTGCTGAGTGGTTAAATAGCACTGAATATCGGGAGGTATATATAGAAGTTAGTGTTTCTTGGGGTACTGCTAATAATGATTTAGAATACACTTGATGATGGATTTCTACGAAAATGGTCTGCCCAACAGCTGTCCCGCATCAGCATAAACCACATACTGTCACACTGTCAATATCAAGATTTTTTTCCAACCTACTGTGAAATCTGTAGCATACAGAACATAACTAGAATGTTTCCTCTTACATCTTTCCATTGAAAAAATGTATTTCAAACTCTGGTAGCACCCCAATAATAGCAACGCAAAATCCCTTCACTGCCAGATACTTTGGAGGTCTTTTACTAAAATTAGCTCTTGTTATTTCTCATAGGACTCATTTTACTCCTATGAGCCCTGCAGCAGAAAACATGTGCTATCAAACATATAAACGGCGAGTGACCGTACTCACTCGCAAATGCGCAGTAGAGACTTCCCTCTCTGCCCCGCCCCCGCGTCAGATGACGGGGGCGGGACAGAGAGGGAAGTCTCTACTGGCATGCTGCAGACGTCGGAACCGCTCCCCCTCCCCCCTCCCCCGAAGTCGCCGCCACCGCCCCGCCATCTGGCTGAGAACTGTGAACTTACATCACCACGCAGCAGCAGGCACATCAGCAAAGCTGCCATCAGGCTTCCTTCTCTACCTTTGTCCCGCCCTCGCCGACGTTACGTCACACGAGGGCGGGACACAGGCAGAGAAGGAAGCCCGCCCTGACGGCAGCTTTGCTGATGTGCTTGCTGCTGCGTGCTGATGTAAGTTTACAGTGCTGCTCGGGCCGGGTGGAGGGGCGGCGGCGGCGGCGACTCCGGGGAAGGCGGGGCGGCGCCGACCTCGGGGGGGGGGCTCGGAAACTCCCCCCATTCCAAAAGTAGCCCATTTTCACGGGCTCAACGGCTAGTTCATTAGTAAAAGACCCCTTTTGTGAAGTATCACTAAATCCTGCAAAGTTCTGAGCCTATGCCAGGGGCGTAGCCAGACTTTGGTGGGAGGGGGGTCCAGAGCCCGAGGGGAGGGGGCACATTTTACCCCCCCCCCGCCGCCACCCCCAATCTTTGCTGACCCCCCTCCCACCGCGAACCCTCCCCTGCCGCCGCCTACCTTCACTTTTGCTGGCGGGGGACCCCAATCCCCGCCAGCCGACGTCCTCTTCGTCCTGCTGCAGTCGAAAAAGTCTTCTTCCTTCTGTTGCATGCTGACGTCCTGAACTGAATGTTCCTTCTGTTCTCTGAGTCTGACGTCCTGCACATATGACGTGCAGGACGTCAGCATGCAACAGAAGGAAGAAGACTTTTTCGATTGCAGCAGGACGAAGTGGATGTCGGCTGGCAGGGATTGGGGTCCCCCGCCAGCAAAAGTGAAGGTAGGCGGCGGCGGGAGCGGGTTCGCTGGGAGGGGGGTCCAGGCTGAAATCTACAGGGGCACAGGCCCCACGTAGCTACGTCACTGGTCTATGCTACAAAACTTTAACACCACCAATTCTGAACATACAAATACCAATACCTTTAAAAAGGAGGCAGTGAATATACACAACAGTAATACAAGTCCAGTTGGAAAAGCCAGACAATTCAGGTTCGTATACATCCCCACAGTAACCACATGCCAGGAAAATCTCTCACCTTGGTAAAATGAAGCACATAGACAAACCCTCACCAGTTACAGAATAAAGGGCCAAAACTGTGAAATTGTCCTGGGTAGCCCGTTTCCTTCCTTACCCCCCCCACCCCCATCCTTCCCTGTAGACCGGCATCAGCCCTGTCCTGCCCCCTCCCTATTGGCTGGCATCAGCCCTGCCTTCCCCAATCCTCCTCCTCCTCCACCCAGAAGCACCAGATTTAAACAAAACTTTTTCTTTTCTGGGCACTGCAGAGCCACCCTCCCACCAAGAAGTCTAACAACATAAATTATAAAACATATTTTTTTAAAATCTGGGCAGTACAAAAGCCCACCAGCATGACACAAACAAACAAAAAAAAAAAGTTTTATGTGTCATGCTGGTGGGCTCTGCACTGCCCAGATTTAAAAAAACAAACAAACCTGTTTTTGTTTGTTTTGGGTTTTTTTTTTAATAAACCTGGTCAGTGCATACCCCAGCAGCGTTTCCCTACAGAAATCTACTGTAGTGCCCCCCCCCCCCCCCCATGAGGCCCTGATGGGTGTGGTGGAGAGGAGGCCACGGGAAGAGTAGACTTGATGGGGGGGGGGGGGGGGGAGATGCTGTTGTAGTTTCTTGCTGCTGACTCCTGCTTTCTTTTCTCTAGCAGCACGGGGTGGGGCGGGAGGCAGCAGGCTACATTTTAGAACAGCACCCAAGGCAGCTCTGAAGTATCAACTCACCAGGCAGGTGCAAGGGGGCAGGTGACACTGACAAGCAGAAGTTAGAAGAGCTTCAACCACAGCTTCAGCAGCGAAGTTATCTCCCAGCTGCACACGTCAGATCAAAAGACAACGAAGTTGCAGCATCCGAAGATCCATGGCAGAGGAAATCAGCTGATAGTGCTTGGGGATTCATTCTTCAGACTGCAGCGTCGGACCAGCCACATGCCTGCTAACAGCTTTGCAGCGTCCCGACTCATCCCGCCCCTTAAGATACAAACTTCTGTTTCTCTGTATCGGAAACAGGCCATTTGTGTTTTAAGGGGTGGGACTTGGAGTCGGAACGCTGCGCAGAGCTGTTAGGGGGCATGTGGCTGGTCCCTGCGCTGCTGAAGCTGCAACAACGGAGGAGGGATACTGGGATAGTGGCTGGTTTTCTGCTGGGTGGGCCTGGGATGAAAATGGGTGGGCCTGGGCTATGCCCCTGACAGAGAGACAGTCCAGACCGACAGACAAGACAAGGGCGAGGGAAGTACTGGGTGAGAAGGAACAAGGGGAGGGCAATATTCAGATAGCAAGCAGCCTGAGGTAACAGATTTATTTTCTACTGAACATAATTAACTTTGTATGAACTTGGCGGCTAATAGTGTGGAGGAGTGGCCTAGTGTGGTAAATTTAAAACGAATCGGAGAAAATTTTTCTTCACCCAGTAATTAGACTCTGGAATTCGTTGCCGGAGAACGTGGTACGGGCGGTTAGCTTGACGGAGTTTAAAAAGGGGTTAGATAGATTCCTAAAGGACAAGTCCATAGACCGCTATTAAATGGACTTGGAAAAATTCCGCATTTTTAGGTATAACTTGTCTAGAATGATTTTACGTTTGGGGAGCGTGCCAGGTGCCCTTGACCTGGATTGGCCACTGTCGGTGACAGGATGCTGGGCTAGATGGACCTTTGGTCTTTCCCAGTATGGCACTACTTATGTACTTATGTACTGGTTAGGGTGGTGGACTTTGGTCCTGGGGAACGAGGAACTGAGTTCAATTCCCACTTCAGGCACAGGCAGCTCCTTGTGACTCTGGGTAAGTCACTTAACCCTCCATTGCCCCAGGTACAAATAAGTACCTGTATACAATATGTAAGCCGCATTGAGCCTGCCATGAGTGGGAAAGCGCAGGGTACAAATGTAACAAACAAAAAAAAACCCAATGTTGGCACATTTAGACTGACACTGGGCAAAACTTCCACATAAAGAAAGCCCTTCCCTCATTATTCAATACTTCTCTGTGAAAAAGTAGTAATAAAAAAGGCAAGTGCATTTTTATTATATATATATATATATAGCAAACATATAAAAGACAAGTGACCGACTCACCTGCAAATGCGCAGTAGAGACTTCCCTCTCTGTCCCGCCGTCGTGTCAAGACGTGATGACGTCAGAGGGCGGAACAGAGAGGGAAACGGACACTGCCGGCCTGCCGCTGCCGCTGGAGAGCCTGGAGACGAAGGAAAGGAACATCGCCGGCGCACCAACCTCCACTCCCCATCCCCGATGTCGTCGCCGCCGCCGCTACCTCCCCCCTCCGTATCGGGCCCCCTGCACTGACATGACAGCGCCTCTCACCTCCATGTGGAAGCGCTGCAGGCAGCAGCAGAGCAATCTGCTGCTGCCTGCAGCGCTTTCACACGGAGGTGAGAGGCGCTCTCATGTCAGTGCAGAGGGCCCGGCACGGAGGGGGGAGGGAGCGGCGGCGAGGAGGGTAGTTGGACATGGGGGAGGGCAAGGGGGAGAGAGGAGGGTTGCTGGACATGGGGAAAGAGCAGGGCAGAGAGGAGGATTGCTGGACATGGGGGGAGGGCAGGGGAGAAAACAGGGTGGGGGGAAGGCCAAGGGAAAGAGGAGGGTTGCTGGATATGGGTGGAGGGCAGGGGAGAGAGGAGGGTCGGTGGACGGGCTGAGGCCAGGAGAGACAGGAGGACTGCTGGACATGGGCGGGGGGGGAGGGCAGGGGAGAGAGCAGGGTTGGTGGACAGGGTGGGGAGGCCAAGGGAAAGAGGAGGGTTGCTGAATATGGGGGGAGGGCAGGGGAGAGAGGATGGTTGGTGGACGGGGGGAGGCCAGGGGATACAGGAGGGCTGCTGGACATGGGGGGGAGGGCAGGGGAGAGAGCAGGGTTGCTAGACATGGATCGGGAGAGGGGAGGGCATGGGAGAGAGGAGGTTTGCTGGACATGGAGGTGAGAATTACAAATCTCGCCCGTTTTAACGGGCTTAACGGCTAGTATATATATATATCCTATATAATAATTCTCACCAGCAACGTTCTAATGTGTTATTGCCTGTGTCCTTGGCTCCTGGAGTTGCTGAGCTAGGCTCCCTAGCCAGGCTGACGTCACTCACAGCTGATTCCCAGGCAGGGGGAGGAGTAGGGAAACACGCAGAGCAAGTGGCATGGAGTGGCGCATCAAAGAACGACAAGCGCGGCACCGCAGACAGCCATCAGACAACCCCCCCCCCCGGTGCATCACCCAAGCCCCCCCCCCCCCCCCCCGGGCACATCAACACCCTCACCACCCGCAGCTGCCACTGGTAACGCTGTCTGGCCGCTGCTGCTTCTCCCGTTGAGCAGCAGCGGCCGCTACAAAAAGAAAAAAAGCCATAAATATTTTTAAACATCAAGCACGGCACCGCAGACAGCCATCAGGCTTTGGCTGTCGGCTCTGCAGCCGCTCCTCCTCTTGCCTTTCACGTCGCTGCGCTCCTCCGGGGTCTTACTCCAGGGACAGTGATGTGAGAGGCGAGAGGAGTGTCAGCAATCGGGTGGCGAGGGGGTTTGATGCACCGGTGGGGGGGGGGGGGGAGGGGGGGTCACTGGACATGGATAGCTGGAGGGGGGCAGGGGAGAGGGAGGTGGGTAGGGGGTCCTGAGACCAGAGAGGTGGGGGTAGAAGGGGGGCCCTGCGAGAGGGGGGTGGGGGCACACACTCGCTCACTGTCTCTCACATACACTCTCTCTGACACACTCTCTGTCTATCACACTCTATCTCTCTGTCACACACACACAGTCTCACACACACAGGCACTCTGTCTCTCACACACTCTCTCTCTCACACAAACACACACACACTCTGTCTCTCTCTCATTCTCTCTCTGACACACACACTCCATCTCTCACACACACTCCGAGGAAAACCTTGCTAGCGGCCATTTCATTTGTGTCAGAAACGTGCCTTTTTTTACTATATATAATCTTATATAATAAAAAGCACCTCCAACGTTCTGAAGCCGAGAAAGTGAAGCCTTGAAGCATTTGTGCTCACTGTAAGGCTGTATCCATCTGCAGAATTGACGTCAGCGTGCTTCTGGCTACGTCACACGCAGCACTGACCAACCACACGACAGCAGCACCGCACACCCAGAAAGAAATTCTCACACGGAACTTAACCATTGCAGACAGACAACCGTCATCAACACACCCGGTAACGTCGGGTAACCCCCCCCGTCAGAGACACTCGCCCACAACTTCACCACTACCGCTACCGTTGCCGACGAAAACCACCCCTGAAACCTTCCGCTACACCTCAAAGACTGCCGGACAAGCTACCACACCCATGCAAGCCACTGGCCACCTGCCTGTAAGCCCGCCTCAGCCACAACCCCCCTCCCACAGACACGACACACCTCCCAGCTCGCCAGCAAGGCCCCTCCCCACAAAAAAAACAACATCCACCCACCTGCAAACCACTTGCCACCTTACTCACAACCCCCCTCCGACACACACGATACACCCTCCCAGCTCACCAGCATACAAACACACAAGGAAGCAAAACACTCGCTGCCTCCCTCTCAACCCGCCTCCAAGACACCCGACACACCCTCCCAGTTCGCCAACACACCTAACAACCCCCCCCCAAGAAGCAGACAAAAACTCAACCCCCCTGCAAGCCACTCGCAACCTCCCACTCAACCACCCTCCCACACACACAACACACCCTCCCAGCTCGCCAACAACAGACCACTCCCCCACAAAAACAACACAGGCAAAACCTCAAACCCCCCGCAAGCCACTCGTCGCCTCAGTCACAAGCCACTCGTCGCCTCAGTCACAACCCCCTACCACAGACACGACACACCCTCGCAGTTCGCCATAAATGCCCCCCCAAAAAAACAAACACAAACACAAGATCCACCCCCCTGCAAGCAAAATCAACCCCCATGCAAGCCAATTGGCACCTCCCTATCAACCCTCCTCCCACACACACAACACACCCTCCCAGCTCGCCAGCAATGACCCACTACCCCACAAAAACGCAGGCAAGAACTCCACCCCCCTACAAGCCACTCGCCATCTCAGTCACAACCCCCTCCCACATACACGACACACCCTCACACGTCGCCAGCAAGTCCCTCCCCTAAAAAAACCCAACAAGATCCACCCCCCTGGAAGCCACTCGCCGCCTCACTCACAACCCCCCTCCCACACACACACAACAAACCCTCCCAGCTCCCCAGCACAAAAACATACAACAAACCAAACCACTCGCCGTCTCCCAGACACAAGACACACCCTCCCAGCTCCCCAACACCGCTACCTCCGCTCCCACTTCTTCCCACTTGGGCAGTACAGGACACCCCCCAACCCCCCCCCCCTCTCAAACAAAAACAAAAAAAGAAAACACAGAAAAGCACCACAATAATGCCAGCCACCAACAACATGTTCAAAACGCACCCCCCCAAGCAACAACGCTGAGCCCCCTCCAACACCCTCTCGCCCCAAACATCCCAGTCTGCCCAACCCTCTCTCACTTACACACACACACTCTCTCTCAAACACACAATATATCTCTGTGACACGCATTATCTTTCACTCTCACACACACACACTCCACCACCACCCCCTCCTCCCCCCCCAAAAAAAAACTCAGCAGAAAAATACTCACACACACACATACACTGATAAGGAACATGGAAAGATGCACACTCACTCTCACTCTCTCTCTCACTCTATATCACCCCTGCCACACTAACCACCCTCCAAGCCACCCCCCACTTCCTCCTACTTTGCCAGCATGGGCCATCCTCCAAACCCCACACCCTCCTCCCCCCTCCCACTTAAACCAAAATTTAAAAAAACAAAACCACACTACACCACCACACTAATAAGAGCCAGCAACAACACGCCAAAAACCCACCCACTGCCCCCCCCCCACTAATGCTGCCCCATCTCCAAGCCCCCTGCCACACCCTCTCAGTTCACCAGCACTGCCACCCCCCGTCATTAATAACACAAACACAAAGACACTCGCAACCAACCTCCCAGTCCGCCCCAACATCTATCACGTTCACACACACACACACACAAACTCTGTGCCACACACACAGTGATGCAAGCACACAGATCACCTCACACACCCCTCTCCAACCAATCCCCCCTCAAACCCCAAAATAACAATACCTACAAGAAACACAACCTATACCTACAAGAAACACAACCCAACAGCCAACCCGTCCAAATTCACTAGACAACCCCCTTCGTCTAACATTGTTACCCCTCCAAATTCACCAGACAACCCCCTTCCTCTCACATTGTTACACACACAATAAATACCACACACACACTGACACTCGCCCCCACACTCCAACTTTGGCCCACCGTCTATCACTTCCACACACACACGCTCAATCTAACTCGATGAGACACATGATCTTTCTCTTTCACAGTCACACACACAGCCACCGCCCCCCCCCCCCCCCAAACTCCACACAAAAAAAATCACACACACAAACAATGATGCGGAACATGAAGAGATGGATAATCGCTCTCTCCCCCGCCCACCCCCTCTCAATTCACCACTACCCAACCCTCCCCCCTTCCCCCTCCCCCCAAAACCATTCAGAGACACACACACAAAAACACAAACACAGAGACACTGGCCCCCAACCTCCCAGAACACACAACCCTCTCTCTCTTTCACACACACACGGAATCAGTCTCTTTCGATAAATCTTACCAATACAATTACATAACAACCAACAAAACAAATAATTACAAAACAATAATTGCAGAAACCAAATACCTTGCTAGTGCCCATTTCATTGGTTTCAGAAATGGGCCTTTTTTCCTAGTATATATATAATATATGATATAGTAGTGTACCTCAGGAGCAAGTATCAGCAATTTGGGTTAAACTTATAATATATCACTGCAAGGGCCACTAAAATGATAGCAGGGATGGGACGACTTCCCTATGAAGAAAGACTAAGGAGGCTAGGGCTTTTCAGCTTGGAGAAGAGACGGCTGAGGGGAGACATGATAGAGGTATATAAAATATTGAGTGGAGTGGAACAGGTGGATGTGAAGCGTCTGTTCACGCTTTCCAAAAATACTAGGACTAGGGGGCATGCGATGAAACTACAGTGTAGTACATTTAAAACAAATCGGAGAAAATGTTTCTTCACCCAATGCGTAATTAAACTCTGAAATTCGTTGCCGGAGAAAGTGGTGAAGGCGGTTAGCTTGGCAGAGTTTAAAAAGGGGTTAGACGGTTTCCTAAAGGCCAAGTCCATAAACCGCTACTAAATGGACTTGGGAAAAATCCACAGTTCCAGGAATAACATGTATAGAATGTTTGTACGTTTGGGAAGCTTGCCAGTTGCCCTTGGCCTGGATTGGCCGCTGTCGTGGACAGGATGCTGGGCTCCATGGACCCTTACTTATGTACTCATAAAAGGAGCAAGTTCCCAAATGCCAACTTTTTCTTTTGATGTAGGCACAGAAAAAAAAAGATTTTAAATGCTCCCAAATTTCAACCTAATTCTAGTTTAATGTAAATAGATAGATAAAAACTCTGAACACACCACCCGAACTCTCGTCCACGTTCTCATTACCTCTCGCCTTGACTATTGCAACTTACTCCTCACCAGCCTCCCACTTAGCCACCCCTTCAATCTGTTCAGAACACTGCTGCACGTCTTATATTCCGCCAGAACCGATATACTCATATCACCCCTCTCCTCAGGTCACTTCACTGGCTTCCAATCAGATACGCATTCAGTTCAAGCTTCTCCTTCTTACCTACAAAAGCACTCAGTCTGCTGCCCCTCACTACCTCTCTACCCTCATCTCCCCTTAAGTTCCCACCCGAAACCTCTGTTCACAGGACAAATCCCTCCTCTCATTACCCTTCTCCACCACCGCCAACTCCAGGCTCCGCTCATTCTGCCTCGCCTCACCCTATGCTTGGAACAACCTTCCCGAGCCCTTACGCCAAGCCCCCTCCCTGCTCATCTTCAAGTCTTTGCTTAAAGCCCACCTCTTCAATGCTGCGTTCGGCACCTAACTCTTTCAGGAAATCCAGACTGCCCCAATTTGACTGCCCCTATCAGACTGACTGTTCACGTGTCCTTTAGATTGTAAGCTCTTTGAGGAGGGACTGTCCTTCTATGTTAAATTGTACAGCGCTGCGTAACCCTAGTAGCGCTTTAGAAATGTTAAGTAGTAGTAGTAGTAGAGTTGGCGGTGGTGGAGAAGGGTACTGACAGGAGGGATTTATCTTGAGAACGGAGGTTACGGGTAGGAATGTAAGGGGAGATGAGGGTAGAGAGGTAGGGAGGGGCTGTAGATCGAGTACATTTGTAGGTTAAAAGGAGAAGCTTAAACTGTATGCAGTACCTGATCGGAAGCCAGTGAAGTGACTTGAGGAGAGGAGTGATATGAGTGTACCGGTTCAGGCGGAAGATAAGACGTGCAGCAGAGTTTTGAACGGACTGAAGGGGGGATAGATGGCAAAGTGGGAGGCCAGTGAGGAGTAGGTTGCAGTAGTCAAGGCGAGAGGTAATGAGAGAATGGATGAGAGTTCGGGTGGTGTGCTCAGACAGGAAGGGGCGAATTTTGCTGATGTTATAGAGGAAGAAGCGACAGGTCTTGGCTATCTGCTGGATATGCGCAGAGAAAGAGAGGGAGGAGTCAAAGATGACCCCGAGGTTGCGGGCAAATGAGACGGGGACAATGGGGGTGTTATCGACAGAGGTAGAGAGTGGAGGGAGAGGAGAAGTGGGTTTGGGAGGGAAGACAATAAGCTCGGTCTTGGCCATGTTCAGTTTCAAGTGGCGGTTGGACATCCAGGTCGCAATGTCGGCTAAGCAGGCCGATACTTTAGCCTGGGTTTCTGCAGTAAAGGAACATTTCCAAAAGCTAACATATTCCATTTAAAACATTCAAAATAAAATGCTTTGTTTCTACCTTTCTTGTCTGGACATTTTATTTTTCCATCTTGCTGCTTCCGATTTCTCTTTTCTGCTTTCCTGTCGTCTGCTAATTCTTCTTCAAGCGGCTGCAGTCCATTTATCTTTTCTCCTCTCTCTTATCTGTTCCCTCATTATTCCTGCCTCTGACATATTGATCATTCCTTTTTAGCTCTTTTCTGCCTCTCTCTCACCCTTCTTCGTCTCCTTTTTACTTTTCAACTACCTATCAAATTTCCATCTTCTTCTTTCACCCACTAGCTCTCCCATTCCCCATCTTACTCCTCCCCATCCCTACTTTCTCTTTTATCTTTAATCTACTCCCCATTACCATATTTCTACCCTCTGTAATCACTCTCATTCATTTCCTTGCCACCCCCTCCTCCCTCCCTTGGCCTCTCCCACAGGGTTCCATCATTCCCATCGTCTTCCTCCCTCCACCCTTCTAACCCACATCTGATCGCCTCCCCACCCCACCCTGGTAGCCTTATATTTTCCTGCCCCTTCTCTCTTCATTCCTGTCCTCTCCCCCATGGCCCATTCCCCCCCTCACCACCTACTGTGTACCTCTCCCTCCCTCTCATCCACCCCCATGTCTATCTTCCCCTCTCATTCCCACTGTCCACCATCTCTCTCTCCCTCTCCTTTGTGTTCTGGGTCCAACATCTCTCTCCCCTTCCCATACAGCATCTCTACCTTCCTCCCCTCTACCATCATGTCCAACATTTCTCTCTCCCTTTCCCTTGTGTTCTGGTCCAACATCTCTCTCCCTTTCCCATGCAGCATCTCTCCCTTCCTCCCCTCTATCATTATGTCTCTCCCTTCCCTCCACCCCTATGCCCACCATTTCTCCCTCCTCTCCACCCCTATACCCACCATTTTCCCCCTCTCACCACCTATCCCCTCTCTATGCAGCATGTCTCCCTTCCTCACCTCTCCACCCCTTTGCTGCATCTCTCCCTTCTTCCCTGTGCAGCATCTCCCCCACCCACCATGCCTCATCTTTCCATCTTCCCTCCCCCCTGTGCATGTTCATTGCTGGATTTCCGGTTGAAGGATCTTAGGTATACATAAGGGAGGAGAAGGGATTTCAGGGATGGAAGCAGATGATCAATAAGGATCTCAGTAGCGGGAAGAGAGGTAAGGAGGCGAGAAGAGAGGAGTGAATATGAGTAAACACAGGGAGAAAAGATAAGGGCAAGAGTTAGGAGGAGAGAGAAAGAAGTGGAGCAATAAAGGGAGAGGTAAAGAGCAGACTGAAGTAGGGGGAGGAAAGGTGGCCTAGTGGTTAGGGTGGTGGACTCTGGTCCTGGGGAACTGAGGAACTGAGTTCAATTCCCACTTCAGGCACAGCTCCTTGTGACTCTGGGCAAGTCACTTAACCCTCCATTGCCCCAGGTACAAAATAAGTACCTGTATATGTAAGCCGCATTGAGCCTGCCATGAGTGGGAAAGCACGGGGTACAAATGTAACTAAAAAAAAAAAGGAACAGGGAAGGGGGTGATAAAGAGGAGAAATACTGGGATTACAGTAGGAGAGAACTGTAATCACAAGGAAACTAAAAGAGCAGGCTTGTTAAAGGAGGTAATTCATCCCTTGCTTCTCCTGGCTCCCTTGGTATCCCTATCCCTCTATCCTTTTCCCCATATTCTCTCCCCATTTCTCATCTTCACCTCCCAATCCTGTATGCCTTCTCTCTCTCTCACACACACACACACACACACACACACGAGTTCTGATCTGTTTCAGATCTACTTACAACCCTTGTTGCCAATCACCTCTCTTTCTCACACACATCTTTCCATCTTCCGTTCCCCCGTGCAGCTGCTGTCCCCCGTCTTCCCTCACCCTCCTTGCAGGCCCACCCAGCAGCAGTGTTCCTGACAGCGATTCAGTTCGCAGGCTCTGCTTGCAGTCGCAGCGATTCCCACACGCTGCCTGCCGGCTGCCGCTCAAGTTCAACAATCTCCTTGCAGCTACTAAGCGCTAACCCAGAAGTCTCTCCTCTTCCGGGTTAGCGCTTTAGTAGCTGCAAGGAGATTGTTGAACTTGAGTGGCAGCTGGCAGGCAGCATGTGGGAATCGCTGCGACTGCGAGCCGAGCCTGCGACCGGAATCGCTGTCAGGAACACTGCTGTCTGCTGCTGGACGGGCCTGACCCCAAACTGGGTGGGCCCGGGCCCGCCCGTGGCTACGCCCCTGCCAGAGATGGGAAGGCGGTAGAACTAGAGGGCATGATATGAGATTCAAGGGGGGCAGACTAAGGAAAAATGTCAGGAAGTATTTTTTCAAGGAGAGAGTGGTGGATGCTTGAAATGCTCTCCCACGGGAGGTGGTGGAGAGGAAAACGGTAATGGAATTCAAACATGCATGGGATAAACATAAAGGAATCCTGTTCCGAGGGAATGGATCCTCAGAAGCTTAGCCGAGATTGGGTGGCAGAGCCGGTGGTGGGAGGCGGGGCTGGTGGCTGGGAGGCGGGGATAGTGCTGGGCAGACTTATATGGTCTGTGCCAGAGCCAGTGGTTGGGAGGCAGGGATAGTGCTGGGCAGATTATACGGTCTGTGCCCTGAAAATGACAGATACAAATCAAGGTAAGGTATACACAAAAAGTAGCACATATGAGTTTATCTTGTTGGGCAGACTGGATGGACCGTGCAGGTCTTTTTCTGCCGTCATCTACTATGTTACTATCCAGCTCATTTTCGAAAGTGATCGCCGGCCATTTCCCGACATAAATCGGGAGATGGCCGGCAATCTCTCACAAGCGGCCAAATCAGTATAATCGAAAGCGGCTTTTTTGAAAGCATCGCCACTTTCCCGTCACCTCGCCGGCGAAAGTTCAAGGGGGCGTGTCGGCAGCGTAGCAACAGCGGGACATGGGCGGGCATGGGCGTGGCTACCAGATGGCCGGCTTTCGCCGATAATGGGAAAAAAAAAGCGGCGTTAAGCAGCATTTTGCCGGGTTTACTTGGTCCTTTTATTTTCATGACCAAGCCTCAAAAAGGTGCCCCAACTGACCAGATGACCACCGGAAGGAATCGGGGATGACCTCCCCTGACTCCCCCAGTGGTCACCAACCCCCTCCCACACTAAAAAAATAAAAATAAAACATATTTTGCCAGCCTCTATGCCAGCCTCAAATGCCGTACCCATCTCCACGACAGCAGAATGTGTTCTATCCTTTGACAGCCATTCCCTGGTTGTGATGTGGCTCTCGGGTGAGTGTGACACCTTTTCTGTTAGGTGCACTGCAGAGTCACATCAGCAATGCATTGTGGTGGGTGTAGGGTACTGGGCTGTACTCCAATGGTGCTTTTCCCCCTGCTAACTGGGTCAGAGTGTGTCCAGTTTTGTTTCCGGTAGTCCATGAGGTAGTGGCCATTTTTGTAAGCCACTTTTAGATCCCTTTCATGTGTTACCCACGTTAGAGAACTTAGTTATTACCTTGAATGTTGCTGAAAGAGGGCATTGTACACCATTGTGCCAGCTCTGACCTACTGCTCATCTCAGTACCAGGGAGACTCTGCCAGTGGGGCACAACCTCTGATCTGCAGTTAACTGTGAGTAAACGTGCTTATTCCAATAAAGGACTTTTTCAAAGAGATTAGTCTTCCGGTGTCAACTGGTGTGCCAAGGTTATACAGCAGCAACAAGTCCTAGAGGCCTGAGTGTATGCAGGTCCCTGGAGCACTTTTAGTGGGTACCGCAGTGCACTTAAGGCAGGCGGACCCAGGCCCATTCCCCCCCTACCTGTAACACTTTCGCTGGTAAATGGGAGCCCTCCAAAACCCACTGTACCCACATGTAGTTGCCCCCTTCACCCCTAAGAGCTACGGTAGTGTTCTACATTTGTGGGTAGTGGGTTTTGGAGGGGGGGAGTTGGGGGGCTCAGCACCCAAAGTAAGGGAGCTGTGCATGTGGGAGCTTTTTCTGAAGTCCACCACACTGACCCCTAGGGTGCCCAGTTGTTGTCCTGGCATGTGAGGGGGACCAGTGCACTACAAATGCTGGCTCCTCCCTCGACCAAATGCCTCGGATGTCGCCGGGTTTGAGATCGCCGGCATTTTTTTCCAATATCACTGTAAAACAAAACCGGGCATCTCAAACCCGGCGAACTCTGGCATTTGGCTGGGTTAAACCATATTATTAAAAAAAAAAGATGGCCAGCCATCTTTTTCGATAATACGGTTCCGGCCAGCTGTAGCACCGCCGCCAAAATAGATCGCCGGCGATCTATTTCGCTGACGATGTTAGATTATGCCCCACCACGTTACTTCCCTAATCTCCTTCCACTCTTCCAACTAATTCTTCAGGTACTGCCTCATTTGATTAAAATCTGCTTGTTTGAAGTCCAGTACTTTGAGCTCGATGTGTCGATGCTGGTTTAGCTTCTTCTCCAATTCTCCCCAACCTTAGCTCTCTTACCCAACTTCCCACTCTGACTCCCTGTATCTAATCTCTACCACAAAGTTTAGATTTCTGCAATAGGAAACACTCACTCGCTCCATTGTTCTTTGCTACCACAGGAGTCCTATCCCCCAATATTCAAAACCATTTAACAGGCACCTGGCCAGTTAAATGGCACTTAACTGTCTCTACCTGTTTTCAAATCTATGCTGAAAACCCACCTTTTCACCACTGCTTTTGGCTCCTAACCACTACTCAATTCCCCTATCCTTGTTCCTTCTCACCCAGTACTTTCCTCGCCCTTAATTGTCTTGTCTGTCTGTATTTTCAGATTAACACTAAATAAAATTACTTAGGATAAATCAGACCAACCATCTATGCATAAAGCAACCAATATAACAATGTTAGAAAATTTAAAGTTTTAAATTTTTAAATTGTGCTCAGTCCATATCCATTACACCCATAGAGTCCCTAAGGAAAGCATGTGGTAGTGTTTAGATGGAACCATCATAGCACAATTTATGTTCCACCTCCTTAGAGTGTATGCGCACACACCTGCATCTACTAGTTATAATGCAACTTTCAATTACTGATGTTTCAAACCCCTGTGGTACAGATCACACTTAAATCAGCTATATATGTCTTAACTTGTGCACAGTAGTTCTTATCGTACCTCAGGTACTAATAAATGCAGACATACTTTAATTCTAAATTCTAAATAGTACCCACTTATAATGCACATACAATTTGCTATGACTACTATATTTTCACATACCACTAACACCAACATCACTGATAGAGTGACACATAATCAGTGAGAAAAAGTATATATATAAAAAAAGGTCACTTCCCTTAGGAACCCAGCATGCTCGTGCAGGTGACTTAAAATCTCATCAAAAAATCATTCGTGCTCTTCAATCTCACGCCATCTCAATCATTTTTCCCTTTAACTCTAACTGAGTTTCGAATATCTTCCTCAGAAAGGGAACTGTAAACATGAATGTTCATCAATAATCCAAACAATTTTTTCACCATGTACTAGAATATAATTCAATATATATACACACACTCCACTTTCCTAACTCGAATCAAAATACTTACATCAAAGTTTCCACTGTCAACATCAATATCGGGCACTATCCCTGAGCGGGTAAATATCTGGAAAACTCCCAACTCTCCAGAGCAGACAGCTACACAACGCCTTGCTCTGTTCAAATACCCAGAGGAACCCACCTATTGGTTCCCGTATAGCCAGAGAGAACGAGAGAAAGGAAGGGCCTCAGAGCAGCTAGAAACGCACATATTTAAAGGGGCCATCACACACAAGGAAGCCAAACCCACATTGGCACACTTCATAGCCATTCAACTTCTCTGTTTAAACCCCGAGGGTAAACAGTGTCCCACATGTAGATAAATCGTTGTTCCTTTTTAGTCAAAATGTCACTCAAATTTCCTCCCCTCTGCAAATTAATTTGTAGGATCACAGTATATTTCAAGTCAGTAATCTGATGATGAAACTTGCTCCAATGCTCAGACAGAGGAGCTTCCTTCCTACAGGTACGGATATTACTGATATGTTCCCCGATACGTGTTTTGATCTTCCTCTTCGTGTGCCCTATATAAAAAAGTCCACATGGGCACCATATGCAGTACACAACTCCAACTGAGTTGCAATCTACTACTACTACTACTACTATTTAGCATTTCTATAGCGCTACAAAGCATACGCAGTCCTGCTATGCATGTAAAAATTACGATGGCTATTATTGGGTACACTAATCATGTTACCCTCATAAGCATGCTGACAATATATGCAGGACCCGCATTTGAAGTGTCCCGGTTGTTCATGCCAATCCGGACTCCGCCCGGATAAAATCTCACCTAAATTACGCCCTCTCTTATAGGCGAAACAGGGGCAATCTACCAGGGGTGCATGTACTTGAAGAACATGCCAATGTTTACATATTAATTGCCGGATAATACTAGACATATTCGAAAAAGGAAGTACACAGACCAGAGGATGTAAATTATCTTGATCCTTCGATTGCAGCAATCACTGGTGTTCCGCATTAAAGGCCCTTTTATAAGCCTTCCGGATGACCTTATCAGGATACCCACGCTGATAAAAGCGCTGACACATGACTGCTGCCTGTATTTTGAAATCTTTTTAATCGCAAAAACTGACCAGAAGGAATGTTATCCCGTAAATGTCTGGGATGAAAACTTGAGTAATGGAGCACCATATTACTATCAGTCTCCTTCCTATAAATCGAAGTACATAATTTTCCTTCCTGTAAGGTGATAGTTACATCAAGGAAACTGATAACAGATGGATGCCAGGTAGCTGTAAAACTCATATGTGCATTAGCACTATTGAGAAACGACACAAATTGCTGAAGTTCTTCCTCAGTTCCATCCCAGACAATGAGGATGTCGTCAATATAACGCTTCCATACCAGAGCCTTGCCTATCAAAGGAGCAGTATATACATGCTCATTTTCAAAGTTGGTCATATAAAGGCAAGCTACAGATGGAGCAACTGTAGCACCCATGGCTACTCCTTTGATCTGATGGTAATATGTATCTTCAAAAATGAAATAGTTATTATTGATGACAAGCTCACTCAAATGATTTAACAATCGGATTTTCTCCAATGACAAACGTAGCGGGGATAAATATTTAGCTATAATCCCCAACGCATCAATCTGAGGAATATTCGTGTATAAAGCCACTACATCTAAGGTGGCTAAAAGTACTGATTTAGTAGTAGGGATGTTAATCTGATCAAGAACTTCCAGCAAGTGAGCCGTGTCCCTTACATAAGATTGTGCTTGTTCTACATTTGGTTTAATATAGTGGTCCACATACTCAGAAAGTGGCTCCAGCACGGAGCCACAACCAGACACAATCGGCCGGTCAGGCGGACTAGTCAGCGATTTGTGAATCTTCGGGAGGAAATAAATGTGAGGGACACGAGGGTGCTCCCGCTATAGGTATTTGAATTCCCTGTGTGTGATGGTACCAGCTGCAACAGCCTCCGTCAGCAAAGACAAAACTTTCTTTTTAATTTGTGGGGTAGGGTCAGCAGGCAACAGTTGTCAAATGAACTAAATTTGACAATTGACTATGTGCTTCCTGGAGATACAGAGATTTATCCTGAACTACAACTGCACCTCCCTTGTCAGCCCGCTTGATGACAAGGGAGGTATCTGCAAGTAAATCTGCAAAAGCTTTCCTTTGATCTCTATTCAAATTAAACCCACTTTTCCTACCAGTGTTTTTTGCCTCCTGAAGACAAAGCTCTCTCATAACTAGTCTTTCAAAAGCCACAATGGAGGCATCCGGGACACCCCCTGGGACCCACGTAGACTGTATCCTGCCCTGCAGGGGAAAATCAGTCTCGGGGCTCGATTGTTGATGATGCTGAAAGAACACTTTTAATCTCAGGAGGCGAAAAAACATATATAAACTGCAACGTGTTTCAAATGCATCATATGAACAATAGGGCACAAATGACAAGCCCAATCTCAATACCCCCCATACTCCTAATGACGCACCTTCCCCTGTCGTTTGGAGCGTGTTAACCTCATGTCGTCCTGTTGTCCCCCCTGTTGTGGCACCATCGAAGGGAGTCGTAAAAAAAGACTCGGATAGTGCAGAATGGGTCTGGCCCCGACCTTCCGGTAGATCTGAGGGATGCTCAGGGGCTTGAGTCACTATACCACCATCTCCTGATGAATCACTAGACGAGGAGAGTTTAAACTCCACCCTCTTACCTTTTCTACCTCTTGTTTTATTAAACCGCTTGTTCTTATTCATCCATGGGTATACGAACCCTTTAGTGTAATCAAGTTCATCTCGCTTAAACTTACTTATCTTAATAGCACGTTGTTCTGTCCTATATATATCCATGGCTTTCATGTGATCACCGTATGCTTTATCAAACACTTCTCTGTTTTCAAATTGTCGTAAAGCATCTAGTTTATTCTCCAACTCATTCTTCTGTTCATTAATAATAAGCTGTAAAGCATCTACAGTGATCAACATGAGATCCAGCGAACATTGGGAAATCACTCTATTCCAATTAGAAACATAATCCTGATTGCCCATAAAACGAGGTTCTTTATAGATCCTCAAGCCCCTGGGAATCCATTGTAAATGGCAGTACTCTCTCTACCAGTGCTGCCGAATGCAATTCTGATCTAATCAATGCTTTATTAATTTTACGAATTTCATCCCAATCCACAGTATTGTCGGGACCAGACCCGCCAAACAAACGTGCTGAGGCCAAAAGTGATTCCACCCTTTCTTGGGAGAGTCCAGACTTTGATTTTCAGATTGTAAGCTCTATCGAGCAGGGACTGTCTCTCTGTGTCTGGTAGCACTATACAAATGTTAATAATAATAATAATAATAATTAACTGGCTATACAGTTATATTCAGCGGGGGATAACTGGCTGTATCGTGCAATATACATGGTTATCCCCAAATATTCACCATATAGCCAGCTATTGTAAGCAGCCACATTGGGCTGCATAAATAGCTGGAATCTTTGGCCGGTTTAAACATAACTGGCTATCTCTGAAAATTAACTTAGCCGGTTATGTTTAAACCGGCCAAAAATAAACCACATATTATTATTATTCTTCCAGTTCTTGTACTCTGCCTATACCTCTATAGTTCAAGGATGGATCACAATTGGTGAAGAGCTGGACTAATCAGTCCAGGATTAGAGGGAGAGAGAGCAACTAATGACACGGGTCAGATTTTCAGAGAGAGTCCTTGTGGTAGTCATGTGATTAGGTGTTAGAGAGACCTGCTTTACAGAATAAGGTTTCTAGGAGCTGAATTGCAGGTACTCTGAGCATGATCTGAGGGACTGGGGGAGTTGGTTCCATAGATTGGCTAGTTGGTACAGGATGGATAGATGGATAGAAATGGCCCAGCATTGAATATCTGGGCTGACCGCAAGTTAGCTGGGCTCCCTCCCAAAGTCTGAATATCGGCCCCCTAGTGTGCAGGAAGAGAAATAGGATTATGGCAGGATATGTCTGTATAGTGGCATGCACATCAACACCCTGCCAGTCTGCACATCCACAAGGAGTTCCAGCCATCTGTTCAATAGCAGGTACAGATCTGTACCAAGGTTTTGTGTGAGATACAGTTAATAACACCCAAAGGATATATGGTAGGCATGTAAATGATATCTGTGGAAAAAACACATCTAACCACTGGTCCAAGATCCATACTCCCTCTATCATACAGGGCCCAGGACAACTGCCCCTTTTGCCCACAGGTAAAGACAGTCCTGCATGAATTGCAAGCTAATCTTCTCCACAAGTATTTATCTAAGGCAGTGATTACCAAGTCCGTCCTGGAGTACCCCTTTGCCAGTCAGGTTTTCAGGATACCAATAATAAATATGCACTAAATTGATTTACATAGAGGGGCATTTTCGAACAGGGATGACCATCTCTAAGGGCGCCCAACTCTAACGACAGTGCCACGAAGGGGCGGGGCAACTAGGGTTACCATATGGCTCCAGAACAAGGAGGACGGATTGAGCCAGCCGGGTTTTACTTCCATTGCTTTGAAAGCAATGGAAGTAAAACCTGGCTGGCTCAATTGCTTTCCATTGAAAGCAATAGAAGTAAAACCCGGCTGGCTCAATCCGTCCTCCTTTTTCTGGAGCCATATGGTAACCCTAGGGGCAACAAGTATTATCGAAACAAGATGGACGTCCATCTTTCATTTCGATAATACGGTCAGGGACGCCCAAATCTTGACATTTAGGTTGACCTTAGAGATGGTCGACCTTAGGTCGTTTTTCAGATGGTCGTCCTCGGTTTTCGACGATAATGGAAACCAAAGTCGTCTATCTCAAAAATGTCCAAATCCAAGCCCTTTGGTTGTGGGAGGAGCCAGCATTTGTAGTGAACTGGTCCCCTTCACATGCCAGGACACCAACCGGGCACCCTAGGGGGCACTGCAGTGGACTTCAGAAATTGCTCCCAGGTGCAAAGCTCCCTTACCTTGGGTGCTGAGCCCCCCAAACAGCCCCCAGGTCCGCCTGCCTGAAGTACACTGCACCCACTACAACTGCTCCAGAGACCTGTATACTGCTGCAATGGACCTGAGTATGGCATTGAGGCTGGCAAAAAAGTATTTTAAAACTTGTTTTTTTTATGGCAGAAGGGGGTTAGTGACCACTGGGGGAGTAAGGGGAGGTCATCCCCGATTCCCTCCGGTGGTCATCTGGTCAGTTTGGGCACCTTTTTGAGGCTTGGTCGTGAAAAAAAATGGACCAAGTAAAGTCGGCCAAGTGCTCGTCAGGGACGCCCTTCTTTTTTCTATTATCGGCTGTGGACGACCATCTCCTAATCACGCCCCAGTCCCGCCTTCGCTACCCTGCCTACACACCCCCGTGAACTTTGGTCATCCCCGTGATGGAAAGAAGTCGAGGGTGTCAAAAAATCGGCTTTCGATTATGCTGATTTGGACGACCTTGCGAGAAGGACGCCCATCTTCCGATTTGTGTCGAAAGATGGGCGTCCTTCTCTTTCGAAAATAAGCGTGATAGACTACCTACGGTATATGCAAACTCTTTCATGCATATTCATTGTGGATATCTTGAAAACCTGACTGGCAAAGGGATACTTAAGGACTGACTTGGAAAACACTGATCTAAGGGGTCACTCCATGAAATTCCATAGAAGCACATTTAAACCAAATAGGAGAAAGTATATTTTCACTCATCATATAGTTAAGCTTAGGAATTCAATGCCAGAGCAAATAATAAAAGAAGTTAGTGTAGCTGGGTTTACAAAAGGTTTGAACAAATTCCTGGAGGAAACAATAAATCTCATCTGCCATTTGGATGCCCATTTTTCCAGTTTCCTAAGATCATCCTGCAATGTTTCACAATCCGCTTGTATTTTGACAGGTTACAGATCACTAACAGATCAGGAGTTTCATGTTTGAGTTCTTTTAGTACCCTGGGGTTTATGCAATCTGGTTCAGATGATTTATCACTCTTTAACTAGTCAATTTGGCTCAGTACGTCTTCCAGGTTCACTGAGATGTTTTTCACTTCCTCCACATCGTCACCCTTGAAAACCATTTCTGGTACAGGTAGATTTCTTACATCTTCTTCCATAAAGACTGAAGCAAAGAATTCATTCAAACTCTCCGCTATGGCCTTGTCCTCTCTGAGTGACCCTTTTGCCCCTTCATGATCTAACGGTCCCATGGATTCCCTCACAGGCTTGCTGCTTCTTTTGTACCTGAAAGAGGTGTTACTATGAGGGTTTGTATCCAAGGCAAGTTTTTCTTCATATTCTCTTTTAGCCTTCTTTATCAGTGCTTTGCATCTTGCTTGACACTGCTTATTTATTTATTGCATTTGTATCCCACATTTTCCCACCTATTTGCAGGCTCAATGTGGCTTATATAGTACCGTCAAGGTATTTGCCCAGTCGGTTGATAGCAAATACAAGGTTGTATAGTGATCGAATGAGGTATATGTGGAGGGTCGGAAGGGATGAAGAGTGTGTGGTGTCCAGTATGAACATTAGGCATGCTGTGTTTCTGGGTGAAGAGGTTTACGTAGGATCGTTGGGGTAGGCCTTTTTTAAGAAGTTGGTTTTTAGTGATTTCCTGAAGTTCAAGTGGTCATGTATTGTTTTCACAGCTTTTGGGAGGCCATTCCATAGTTGTGCGCTTATGTAGGAGAAGCCGGATGCATAGGTTGTTTTGTATTTCAGTCCTTTGCAATTTGGGTAATTTAGGTTTAGGTATGATCTTGACGACCTGACTCTGTTTCTTATTGGTAGATCTATGAGGTCTATCATGTATCCTGGGACTATGCCATATATAATTTTGTGGACTAAAGTGAAGATTTTGAAAATGATCCATTCTTTGATTATGTTGCATTCTATCCCCGATGGACTACTGCAATTCTTTGTATTCTGGTATTTTCAGCAAAGCTTAAGGGGAAACTTTGGTTCAAAACACTGCTGCTAGGCTGACATTTAAGAAAGTAAGGTTTGATCAAGTCAACTAATTTTGTCTTTTCCATCAGTGAAGGGAATGAAGTAAATTTGCCCATGGAAGGTCTTTTGGTTATGGTGCAATTAGTATCTGGAATTCTTTACCTTTGAACATTTGTCTAATTTTGACTTATATGGAATTTAGAAAGAAGCTGAAACACACTTTCTTTTACCAAGTTTGTATGTGCTGATTGTAAATTATTATATATGTGATTTCATTTAAGATTGTAGATTTGACGATATTGTTACCTGCTTTGAACCTGACTGATTATTGATTTGACGGGATACAAATCCTTTACATAACATAACATAAACCAGTATTCCAGTCAATACATCAGTGTTCCAAAAGTGTAATGAAAATTACAGTCTTCCGGTATCCTGGAGCATAATGTGTTTGAAAGTATAAACTTTTATTTATTATTTATTTGTTACATTTGTACCCCACATTTTCCCACCTATTTGCAGGCTCAATGTGGCTTACATAGTACCGGAGAGGTGTTTGCTGACTCTGGTGTGAACAAATACAGTGTGATTAGTGGCAAGATAAAGTCCATGTGGCAGAAGTCACATTAGGGATCTGTTATGATTGGGGTCTGAACCCCTCTCAAACTTACCTCTTTCCTGGGGGTCAGCTTCTTAGCTGGCTTCTGTTTCTTTTCTCTTTCCTTTCTGAGCTGGCTCTGTCTCTCTGTGCTGGCAGCTTCCAGCAGCATGGGGTTAATTGTCTCACTTCACTACAGCTGTGTGTGTGTTGCCTGAGTTGCTCTAACTCTCTTTGGGTGTACTGGCTTCAAGTGTTTCACGGTTTTGCATTGGTGTGGGTTGGGCCTCTCTGGGTCAGTGTGCTTTTGCCTAGGTCTAGGGAGTGTGACATCATCAGGGAGGGCCTTGATAAGGAAGTGGTCTTGTTTCCTTCAGGGCCTTTGCAACAGTTGTGTTTGCTTTAGGTAGGGTGGTGCAGTGTGCACTTCTGACATTGTGTCTAGGGTCCCTGCTTGCTTTTGCTAAGGTCCAGGTTAGTGTTAGTGCAGTGTGCACTGGTGTCTATGTGTTTAGCTTTCCTGCTTTTCCCTTGGTTCCCCTGTTTTTCCCTCTTGGTTTTGGAAGCATTGCTATGTGTAGGGCTTTGGAAGCTCTGTTGCTATTAGAAGTACTCCTGGGTTTGGTGTTGTTAGGAACACTGCAGAGTTTGCTGTTAGAAGTACTTCTGGGGTTTGTGCTATTGGGAGCATTGCAGTCTTTGCTGTTGGTGTTTGGTGATTTAGAATCACTTTTGGCTTATGTGTTAGCTTCCCTCCTTGTGGCTCCCCTGTCTTCCCTTTTAGTGCTAGGAGCTCTTCTGGTTGCTTGCCAGAGTAGTGCTTAGGAAGCACCTTGTTAGTTGTATCTAGCTTGCTAGAGCAGTGCTTAGGTAGCTGGTTTAGTTTTGTGTTTAGCTTATTAGTGTAAAGCTCTGCTTGTAGCTTGGTGCTTAGTAGCACCTGTGTTAGCTTTGTATTTAGTACCCTGCTCTGTTAGTTTAGGGCTTAGGAAGTCCCTTTCTTGAGCAGGGCTTAGGAGCTCCTGTTTAGTGCAGGGCTTAGGAGCTCCTGTTTAGTATAGGGCTTAGGAAGTCCTTTTGTCAGTTTACTGTTAGGAACACTCCTGCTAGTTTAGGGTTAGGAGCACTTCTGTTTCCAGTCCTGGTCCCTATGTCACCCGGTATCCAGTAAGTCCTGTCGGCTACTCGAACCCAGAAGCTCAACTCCTGGGGGGCTTAGTAGCTAAGCACAGGTGAAGCTGTGCGGACCAGTCCAGTGTGCTCCAGTCCAGTGTGTTCCGGTCCGGTGTGTGTTCCAGTCTGGTGTGCTCCAGTCCAGTGTGTTCCGGTCCGGTGTGTGTTCCAGTCCTGTGTCCTCCAGTCCGGGGGATTCCAGTCCATGTGTTCCGGTTCGCTGGGCAGTGCCTGCAGTCCCTGCCGGTGTGCTTACTCAGTGTTGGTTGGTGGGTTTTGCCTGCTGCTATCGCTCCTCGGCAGCAGCCCAAGGGCTCACGTTTGCTCCAGAGCCCGGCCCCGCGGGCTCTGAACCTGAGAACCTGACAGGATCATAGAGCAGAAGAGTTGTGTTACGTTCATTACGTTCTTTGAATTTCTTGTGTAGCCGAGATCAGGCATTTAAGTTGGATCGGAGGGGTATGCCCTTTTAAACAGGGTGGTTTTAGTATTTTCCAGAAGTGTAGGTGGTCATGCGTCTTTGTCAAAGCATTTGGTAACTTGTTCCACAGTTCTGTACTTATGCAAGAAAAGCTGGATGCGTAAGTAGATTTGCATCCAAGTCCCCTGCAGCTTAGGTAGTGTAGATTTAGGTATGTTCGTGTTAATTTGGATGTGTTTCTAGTTGGTAGGTCAATAAGGTCTGTCATGTATCCAGGGGCTTCGCCGTAGATGATTTTGTGAACGATTGTGCAGATTGTTAGAGTGGAGGAGTGGCCTAGAGGTTAGGGTGGTGGACTTTGGTCCTGGGGAACTGAGCAACTTTGGTCCTGAGGAACTGAGTTTGATTCCCACTTCAGGCACAGGCAGCTCCTTGTGACTCTGGGCAAGTCACTTAACCCTCCATTGCCCCAGGTACAAATAAGTACCAGTATATGTAAGCCGCATTGAGCCTGCCATGAGTGGGAAAGCGCGGGGTACAAATGTAACAAAAAAATAAAAAATTTTTGAAGGCAATGTGTTCCTTGATACTTGGGTATGTAAAGAGAAACAATGGGAGCCATATTGAATAACTTTATTAAATAAATATGACTAAACATTGTCTACTTACAAACAGAGTTCCAATATATGCCATTGTTTAAACCTGTTGTTTTTTTGTGCAGTCAGTTCAAAAATCCCAATATTGTTCCCTGATGGTTAAATATTGCATACGATTCCCTTGAAATGTAAGAGGAATATGTTCAACAATGAGCCATCAGGATTGTTCAAATTCATGTTGAGATTCAATGAAATGAGAGTAAACAAACTGAAGAACTTCTGGAAGCACTATTAAAGGTTCACGCAGGAATGAGTTGTCCCTTTTCTAAGGCAACTAACAATCTTCTGCTACCATTTCTTATCATCCATCTCCCAGAAACCCTACCATTTGATTTCAAATGTATTTTAATGTATTTTAAATGCATTATATTATCTATTTTTTGGATTTTAGATTTCATTATCTGCCTTTTCCAAATCTGAGCTCAAGATAAGTTACAAACAGATAGACAAGCTAATGCTTTACAATCTAAGGTGTACCAGAAGCAAAAGAAGGTGACATGTAGAAGCAGGATTTGAACCCTTGTTTTCCTAGTTTTTTGTCCATTTCTATGATCACTAGTTTAGTTTCCTGATGAATTTTTACACCTCTTTTTGGAAGACTAGGTTACTGGAAGGATGGACTAATGGTTAGAGCAGCAGGCTGAGAACCAGGGCTAGGATTTAAATCCCAGTAATGCTCACTGTGATCTTGGGCAAGTCACTTAACCTCCACTGATTCAGGTACAAACTTAGGGCCCTGTTTACTAAGGTACGCTAGCGTTTTTAGTGCACGCTAACACTAGAGACACCCAAGGACTACTTGGGTGTCTCTAGTGTTTTAGTGCATGTTAAAAACACTAGTACACCTAGAGCACAGTTTAGTAAACAGGGCCCTTAGGCTGTAAGCCTTCCAAGGGCAGAGAAGTATCTACTGTACCTGAAAGCAATTTGCTTTGAGCTTCTACTGAAAAGGTGTGAGCTAAATCCAAATGTATTTTTCTTCCCCTTTCCTCACTTATGTCACTTCCTTGTTTGATCTACTTAAACAGTACCTATTATAAATTTTGGCAGGTATGAAAAACAGAGCCACGTCATTTGTCAAAATACAAATGACAGCACATAGTACAAAACTCTAGACCCCTTCACTCTTATTGGCATTATATCACTGAGAAATGACTAAGATTTTGAATGGGGAAGGTGAAGAAAACAAAACTATGTATAAGTGTACTGAACTATATTTTAATTATGTAGCTGCAAAATAAAATGTTATGTACATGTCCTCCATTTATAAAGACGGTATAAACTGAGAGCATCGATACCTTGTAATGACAAAAGCATTTCTGGCAAACGGCTTGATATTTGTGCTTGCACTCACTGTACAAGGAGTTTCCAAGGAAACTTTTGTATGTAAGGTGACTTCATCAGGGTTTGCAGAAAGGGTCACATCACATAAAGGGTAAAGAGCGCGCACAGGTGCTCTGTCAGAATTAAGCAGAAGGACCACATCGCCAAAGTGAAGAAATCCATCAGTGGAAATGGACAGATCGATCTGCAATACAAAAAATGCACAGTTTAAGAAAGCTGGATCTATTAATGTCTTTTCACAAATGGATTATTTGCAGACTTTGATGCTTTGTATTGACACAATACCATGAGTGCCAACATTTCAAAATGACTGCGGGTGCCAACACAGTATAAATTGTTCAATACTGGGGGGTGCTCGGCACTCACTGGCAACCACAGAGCTGGCTCTTATGCACAATATGAGTTATCCAGAGAGAATATTTTACAGGCTCTCGTGAGATCGCATAAAAGGCAATTCTTTCTTTCTATCTATAGTCTTGAAACACTGTCAATCATGCTTGATTCTTCATATGAATCTAAAATCTTGAAACTAAAAAAAAACCCAAACCCATAAATTCTACACCAGTATCACAATACAATAGCCATTGTTTTTGCTAATCACTCACTTTTTCAGCATAGAGATACTTATAAGTACACTGGGACAGAGTGGCCTAGTGGTTAGGTGGTGGACTTTGGTCCTGAGGAACTGAGTTCAATTCCCACTTCAGGCACAGGCAGCTCCTTGTGACTCTGGGCAAGTCATTTAACCCTCCATTGCCCCAGGTACAAATAAGTACCTGTATACAATATGTAAGCCACATTGAGCCTGCCATGAGTGGGAAAGTGCGGGGTACAAATGTAACAAAAAATAAATTCAATCAAGCCCAGCATCCTCTTTCCAACAGTGGCCAATCCAGGTCACAAATACCTGGCAAGATCCCAAAAATGTTCAATATATTTTATGCTGCTTATCCCAGAAATAAGCAGTGGATTATCCCCAAGTCATTTAAATAATGATCTATGGACTTTTCCTTTAGGAAGCCGTCCAAACCTTTTTAAAACCTCGCTAAGCTAACCACCTTTACCACATCTCTGGCAATGAATTCCAATGCTCTATCTAGCACAGTATCCTCTTTTCCAAACAGTGGCCAAGCCAGGTCAAAAGTACCTGGCAGAAACCCAAATCGTGGCAACACTCCATACTACAATTGCTTCCCACGTCTGTCTCAATAGCAGACTATGGATTTTTCCTCCAGGAATCTGTCCAAACCTTTTTTAAACCCCGCTAAGCTAACTGGCTTTACCACATTCTCTGGCAATGAATTCCAGAGTTTCTACACCACTCAGGATTTTGTAGATCTCAATCATAACTCTCCTCATCCGTCTCTTTTCCAAGCTGAAGAGCCCTAACCTCTTTAGCCTTTCCTCATACAAGAAGAGTGGAAGGAGCTACAAAGGAGTGTCTTGTAGCTTATCAATAAAAACGTGCGAGTCAGAACCAAATGATACCATGGTCAAATCTATGTGGGGAAGTTCTCCGAAGACAAGCAGGCTAATATTCTCACAGATGGGTGATGTCACGTCAGCCCGGAGGTCTTTCTAGCAAAGTCTTCATGAAAACTGAAAAATGTCACTCGCCGCGCAGGCGGATGCACTGCGCATGCGTGCGTCCCTTTTCCCGCCCGCCACGAGGACACATTCCTCAGTTTTTTCTTCTCCGCATCAAGAGGTGCCACGGTGAGATTTTCTTGTCGTGTTCCTGAGCCCGGAGGTGAAGAATTTAAAGAAAAAGTATTCTTTTTTCTAGTTTCTCTTAGTTTCTTTTCGTTTATTAAGTTTTCTTTCCTTTTAGTATAATGATTTCATTTAAATCGCTCGTTCAGTTTTTTTTGTGTCCCCTTGTTTTACGACACAATCGCGTCTTTTGATTTGGCAGGGGCTGTTTTTCCCGTTATGTCAACGAAGACGCCCAGCGGCTTTAAGCCTTGTGCCCGCTGCCATCGGGCCATCTCCAGCACTGACCCACACTCGTGGTGTTTACAGGTGCCTTGGGCCGGACCACCGCTCGGAGGGCTGCAAATTGTGTCTTGCGATGAAAAAGCGGACACTGCTCTCTCGAGATGCCCAAAGGGAGAAGATTTTTGGGCCTCGACGTCGGCGTTGTTGGCGTCGTCCAAGTCGGCGCCATCCAAGTCTGCGTCCAAGTCGGCGCCGGTGAAGTCAGTGCCGTCAAAGACGATGTCGTCGAAGTTGGCGTTGTCGAGGTCGACGTCGAAGGAAGCGTCGGCACCGGGAGACCGGGGAGAGGCTGCCATTCGACCGATGCACGCTGGGAGCAGTGATGCATCGAGTGGTTCTCCACCCACTTCGGCGCCTCCTGCTTTGCAGATCCCCCGGGACCGTCCTGCATCGGACCCGGTCCCGAAGAGGCGTGTGGATTCCACGTCCTCTTCTCCTGTGCCGAGGAGTCTCGACGACGGGCATCGGGCGAAGGCCAAAAGGCACCGTCGACGTTCTCCTTCACGTCACGGCACCGGGAGCTCCGGGTCATCGATACATTCGATACCCGAGAAGCGTCGGTGCCGAGAGGATCGCTCTCCCTCTATTACTGAGGTACCGGCGCATGGGGTCATTGGCAGCCGAGTCCCCACTCCGCAACCTCAGCAGACTTTGCCTCCACTGCCCCAACCGACCCCCCAGCATCTTCCGGCAGCAACTCTTGATGAGTGTATGCAGGCCCTTTTTCCTTTTTTCATGGAAATGATGCAGCAGTGGCAATCGGCGCCGAGGTTGTCGGTACCGACGGTGCCGTTGGTACCGGTGTTGATGAGTTCAGAGATGCCGGTGCCGTTGGTGTCGGGGGTATCGATGTCGCCAGTGCCGGAAGCTCATGCGTCAGACCTTCAGCCCGTGGTGAGGTCTGTTTCACCAGTGCCGCCTCCGGCGCCGGTGTCGTTGACATCCCGGGTCGGCTCTCCGGAGACATCGGTGCAGGAAGCTTCACCGGAATCTCAGGGACCGTCGACTTCTCGACATCATCATCGAGGCCGTCAAGCCTCTTCGTCGAGACGGGCTCAGATTCGGGCAGCTCTGTCTGAGCTTTTAGCTCCATCTGATAATACCTCATAAGAGGATGATGATGAAATGCATGGGGAGTTCTCTGGTGAGGATTCTCAAGGCATCCCATCTGATTCTACTCCCTCGCCCCAAAGACAGCTTTCTCCTCCCGAGAGTTTGTCTTTCTCCTCTTTTGTTCGGGAGATGTCTGAGGCCATCCCCTTCCCTGTGGAAATTGTGGATGAGCCCAGAGCCAAGATGCTTGAGGTTTTGGACTATCCATCTCCACCTACATCTTCTGCTACAGTTCCTTTCCATGAGACACTCAAGGAACTTATGTTGAGGAACTGGGAGAAGCCTTTTTCTTGCCCAACCGTTCCCAAGAAAGTTGAGTCTCAGTACCGGATTCACGGGGAACCCAGTCTCATGCGGGCTCAGTTGTCCCATGATTCAGCAGTGGTGGATTCCGCTCTCAGAAGAGCCAAACGTTCTAGGAACTTCTCCTCGGTGCCCCCTGGGCGGGAGTATAGAACTCTGGACTCTTTTGGGAGAAAGGCGTATCAGGCTGGTCTGCTCGCGGCCAAAATCCAATCATACCAGCTCTACACGAGTATTCATTTACAGAACTCTGTGAGGCAACTTGAGAGTTTGGTAGACGCACTCCCACCGGAGAAAGCCGAACCCTTTCACCAAGTGGTCAGGCAGCAGAAGGCGTGTCGCAAGTTCCTGTCCAGGGGCGTTTTTGACACTTGTGATGTGGTATCTCGCTTTTCTGCCCAAGGTATAGCGATGCGCAGACTCTCATGGCTGCGTGCCTCTAACCTGGAGGAACGAACTCAGCAGAAAATAGCAGATATCCCATGCCGGGGGGATCACCTTTATGGAGAGAAGGTTGAGGAGATGATTGATCATCTCTACCAGCGTGATAACGCTATGGATTCTCTCTCCCGCCGGGCGCCTTCTGCATCCACCTCCACCTCTAGGAAGATCTTTAAGGGAAAGAGAAGTGCTCCTTACGCTTCTAGGAGCCGTAAGTACACTTCTTATTCCCCTCAGCCGGTTCAGGCTCGACCCCAGCCCGCTCGCTCTCGTCAGCAGCGGGCACCGAAGCAGGCCCCTGCAGCTCCCCAGTAAAAACCAGGGACGGGTTTTTGACTGGCTCCAGCAGAGCATAGCCGATATCAAAGTACCTGTGCCGGACGATCTACCGGTCGGGGGGAGGTTAAAATTTTTTCACCAAAGGTGGCCTCTCTTAACCTCCGATCGGTGGGTTCTTCAAATAGTCCGGTCCGGGTACACTCTCAATCTGATTTCCGAACCTCCAAATTGCCCACCAGGAACTCAGTCCTTCAGCTCCTACCACAAGGAGGTACTTGCAGAGGAACTCTCCGCCCTTCTCAGCGCCAATGCGGTCGAGCCCGTTCCACCAGGGCAAGAAGGGCTGGGATTCTATTCCAGGTACTTCCTTGTGGAAAAGAAAACAGGGGGGATGCGTCCTATCCTAGACCTAAGGGCCCTGAACAAATATCTGGTCCGAGAAAAGTTCAGGATGCTTTCCCTGGGCACCCTTCTACCCATGATTCAGGAAAACGATTGGCTATGCTCTCTGGACTTGAAGGACGCTTACACCCACATGTCGATACTTCCAGCTCACAGGAAGTAACTTCGATTTTGGCTGGGATCACAGCACTTTCAGTACTGTGTTTTGCCTTTTGGCTTGGCGTCTGCTCCCAGGGTATTTACAAAGTGCCTGGCAGTTGTTGCAGCGTCACTACGCAGACTGGGAGTGCATGTGTTTCCTTACCTGGACGATTGGCTGATGAAGAACACTTCCCCGCAAGAAACTTTGCAGTCCATGCGGATGACTATTCAGGTGCTAGAGATGCTGGGGTTTGTCATCAATTATCCCAAGTTCCATCTTGTTCCAGCCCAGAAATTGAAATTCATAGGAGCTCTGTTGTGCACAAAGACAGCTTGTGCTTAGCTTCCAGGACCCAGAGCGGACAACCTTCTGTCTCTGGCTTCCAGGGTGCAAGCGTCTCAGCAGATCACAGCTCAGCAGATGTTGAGACTTCTGGGGCACATGGCCTCCACAGTCCATGTGACACCTATGGCACGTTTACACATGAGATCTGCTCAATGGACCCTAGCGTCCCAGTGGTTTCAAGCTACAGGGAATCTAAAGGATGTCATCCAGCTGCCCATCAATTTTCGCAACTCCCTCAATTGGTGGACCATTCGCTCCAATTTGGTCTTGGGACGCCCATTCCAAATTCCTCTGCCACAAAAAGTGCTGACGACGGATGCATCCCTCCTCGGGTGGGGAGCACATGTAGATGGGCTTCACACTCAGGGAGCTTGGTCTCTTCAGGAAAGGCATCTCCAGATCAATCTCCTGGAATTGCGAGCGATCTGGAACGCTCTAAAGGCTTTCAGGGATCGGCTATCCAACAAAATTTTTCTAATTCAGACAATCAGGTTGCAATGTATTACACCAACAAGCAAGGGGGTACCGGATCTCGCCCTCTGTGTCAGGAGGCCGTGCAGATGTGGCTATGGGCCTGCCAACACAGGATGTTTCTCCAAGCCACTTATCTAGCCGGTGTAAACAACAGTCTGGCCAACAGGTTGAGCAGGATTATGCAGCCTCACGAGTGGTCCTTGAACATGACTATTGCCAAAAAGATTTTTCGAGTTTGGGGCACTCCATCGATAGATCTTTTTGCTTCCCAGGACACTCACAAGGTTCCTCAATTCTGTTCCAGACTTCAGGCCCACGGCAGGCTAGCATCGGATGCCTTCCTCCTTTATTGGGGGACAGGACTCCTGTATGCGTATCCTCCCATTCCCTTAGTGGGGAAGACTTTGCTGAAACTCAAGCAAGACCAAGGAATCATGATTCTGATAGCGCCCTTTTGGCCCCGTCAGATTTGGTTTCCCCTTCTTCTGGAGCTATCTTCAGAAGAACCATGGAGATTGGACTGTTTTCCGACCTTCATTACTCAGAACGAGGGGGCAATTCTGCATCCCAACCTCCGGTCTCTGGCTCTCACGGCCTGGATGTTGCGAGCCTAGAGGTTGCCTCTCTTGGTCTCCCTGAGGGTGTCTCCAGAGTCTTGTTTGCTTCCAGGAAAGATTCCACACATAGGTGTTATTCTTTTAAATGGAAGAGGTTTGCCGTCTGGTGTGACAGCAAGGCCCTAGATCCTTTTTCTTGTCCTGCACAGACCTTGCTTGAGTACCTTCTACACTTATCTGAGTCTGGTCTTAAAACCAACTTGGTCAAAGTTCATCTTAACGCAATCAGTGCTTATCATTCACGTGTAGACGGTCGGCCTATCTCTGGACAGCCTTTGGTGATTCATTTCATGAGGGGTTTGTTTTTGACAAAGCCCCCTGTCAAACCTCCTCCAGTGCCATGGGATCTCAACGTCATTCTCACCCAGCTGATGACAACTCCTTTCGAGCCACTGGATTCCTGCCATCTGAAGTACTTGACCTTAAAGGTCATTTTCTTGGTGGCGGTTACTTCAGCTCGTAGAGTCAGTGAGCTTCAGGCCCTGGTAGTTCATGCACCTTTCCTTGTCTTTCATCATGACAAGTTAGTTCTCCGCACGCACCCAAGGTTTTTACCGAACGTGGTGTCGGAGTTCCATCTGAACCAGTCAATCGTCTTGCCAACATTTTTTCCCCCTCCTCACATGAGTCCGGGCGAAAGCAAGTTGCACACTTTGGACTGTAAAAGAGCACTGGCCTGTTACGTGGAGCGGACACGCCCCTTCAGACAGTCCACCCAGTTGTTTATTTCTTTTAATCCCAATAAGAGGGGAGTTGCTGTCGGAAAGCGCACCATTTCTAATTGGCTAGCAGATTGCATTTCCTTCTCTTACGCCCAAGCAGGGCTGACTTTGGATGGTCAGGTCACGGCTCATAATGTTAGAGCCATGGCTGCGTCACTGGCCTAAAGTCAGCCACCATTGAAGAGATTTGCAACGCTGCGACGTGGTCTTCAATCCACACATTTACATCTCATTACTGCCTTCAGAAGCACAGCCGCGGTTTGGGCAGTCGGTGCTGCAGAGTCTGTTTGGGGTTTAGAATCCAACTCCACCCCCTTAGGCCCATTTTTATTCTGTTCCAGGCTGCACTCTCAGTTAGTTGTGTTTTGTTTCAGGTCAATTTCAGTTATGTCCTCTCCGTTGCGAGGCCCAATTGACCACTCTTTATTATGTTGAGTGAGCCTGGGGGCTAGGGATACCCATCTGTGAGAATATTAGCCTGCTTGTCTTCAGAGAAAGAGTAGTTACTTACCTGTAACAGGTGTTCTCCGAGGACAGCAGGCTATATATTCTCACAACCCTCCCACCTCCCCTTTGGAGTTGTATTCCTCTATTCTTTTGAATCTAACTGAGGAATGTGTCCTTGCGGCGGGCGGGAAAAGGGACGCACGCATGCGCAGTGCATCCGCCCGTGCGGCGAGTGACATTTTTCAATTTTCATGAAGACTTTGCTAGAAAGTCCTCCGGGCCGACGTGACGTCACCCATCTGTGAGAATATATAGCCTGCTGTCCTCGGAGAACACCTGTTACAGGTAAGTAACTACTCTTTATCAACATGGGCTATTGTTAAGAGAGGTTATTTTATCACAAGCTGTAGTATTTTGGCACAGGGTCTTATTGCATAAAATAGTATGACGTGTGGTAAAACAACCTATCTTAACGTTAGTCCACGTTGATGTTCCTCCCTTAATGAATAAATTTCATCTGTGGTTTACTAGCTTACACTTACTTTGGTGACTATGGCCTTTATTAGATCAAAACGACCTAGTTTGCTTCATGCATTTGTTTTGTCAAGAACTGACTATTGTAATTCAATATATCATAGTCTTCCAAAGTTCCAATTATGTAGGCTACAATTAATTCAAAACACAGCTGCCAGATTATTGTTGGGCAAGAAGATGCAGGATCATGTAACACCATTTCTGGCTGCATTACACTGGCTTCCTCTCAAGCAATATATTTCTTTTAAAATTCTTTTTCTAATTTTCAATACTTTGCTTAGGGGTTCTTTTACTAAGCTGTGTAAGCATCTACGTGTCCCCAACAAGCGCCAAAATGGAGTTACCGCCTGACTACGGTGTGGCTCTTGCGGTAATTTCATTTTTGGCACGTGTCCAATACGTGCGTCTGAAAATGATTTTTTATTTTCGGGCACACGTAACAGACGAGCGCAAAGTGGCATTTGGCACACGTAGGTCATTACCGCCTGGTTACCGTGTGAGTCTTTACCGCTAGGTCAATGGCTGGCGGTAAGGTCTCAGACACAAAATGAACGCGCGGCAATTTTGATTTTGCTGCATGTCCATTTTCGGCAGATTCTGCGCGCATGTCCAAAATCCGTGCCTACAGTACCACAGGCCATTTTTCAGTGCGCCTTTGTAAAATGACCCCTTAATGCGGGTCCCATATATTTGAGGGAAGTTCTGAACATTTATGAACCTAGCAAAAATTTAAGACTGTCACAATTGCAGTTATTGGAGGTACCAGGCAGGGTGAAATTACAGGCAACATCTTTAACAGCATTTTGAGTTCTTGCCCCAACATTACAGAACTCTATTCTTTATAATGTGAAAAAAGCAGAATCCTTTGAAAGATTTAAAACATATAAATAAAAGACATTTTTATCAAACAAAATTTAGATTTTTTTCTTTTGAGTAATAAGGGACTCTTTAGGGTGGGGTATTATCAATAATACATTTTGATTAGAAACATAGAAACATGATGGCAGATAAAGACCACATGGCCTATCCAGTCGGCCTATCCGTACCATCTGCTATATGTTCTCTCTCTTCAGATTATATAACATAGAAACATGACGGCAGATAAAGGCCATATGACCCATCCAGTCTGCCCACTCTGTAACCCCTAATTCTTCCTGTTCCTAGGCATTCCCACATGCTTATCCCATGCCTTTTTAAATTCTGGAACAGACCTCGACTCCACCACCTCAACTGGGAGGCCATTCCATGCCTCCACCACCCCTTCTGTGAAATAATTCTTCCTTAGGTTACTCCTAAGCCTATTCCCTCTTAACTTTGTCATATGCTCCCTCATTCCAGAGCTCTCCTTCATTTGAAAAAGGTTCTCTTCGTGTACATTTCCATCTCACAGATAGGCCGCAGAGAATATCTTCTCCTGCTTTAGACTTAGCCTGGCCTCAGAATGACATCCTATAGTATATCTCCTATCAAACTGAGCTCTCTTTTTCATCAAGCACTGCCATTTCCTCCCCTCACCCTCCCTCAGACAGTTTGAACTTCGTGGGTGTGGCTTGGATCTCTTTCAGGGAGAGAAAACTAACAACTTATAGCAGCAGCAGCTTCAGAGAGCATTTTCCATCTCACAGATAGGCTGCAGAGAATACCTTCTCCTGCTTTAGACTTAGTCCCGCCCACCCTACCCCTCTACCCATCCACCCCTAGAGTGACATGTCTTATATAACCTCCCTATCAACCCACTCATTACTTTTACCTCACCCATTTCTATTCTTCTATCACCTTCTCCTACTACTCCAACCAGAGTTACACCTAATCACACTGACCACCCTTCAACATCTTCAGTCCTTCTGTGACTATTCTCTTGTGCTTGAGTGCTTAAATATTTTAAATTTAAATGCTTTACTTTTTGTCTATTAGATTGTAAGCTCTTTGAGCAGGGACTGTCTTTCTTCTGTGTTTTTACAGCACTGCGTACACTTTGTAGCGCTCTAGAAATGTTAAATAGTAGTAAATAGTAGTAGTAGTACATAAATGCCCTTGAGATATTTAAACGTTTCTATCATATCTCCTCTCTCCCTCCTCTCTTCCAGCGTATACATGTTGAGGTTCATAAGCCTGTCCCTATAATTTTTGCATTCAAGACCGCTTATTAATTTCGTAGCCGCCTTCTGGACCGACTCCATCCTGTTTATATCTTTCCGTAGGTGCGGTCTCCAGAACTGCACGCAGTACTCCAAATGTGGCCTCACCAGAGACTTATACAACGGCACTAGTGATTATTTTATTCTAACTCATCTTACGTTATTTGGTGAGGTAAGCAATTAAATTTCTGTAACGTAAAGTAAAGTGAAAATAGTAAATAAGGTCTGAAATGGTGGGTACACAGAGGCTATCTGAGTCAAAAAAAAAAGAGCGAGTTTAAGAGAACCCTAGCAAAGAAAAACAACATAGCAAAAGTCACAAAATGAATGGCTAAATATTCAACTATCTTACGGTGAATACTCTCACAATAAACACAAGAGTTCCCTGGTGATTTAAAGCTACTTTTAAAGTGGCTCATGTCAGGAGCAAGATGGCAGCTTGAAGGGAGTGCCGTGAAGTTGCACCGGTCCTACCTTCGTTTTCTTAGAACTTGGAAGTATTGCTCTTTTTTCCTCATGCCTAAGAGGAGAGGAAGACAACGTGTTGGCCCCGCTGCGCTTGTCATGCCAATGGCGGGACCTATGGATCGCTTCACTGTAGCAGGAGCAATATCAGGACCTGTATCTTCGCTGCTGGAGGGAGCGGGGAGAGGTGAGCCGCTCCCCCAGCTTGAAGCAGAAACAACTCTAAGTCCCGAATTATGGATGCCACCACTCATGCCGGTGGACGAGCAGAGACGTGAGCAGGGAACTCTGCGTTCCCAAGAGGCAGTAGAGCTTCCTAGAGCGGGGTCAGCCTCTAGCGACGTACCGCAGAGTACTTCCCCACAGATGGTTGTGGAACAGCATGGCGCAGGCGTCTTTGGTGAATCCAACGTGATGAACGAGATACAACTCTCTGGTGAATCTGTGATTGATTCTATTTCACTGAGTAGGTCGTTTTTTGCCTAATGAGCCAGCAATTATAACTTTAGATACTAATTGGGAAGCCCTTTTGGGTCTAGAAACATCTTTTTCCCAAAACCTTTTATCAATAATCCAGCAAACTCAAATTTAATCAGAGAAAGTACCACCTATATTACAAAAAAAAATAATATTAACAATACTGTAGATAAAACAATTGAGACTAATGTTAAGGATGTCCAATCTCTTCAACAAATACAAGTAAATATGATTAAAGAGAACTTGTTGCTTCAGAACAAGATTGAAAATCTACAGAGGTCTAATACATTGCGTTAAATAAATTTTCCCAGACCGTCTTCAATTGCTCCTGTTATAACTTTTAAAAAGTATGTCTGAAATATTGAAGATTCCGGTTTCAAACATTTATTACTTACTACCTTATATTAAGAAGACTACTGAACAACCTGTTGCTGAAAGGACTGAACAATCTTTTGAGAGTTTAAATCTTATACAGACACTTGAAGATGATAATTTGGGTTTAAAACCTATATTAATAGTGACATTTGTACTACAACCAGATAGAGACTGGATATTGAAACAATTTTTCCGCCATAGAGAAGAGCTTTTTCTCAATTGTAAGATTAGAATGTTTCCGGGTGTGTCTAAAGCAACCCAAAAGAGGCGCCAATCTTTCCTTAAACTTTGTCCACGAGTTATACAATTGGGCGGTCTTTTCTGGTTGAATTTCCCATGTAAATGTGTGTTGAAATTAAATTCAGTGAAATATGTTTTTAAGCTCTTTCTTAGATTCCAAGATTGTTGTTGTAACTCCACCATCACAGCCAAGAGTCGTCGTTACATCTACTCTGTAATTTAGAGTGGTAATAATCTTTGAACATTGTAGAGTCTTTCTTCATTTTGTTTTACTATTGTGCCTTGCTTCTCTCCCAATTGCGGACTAAAGATGAGAAATATAATATGTTGATTATGGTTTTTTTGTGATTTGGAAATTTGAATTGAAAATACTCAGCTTTTCTGTACCAAGATTTATTCTTGGAATTTAAATTTGTAAATTGCTTAAAATAAAAATAAATAAAGTGGCTCATGTCAGTAAAGTCATATATGGACAAATAATTAGTTACATATTTGCACATTGTTCAGTACTTTTATTTCCTTAAGTGAAAATAGTTTGAGAATAAATGTAATAAAGCATAATTGGTTATAACAAGGATATATTTACCTTTTTCAAAACATTTCTTCTAAGATTGCTTAATTTCTGTAAAAGTAGTTCCCCTTTGTCTTTTTTATGCAAAAAATCTTTCAAAATGTCCTGTAAGGGGAAAAAAAAGAATTAAAACTGGATTACTGCAACTCATTATACGCAGGCTGCAAAGAGCAAACACTGAGGAAACTTCAAACAGCCCAGAACACAGCAGCCAGACTCATCTTCGGAAAACCAAAATATGAAAGGGCAACACCACTACGAGAGAAACTACATTGGCTTCCACTGAAGGAACGCATCACCTTTAAGGTATGCACACTAGTCCACAAGATCATTCATGGCGAAGCCCCAGCCTACATGTCCGAGTTGATTGACCTACCACCCAGAAATGCTAGGAGATCTTCCCGAACATACCTCAACCTCCATTTCCCTTCTTTCAAGGGCGTGAAGTACAAGACGCTACACGCGTCAACCTTTTCTCACACGAGCACGCAGCTTTGGAACACACTGCCATGCAACTTAAGAGCGATCCACGAACAAGCATCCTTCCGCAGATTACTACTACTACTACTTAGCATTTCTATAGCGCTGCCAGGGTTATGCAGCGCTGTACAAGTTTAAACACGGGGAGGGACAGTCCCTGCTCAAGAGAGCTTACAATCTAACGGTAACATACTACGTAGTCAGTGTAGGTAACAGGAATGGGGAAGGTGGTTAGGCGCCAAAAGCAAGGGAGAAGAGAAGGGTAGAAGAGAGATGGGGCGGTAGTTGGAGGGACAGGTGGGATCAAGTGATGGTTTTTTGAGAAGTGGTGTGACTACTGCGTGCTTGAAGGAGTCAGGGACAGTAGCGGTGGAGAGAGAGAGGTTGAGGATGTGACAGATTGAGGGGTTAACTGTAGGAGAGATGTTGGTAAGCAGATTGGTGGGAATGGGATCCGAGGAACAGGTGGTGCACTTAGAGGAAGAAAGAAGGCGAGCAGTTTCCTCTTCGGTGATCTCAGGGAAGGAGGAAAAGGAAGCTAGGTTAGGTTGGTTGAGGGAGTGGGTTAAGAAGTCACAGGGAGGAGAAGGCTTGGAAGTGAATTCAAGGTTAATCTTCTGCACTTTATCGCGGAAGTGGTCAGCTAGTGTTTGAGGAGAGAGTGGGGGGGGGGGGGGTGGGAGCGGAGGGTACTTTAAGTAGGGAGTTGAGAGTGGTGAAGAGGCGACGAGGGTTGGAGCCAAGAGAATTGGTTAGTTGAGAATAATATTCCTGTTTGGCAAGGAATAGGGAGGACTGGAGGGAGGATAGCATGAATTTGTAATGGGTGAAGTCTGATAGGGTGCGAGATTTCCTCCAGAGTCGTTCAGCAGATCGGGTGCAGGAGCGAAGGTAACGGATGCAAGGGGTTAACCAGGGCTGAGGATTAGTGCGCTTAGTGGGGCGAGAGACAGATGGTGCTAGGGTATCCAGAGCAGTGGAGAGAGATTCATTGTAGGTAGAGACAGCCGTGTCGACAGATTCAGAAGACGAGATGGAAGGGAAGAGATTGGAGATGTGGGAGGATAGGGTAGGGGGGTCGACAGCTTGGAGATTCCTGAAGGCCGTGGTTGTAGACCCATCTGTTTGAGACAATTTACGGAAAAAAACAAAACACATAGAGTCCACACTCACTTACATCAATGCATCACACATCCACTTATGATCTCTCATCCCCCCTAATTCCACATTACTCATACATATACTTACAGGAATATGTACACCATGTGCCTCTGTGTCTTAACACTGCCCTTAAGCTTCCCTTTGTCTCCTCCCAAAGTCTCCCTGTTGATGTCCCATTGTGATATTCCTAATGATAATTCGATTATCTCGCATAACATGTACAATGTAACCCATAACCAATTTGTAACAACTGTATTCTCATTATTCATATCTTATTGTAAGCCACACTGAGCCCGCAAAGAGGTGGGAAAATGTGGGATACAAATGCAAACAATAAATAAATAAAACGACTTGGCAAATCTCTTTCAATACCTGATACAAGGTGAAGAAACATTAGAGGAAAATCTGAGCAATGAAAAGAAGTCTGAGCACTAAACTTATAAATTCTTATGTTATTAAAAAATAGCTTATGGTGGTTTGATACTAGCTAATTGATAATTAATTACACAGAAAAAGAGTTGGTCCATCTGCTCTGGCCACTTATATTTGCCTACCGTAATGCTCTTCACCGGAAGGTCCAGAGGCCAGTGGTGGTCCCCATCAATCCTAAGGGACCCTTTTACTAAGAGGTCCTTTTACAAAGGCACGCTGAAAATGGCATGCAGTAGCAAGCAGGTTTTGGGTGTGCGCCAATCCATTCTTTAGCGTGCCTGTAAAAAAGGCCTTTTTTCCCTCTGAAAATGGACGTGCATCAAAATCAAAATTGCCGCAAGGCCATTTTGGATCTCAGACCTTACCACCAGCCATAGACCTAGCAGTAAAGAACCTGGGTGGTAATGACCTACGTGCGTCAAATGCCACTTGGCGCAGATCCATTATGCGCACCAGAAAATAAAAAATATTTTTCAGACGCGTGTAGTGAACACGTGCCAAAACTGAAATTACAAGGGCCACATGGTAACCAGGCGGTAACGCCAATTTGTGCGTGTTCGGCGCGCCTATGCGGCTTAGTAAAAGGGGCCCTGAGCTGCATAAGGGCCTACGACCACCTGGCTAGCGCATAAGCCAGACGCTAATTCCGAACTTGGCGCGCACTGAATCCCAGGGTAGAAAATATTATGCACAGAATGTTTTGCAGAATGATTAGGCATTGACTGAAGTGCCACAGTGTCATGCAGGGTTTTGCAGGCTAATAGTCCTTGGCCTTCCTTCCCCACCTCCTCGGTGTCTGCATTTTACCTCGTCCAGGTAAACATCTTCATTCCAGTTTCCGATTCGTACAGACGGGTTGTAAGTCTTGAGGTTCATTTTGAGCGGTTTGCTGTGCTATTGCTCGGCCCCGTTCCCTAACTACCGTTGTCAACTGGTTTAGTGTACGTGTCGCTATGGGAACGCGACGTGACGCCAAAGTTGGCGCCCTCGCCGAGACGGAAGAGCGTTAGAGCGTGTGACGTAGACGAGGTGTAGCCGCGAGCTGTGGGCGCCAACGGAAATCTAGCTACGACCGGCTGTGCGGCCTCCTTCAACTTCCGCCGGAAGCGGCGTTACCTCAGCAGTAGTAGCAGGCTCAGCGGCGCGATTTGTACGACGACGGTCGCTCGGACGGACACCCCATTCCGCCCCGCTTCCTCACAGAAAGATGCGGCGGCGGGGCGCCAGGCCGCCATGGCTAGCGACGGCAGGAAGCGGCTGCTGAGCATGTGCGAGCAGAGCAAAGGCCGGATGCAGCTGGTGGCCGACCTCCTCCTCCTGGCCAGCGACAGCCGCCCGGTCAGCAGCAGCAGCAGCGACAGCTCGGCCGCCCCGGGAGACTCGTTCGAGCAGTGTCGCGACGCCATCATCGCCCGCACCAAAGGCCTGTCCATCCTGACCCACGACGTGCAGAGCCAGCTGAACATGGGCCGCTTGGGCGAGGCGGCCGACTGCCTGCAGGAACTGTCGGAGCTGGTGGTGGCCTTGACCGAGTGCTCAGCCCACGCCGCCTACCTGGCCGCCGTGGAGACGCCGGGAGCCCAGGCCGCCCTGCCCGGCCCTGTGGACCGTTACAAGGTGACGCGCAGCCGCCACGAGCTGGAGCGGAGCTGCGCCGCGTTGAGGACGGCGCCCTTGGCCCAGCTGAGCCCGGCGCTGCTTCTGGAACTGTCACAGGGCCTTTCCCGCCACCTGAAGTTGCTGAGCGACGCCTGCGGCCTGGCCAGTGAACGGACCCCGGAGCGTTTCGCCAAGGACCAGTTCAAACTCAGCGTGCGTTGCCTGAGCGCCAGCGGCAGCGCCTTCCTGGCTTGTGTCCGGCAGTTGAAGGTCAGTCCCGGGGAGTTGAGCCGGGGCCGTTGCGTGTTGTTCTCGGGGCCGCTGCTGCAGGCGGTGCAGGCGCTGGTGGGCTTCGCTACGGAGCCGCAATTCTTGGGCCGAGCGGCCGTGCTGGGGCCGGAGGGGAAGGCGGTTCAGACGGCTATCTTGGGCGGCGCCATGAGCGTGGTGTCGGCCTGTGTTCTGCTGACCCAGGGCCTGAGGGACGTGGCGCAGCAGCAGCCGGACAGTGGAGAAGGAGGAGGCCGCGTGAGCGAGTACCGGGAGCGGCTGCGGAGCGCGGCTTGTGCGGTGCAGGATGGCTGTAACTTGCTGTCGCAGGCGCTGAGGGAAAGGGCTTCGCCCCGGACTCTGCCGCCGCTGGACTCTGTGCAGGGCCTGACGGACAAGTGAGGTGGACTGGGACTGACTATTTATTATGTAGCTATTAAATTTCACTCCTTTTCTATTTAGCAACATGAGTGCGCACCAAAGCGTCCTTTTACCAAGCTGTTACAAAAAGTGTCCAGAGCCAGGGGAGGGGTCTCCCCTGCACGCACATGGCCACCCAGCAATAAGGGCGCCCACGCTACATTTCCAAGGGGGGGGGGGTCTCCGGGGGGGTCTCCCCCCCCCCCCCAAATGTCATATGCTCAGGGTGGAAGTACCGCCGGCAACTGTCCTGAGCTGGCGATACTCCCAGAAGAGCGCAAGGTAATCCCACGTAGAGCATACTGCCGCTCTGTAAAAGGGTCCCTTAAAATGCTAGCATGCCTCTGTAAAAGGATCCCTATGCGCCCCCCCCCAAAAAAAAAAACAAAAAACAAACAAACTATGGATCACTTTTAAAATCGTTGTTTTGCTTCATTTTTTTAAAATACGCCCCCAAACAGTTGTGTTTCAATGTGCCCAGTACTTGTTTTGGTAAGACGTAAAAACAAAAAAAATTAGTAAGACATAAAAACAAAAAAATAAGTGCAAGATCTAAAGTGGGCACTATCAAAGTTACACTTCCTTAAATGTTTGTAATGAACTTAAAGAATTTACTTATCTTAAGTGTTAAATGATGCACTGTTACATTGGTGCTAGCTATTCCAAGGCAGACTTGAAATATGCCCGTTCCCCTGTGAGTTCACTGCAATGCACCACTGGTTTATCACATTGCAGTGTCATGCATAAGATGGCCAATCCTGATGTTGAGCAACTACATCTTATTTATTGGGATTGTTTTTGAAGAAATTCACCCAAGACTGTGTATAGCAAGAAAAAGCTAAATGTAGGCAATAGACACTTTACTACTACTAATCATTTCTATAGCGCTACAAGATGTACGCAGCTTTATAGTAGTAAACATATGACATAGTGTGTTACTTAGAATGTCACAAAATATCTTAATGAAAATGTGGAGATGGAATATGCACATAATGTACAGTGACAGAAGAGTTAGATTGAAATATGGGTGACTGAAGGAAAATTTGCACATGCAGTTATAAGAACATGAACAGTGGCCAAGCTGGACCAGCTGCTCCAAGAAGCAGTCGTTTAATACATCTAGAACGAGTCACTCAGCAACGAGTCGAAAAAGGTTCAGGAAAGTAATTTTAGCTAAAGGAGGAGTGGATAAGTAAGTTCAGCTACGGTGCATACAGCTGGTATCTATGTGATTAGTTAATTGCATTTTCCAATAAAGGTTTGGGAGCACAGCCAAAATATTGTCTGCTTCCTGAAAGTCTTACATTAATTGAAGCCTTTCTGGGAGTTCATTCCAGATGGTGGGATCTAATCTGGAGAAGACCGTTTGCTGAGTGACTCGTTATATGATTTTCATTGGCAAGAGTATGGTTAGTGATATTTCTGAGGGATAAAAAAGATGGATCTCCCGGATCCTCAGAGCAGGGACCTTAAAAACAGATCACTGTTTTGGTACAACTAATAATGCTTTTGGTATGTGGTGCGCCCCGGTTCTGATGTGCTCAGTCATGCTCCCTCTGATGCGCTGTTCTCTTCCTAAGAGGGCAGGACCCAATAAAGGGAATGAATAGGTCAGCCTAGGGACTTGCCGCATATTAAAAGCGGCAGTGGCAGTCAACACAGCACAGTATGCCTTGTCTTTTGATTTTCAGTTGTTTGTTGCTGCTGGAAGAGGGGAAAATCTTATGGCTGTGGGGGAGGGAAAGCTCCTATCTGGGGGCAGAAGTGAAGTGAGAGGGCATAAACGGTAACTCCCATAAAGGAGGAAAGAGACATTTAAAAACCATGGGGTAAGAGTAGAGGAAGAAGGGAAGGGGAGTAGACAGTGCGGAGATAAAGGTGCTAGGACTGGAAGGAGAGAGCCACTATTCAATCCAGGGGTGTCCAAATTCCCAGTCCTGGAGAGCAGGATTTTCCTAATGAATATGCATGAGACATTTTTGCATGCACCATCTTTGCCACTATAAATATGCATGAGATCTATTTGCATACAACAATCTTGAAAATTTGACCTTGCGAGGTCTAAGATTAGACACCCCTGAGAAGCTGAAGGGCTGGATTCACTCGGTTCCACACCCATTCCCCTTGGAAGGCCTTGAGCATACAAACAAGAATAAGCCCAGTATCCCATTTCCAGCAGTGGCCAATCCAGATCACAAGTACCTGGCAGAAACCCAAATAGTAGCAACATTCCATGCTACCAGTCCCAAGATAAGCAGTTGCTCCCTCTATGGACTTTTCCTCCAGGAACTTGACCTAGCCTTTTTTTTAAACCCAGATATACAAACCACTGTTCCTCTGGCAATGAGCTCCAAGAAGAGCAACCAAAATGATAGAGGGGGTGGGACTCTAGTATGAGGAAATGCTAAAGAGGTTAGGGCTCTTCAGCTTGGAAAAAAGACAGCCGAGGGGGGATATGATTGAGGTCTGTAAAATTCTGAGTGGTGCAGAAATGGGTAGAAGTGAATCAGTTTTTTTTTTTCACTCTTTCAAAAAGTACAAAGTCCAGAGGACACTCAATGAAATTACATGGAAATAGTTTTAAAAACAAATAGGAAATAATTTTTCAGTTAAAATAGTATAGTGAAGCTTTGGAACTCGCTGCCAGAGGATGTGATAACAGCAGTTGGTGTATCTAGATTTAAAAAAAAGAAGTTTGGGCATGTTCCTAGAGGAAAAGTCCATAGTCTATTATTGAGATGAACATGGGGGGAAGAAGCCATTGCTTCTTCTGGGATTGATAGCATGGAATGTTGCTACTAGTTTGGTTTCTGCCTGGTACTTAGGACCTGGTTTGGCCACTGTTGGAAGCAGGATACTGGGCTGGATGGACCCCCCATATGGCTGTACTTATGTTTGTAACTATTTGAGTTTTTATAGTACATAAGTACATAAGTAATGCCATACTGGGAAAAGACCAAGGGTCCATCGAGCCCAGCATCCTGTCCACGACAGCGGCCAATCCAGGCCAAGGGCACCTGGCAAGCTTCCCAAACGTACAAACATTCTATACATGTTGTTCCTGGAATTTTGGAGTTTTCCAAGTCCGTTTAGTAGCGGTTTATGGACTTGTCCTTTAGGAAACCGTCCAACCCCTTTTTAAACTCTGCTAAGCTAACCGCCTTCACCACTTTCTCCGGCAACGAATTCCAGAGTTTAATTACACATTGGGTGAAGAAAAATTTTCTCCGATTTGTTTTAAATTTACTACACTGTAGTTTCATCGCATGCCCCCTAGTCCTAGTATTTTTGGAAAGCGTGAACAGACGCTTCACATCCACCTGTTCCATTCCACTCATTATTTTATATACCTCTATCATGTCTCCCCTCAGCCGTCTCTTCTCCAAGCTGTATAGCCCTAGCCTCCTTAGTCTTTCTTCATAGGGAAGTCGTCCCAACCCCGCTATCATTTTAGTCGCCCTTCGCTGCACCTTTTCCAATTCTACTATATCTTTCTTGAGATGCGGAGACCAGAATTGAACACAATACTCAAGGTGCGGTCGCACCATGGAGCGATATAACGGCATTATAACATCCTCACACCTGTTTTCCATACCTTTCCTGATAATACCCAACATTCTATTCGCTTTCTTAGCCGCAGCAGCACACTGAGCAGAAGGTTTCAGTGTGTTATCGACGACGACACCCAGATCCCTTTCTTGGTCCGTAACTCCTAACGTGGAACCTTGCATGACGTAGCTATAATTCGGGTTCTTTTTTCCCACATGCATCACCTTGCACTTGCTCACATTAAACATCATCTGCCATTTAGCCGCCCAGTCTCGTAAGGTCCTCTTGTAATTTTTCACAATCCTGTCGTGATTTAAGGACTTTGAATAACTTTGTGTCATCAGCAAATTTAATTACCTCGCTAGTTACTCCCATCTCTAAATCATTTATAAATATATTAAAAAGCAGCGGTCCTAGCACGGACCCCTGAGGAACCCCACTAACTACCCTTCTCCATTGTGAATACTGCCCATTTAACCCCACTCTCTGTTTCCTATCCTTCAACCAGTTTTTAATCCACAATAGGACATTTCCTCCTATCCCATGACCCTCCAATTTCCTCTGTAGCCTTTCATGAGGTACCTTGTCAAACGCCTTTTGAAAATCCAGATACACAATATCAACCGACTCCCCTTTGTCCACATGTTTGTTCACTCCTTCAAAGAATTGAAGTAAATTGGTCAGGCAAGATTTCCCCACACAAAAGCCATGCTGACTTGGTCTTAGTAATCCATGTCCTCGGATGTGCTCTGTAATTTTGTTTTTGATAATAGCCTCTACCATTTTCCCCGGCACCGACGTCAGACTCACCGGTCTATAATTTCCTGGATCTCCCCTGGAGCCTTTTTTAAAAATGGGTGTTACATTGGCCACCCTCCAATCTTCCGGTACCACTTTCGATTTTAAGGATAAGTTGCATATCACTAGCAGTAGCTCCGCAAGCTCGTTTTTCAGTTCTATCAGTACTCTAGGATGAATACCATCCGGTCCAGGAGATTTGCTACTCTTCAGTTTGCCGAACTGCCCCATTACGTCCTCCAGGTTTACTGTGAAGTCAGTAAGTTTCTCCGACTCGTCCGCTTGAAATACCATTTCCGACACCGGTATCCCACCCAAATCTTCCTCGGTGAAGACCGAAGCAAAGAATTCATTCAGTCTCTCCGCTACGTCTTTGTCTTCCTTGATTGCCCCTTTTACCCCTCGGTCATCCAGCGGCCCAACCGATTCTTTTGCCGGCTTCCTGCTTTTAATATACCGAAAAAAATTTTTACTATGTTTTTTTGCCTCTAATGCTACCTTTTTTTCATACTCCCTCTTGGCCTTCTTAATCTGCGCCTTGCATTTGCTTTGACACTCCTTATGCTGTTTCTTGTTATTTTCAGACGGTTCCTTCTTCCATTTTCTGAAGGCGTTTCTTTTAGCCCTAATAGCTTCCTTCACCTCACTTTTCAACCAGGCCGGGTGTCTTTTGGACTTCCGTCTTTCTTTTCTAATTCGCGGAATATGTATGGCCTGGGCCTCCAGGATGGTATTTTTGAACAGCGTCCACGCCTGCTGTACAGTTTTTACTCTCTCAGTTGCCCCCCTAAGTTTTTTTTTTTTACCGTTTTTCTCATTTTATCATAGTCTCCTTTTTTAAAGTTAAACGCTAACGTATTTGACTTTCTGTGTACAGTTACTTCAAGGTTGATGTCAAAACTGATCATATTATGGTCACTGTTATCAAGCGGCCCCAGTACCATAACGTCCCTCACCAGATCATGCGCTCCACTAAGGACCAAGTCTAGAATTTTTCCTTCTCTCGTCGGCTCCTGCACCAGTTGCTCCATAAAGCTGTCCTTGATTTCATCAAGGAATTGTATCTCTGTAGCGTGTCCCGATGTTACATTTACCCAGTCTATATTTGGATAATTGAAGTCACCCATTATTATCACATTGCCCATTTTGTTCACGCCTCTGATTTCTTTTATCATTTCTGTGTCTACCTGCTCATCCTGGCGAGGTGGACGGTAGTACACTCCTATCACCATTTTTTTCCCTTTTATACATGGAATTTCAACCACAGTGATTCAAAGGTGTGATTTGTGTCCTGCTGAATTTGTAATCTATCTGAGTCAAGGCTCTCTTTAATATACAATGCTACCCCTCCACCAGTCCGGTCTACCCTATCATTACGATATACTTTGTACCCAGGTATGACAGTGTCCCACTGGTTATCCTCCTTCCACCAGGTCTCAGTAATGCCTATTATATCCAATTTTTCATTTAGTGCAATATATTCCAACTCTCCCATCTTATTTCTTAGACTCCTAGCATTTGCATATAGACATTTCAGAGTATGTTTGTTCTTATTTGCATGATGCTTAGTACCTGACACTATTGATTTGACATCTTTTGTCTGATCTTTAGTTGTATTTAAGGGCACCTGGCCTACCACGGTCTGTTGTGCAACCTCACTATCCAGAAACCCTATCTTCCCTGTTTGTGAGGTATCTTTGCAAGATACCTTTTCCCGAACCATGCGCTTTTGAGCGACTGTCGGCCTTCCCCCCCATTTCTAGTTTAAAAGCTGCTCTATCTCCTTTTTAAATGCCGACGCCAGCAGCCTGGTCCCACCCTGGTTAAGGTGGAGCCCATCCTTTCGGAATAGGCTCCCCCTTCCCCAGAATGTTGCCCAGTTCCTAACAAATCTAAAACCCTCCTCCCTGCACCATCGTCTCATCCACGCATTGAGAGACTGGAGCTCTGCCTGTCTCTTGGGCCCTGCACGTGGAACAGGTAGCATTTCAGAAAATGCTACCCTAGAGGATCTGGATTTGAGCTTTCTACCTAAGAGCCTAAATTTGGCTTCTAGAACCTCTCTCCCACATTTTCCTATGTCATTGGTACCCACATGTACCAAGACAGCGGACTCCTCCCCAGCACTATCTAAAATCCTATAGTAGTACTGAAAGTACCCCTAGGATCTGACTTATAAACAACCAGTAGCATACTTGCACAAAAATTAAATTGGAATAAAATAACCGGGGGGGGGGGGGGGGGGGGGCTGAATTTCCCTACTATGGTAGATGACTTGTTGGCCTACAGAACAATTTAAGAATTATTAAGCAAAATCACCTTGCCCCCTATATTAAACATTGCAACAGTCAACCTATCAAACCAGGAGATCAATCATGGAACCACAAGAGACCAGAAGAGGTGCTGCAAGACGACTTCCAGAGAAGAAAAGATTTTCAGTGGTAAGACTTTGTTGGCAAATGTTTTTAAACTTGGGGAAAGGTAGAGTTAGACTCTGCTCTCTTAGAATATTCCTTAAACTCCTTTGCTTAGCATAATTAGAGGTGTATTTTCAAAGCACTTAGACTTACAAAGTTACATAAAAAACTATAGATCTTGATAAGTCTAAGTGATTTGAAAATGAGCCCCGTGGAGGGGCATAATCGAAAGGGACGCCCAAGTTTTGCTGAGGACGTCCTCGCAAAACGTCCCGGTGGAGAGGCGGGGACACCTGTATTTCTTTTGTTTCGATAATACGGTCGGGGACGCCCAAATCCTGAAATTTTGGTCGTCCCTAGACTTGGTCGTTTCTGATTTTCGGCGATAATGGAAACCAAGGATGCCCATCTCAGAAATGACGACATGCAAGCCCTTTGGTTGTGGGAGGAGTCAGCATTCGCAGTGCACTGGTCCCCCTGACATGCCAGGACACCAACTGGGTACCCTAGGGGACACTGCAATGGACTTCATAAATTGCTCACAGGTACATAGCTCCCTTACCTTGTGTGCTGAGCCCTCCAAAACCCACTACCCACAACTGTACACCACTACCATAGCCCTTACGGGTGAAGGGGGGCACCTAGATGTGGGTACAGTTGGTTTTGGAGGGCTCACATTTACCACCACAAGTATAACAGGTAGGGGGGGATGGGCCTGGGTCCACCTGCCTGAAGTGCACTGCACCCACTAAAACTGATCCAGGGACCTGCATACTGCTGTGATGGACCTGAGTATGACATTTGAGGCTGGCAAAAAATATTTTTAAAGATGTTTTTTTTTAGGGTGGGGGGGGGGGAGTAAGGGGAGGTCATCCCTGATTCCGGTGGTCATCTGGTCAGTTCAGGCACCTTTTTGTGCCTTGGTCGTAAAAAAACCAGGACCAGGTAGTCATCCAAGTGCTCGTCAGGGATCCCCTTTTTTTTTTCCATTATGGGTCGAGGACGTCCATTTGTTAGGCACGTCCAAGTCTTGCCTCCGACACGCCCCCATGAACTTTGGTCGTCCCAGTGACAGAAAGCAGTTGGGGACACCCAAAATCAACTTTCAATTATACTGATTTGGGCGACCCTGTGAGAAGGACACCCATCTTCCGACTTGTGTCGAAAGATGGGCATCCTTCTCTTTTGAAAATGAGCCTGAAAGTCTCGTAACATTTCCTTAGGCTTGCATTTAAGGGGGCTGTTAAACATAGAAACATGACGGCAGATAAAGGCCATATGACCCATCCAGTCTGCCCAGCCTCTCTAATCCCTAATTCTTCCTGTTCCTAAGCAATCCCACATGCTTATCCCATGCCTTTTTAAATTCTGGAACAGTCCTCGACTCCACCACCTCCACCGGGAGGCCATTCCATGTCTCCACCACCTTTTCTGTGAAATAATACTTCCTTAGGTTACTCACTCCTAAGCCTATTCCCTCTTAAAGTTACTATAGTATTAGTATAAAGTATACCTAGGAAACTTCTGTTTAGACTAGCCATTTCAAAAACATTTGTATCAATGCAAACAGTCATATTTGTGACTATGTAGTTTACAATTATTTGCTAAAGAAAGTAACCTTTACAGAGAACATTTTGCGAGTTAAACTGTTCAGTTATCGGTCGATCACATCAGTGACTGATGAAAGAAAAAAGCTCAAAGGGCCCTACTGGCACACTAGTGGGAATCACCAATAAGCAGATGCTCAAAACTCCAGTGCTGAAAAATACCACCACAGCAGCATGGCGAAGGAGCTCCCTAATGCTCAGTGTTAATGACATGCAAATCTAGGCGTGTTGTTAGCATTAAGCATTATGGAGTTCGGTAGGAGGACAGTGTCAGGCTCATGCGCTGAAGAGTTGTGCATTAAGAGCCCTGAATGGCAGAGGGGGAGGAGGAAGAGGTGCTGGTTGTGAGATCTACACAAAAAGGCAAGCCTTTCCTGCATGTTCTCTGCCAAAGCTTCAGGCTGCATAAATAAGCATCAAGTGAGCAGACCTAATAATGTTTTAATGCTGCGTTTGTTTCAGCGGAAACAGGAATGATTAAGTAGTTTGCCTGAGTAAACACATGCATCAGGAATATGCTCAGTGGTGTGCTGGTAAATGTTTAACAGGCTCCCCGTTTCACCTCTGCGTCCCCCCCCCCCCCCCCCCCCCAATTGCAGAGCTGGCTATAGCCGGGGAGAGAGCCTGGGGGGGGGGGGAGGGCTATGCATTACTCCAGGAAAAAAAAAATTAAATGCTCCCAGGTTCCAATCTAATTCATGTTTAATGTGGGATAAAATGCCATAAATAAGTAAATATAAAATTTTAATGTTGAGCACCTGATTCTCAAAGTGGACATATTCCAAACACTATAATGAAAATAAATTATTTTTTCTACCCTTGTTGTCTGGTGACTGTTTTTCTGATTTTGCTGCTATCTGTCCTCTTAACTCCGTTTCCAGGGCTTCCTTTCCATTTATTTCTTTACTTTCCGCCTTTCTTCATTTCTTGCCCTACATCCATAAGTAAAAGCTGGGTCCTACTCTGCAGACTTGACTGTCCAGTGGATCCAGCTTCTGCCTATTTTCTTCATCTATGTGCAGTTTTTCTCCCTTTTCCCTCATCTCATCTCCTTCCTCACTCTTCCCTCCCCTCCATCCATGCCCAGCATTTCTTCTCTCTCCCTTCCCTCTCCTCCATTCATGTCCAGCAACCCTCCTCTCCCCCCTGCCCTTTCCTCCATCCACCCATGTCCAGCCACTCTCCCCTGCCCTCCTCTCCATCCATCCATGTCCAGCAATTCTCTCTCCCCTGTCCTTCCTCCATCCATACCCAGCGATTATCTTCTCTCTCCTTATTCCCTCCGTTGAAGCGGCCGCATCATTGAAAGCCCTGCCCGTCTCTAGCCTTCCCTTTGTTCCCTCAGAGTTCCGCCCTCGCGGAAAGAGGAAATGATGTCAGAAGGTGGGACTCTGAGGGAACGAACTCACGAAGGGAAGGCTAGAGAAGGCAGGGCTTTCAATGACGCGGACGCTTCAATGGAGGTAATAAAGATTTAACCCCCCCCCCCCAGGGCGGCGCAGGCAAACGAGGGCAGTGGTGGGAGGTGAGGTAAACGGGGTAATCGTGGCTTGTGGTGCCCTCCTGCCATGCTTACCTCGTTTACCGGAGCCGGCTCGACGTGCTGAACAACTGGCTCTTGCGAGCTGGCTCCAGCACACCACTGAATATGCTTACCACTGAACTGCAGGCTTCAACAATTGCTCAAGTGTTTTTGAAGGGCTCTTTGGTCATCCACGGTTTTGCTGCTTCTTCCTGTTCCTCTCCATATCAGCCGCCAGCAACACCATGCTTATTGTGCTCAGAGCTGGCAAGCTTGTTTCAGGTGCTCAGCTCTGAGCATTCGGCGCTTGCAAACGTTGGTACTAGTTTGGCACTAATGGCCTCTAGCGCCTGCATTTGCTGTTGAGCATCGGGACCCAAGGAAGCACAAAAGCATAAGGTAGGGCTGTGTTCCCTTCGGTCCAGAAGAGGTTCTGTGAGAATTTCCAGAGAGGGAGCGAGCTTCACTGGTAAAAATTTGCTGGTAAATTGGTTTTTTTTTTTAACTATGTAGCATATAACCGCGTGATATGAACAAGTGTCAAAACAGTTGCAGAACATGTGCTGTTTCATATCATAGATTTACAAAAAGAAAAGCAAAAGTAGCATTGCAAAAAGCCAAAGAGTATTCACAAGAATTCAAGTGAATTTCATTTAATAGTTAAATTAACCAAAAGGAGTGCACCAAAACAAAGCGACAGCTCTAGTATGTAAAGAGAAAAAGAACAGAGGAGATGTATGTGTAAATTAGGAAAGAGATCTGCATTGGAAAAACTAATATAACAGGGAAAGGTAGACCTAGAATTATTTATTTGGATTTTGCTCATACCTTTTTCAGTAGTAGCTCAAGGTAAGTTACGTTCAGGTAGACTGGGTATTACCCCAGACCTGGAGGGCTCACAATCAAATTTTGTACCTGAGGCAATGGAGGGTTAAGTGACTTGTCCATAAGGAGCAGCAGTGGGATTTGAACCGGCCATGTTGGATGCCAAGAATGGTGCTCTAACCACTAGGCCACTCCTAAATAGTTAACCTCAGGGACTTTATTTTAAATTATTCTGCTTATTTAGCAAAGAAGTTTAAGGAATAGTTTTTCTTATTTATTAGGATTTACCACCTTTTTGAAGGAATTGACTAAAGGCGGTGTACAGTAAGAATAGATCAGACATGAACAATAGGCAATTACAGCAGTAAAAAATTCAAATAGCATATAAAGACTCTTACAGTTCCGTAGGCTAGCTGTTAATGAGGATGTTTTATAGGTACTATGGTATCAGTATAAATCACAGCTAATAGGCACAGGGAGCCTCAGTTTAGACTTTTAATTTAAGTTATTGAAAGCTGAAATCCAGAACCTCCAGGGTTGCATTTTCAGAAGTGCTACCTGTTACACGTGCAGGATTCAAGAGACAAGCAGAGCTGCGGAGTCTCGATGAATGGAAGACAATGGTTCAGGGAGGAGGGTTTTAGATTTGTTAGGAATTGGGCAACATTTTGGAGAAAGAGCAACAGTCGCTCAAAAGTGCATGGTTCGAAACAAGATAGGGCATCCTGGTAGTGAGATTGTAATAGAGACCATGGTAGGCCAGGTCTCTTATAAATGAAAAGCAGACGGATTTTAAAGATGATAAATTATCACTGTCAACTGCTGAGCAAGTGTAAATAGGAGCAACATATTAAAATATGTGGAGGAGTTGCCTAGTGGTTAGCGTGGTGGACTTTGGTCCTGGGGAACTGCGTTCGATTCCCACTGCAGGTACATAGTAACATAGTAGATGACAGCAGAAAAAGACCTGCATGGTCCATCCAGTCTGCCCAACAAGATAAACTCATATTTCCATATCATCATGCTGATCAATCCATAGACTGGTGGGTTGTGTCCATCTACCAGCAGGTGGAGATAGAGAGCAATCCTTTTGCCTCCCTATATGTGGTCATGTGCTGCCGGAAACTCCTCAGTATGTTCTCTATCTCAGCAGGTGGTGGTCACACACAGCAGCAGCTCTGGCTAGGTCTCCAAGCCTAATTTTTAGGTTTTGTTGAGTACCCGGGGTTGAGGGCTCTTCTTGAGCAAGTGCAAACCTGGTGGCGCCAGGTCCCTCCTTTTCTCCCCCCTCCCGCTGGCTCCGTTAAAAAAAAAAAAAAAAAATTTTGGACGTCCTTAAGGGCGTTTATTTCGACGTTTATTTAAACGTTTATTGCAGCTACTCACTGGGACACCAGGTCGTTACAGCTCGGAGCGAGAAGCAAGTAATCTTTACCTTTTTATAGCGGGCAGGGGGTTCCCCGATCGATCTCCACGTGGCCTATGGTGTCGGAGGGCGAGGGCGCGAAGAATTGCTCCCCGGACCGCGTGTGCGCTTCTAGCGGGGATGCGGGGGTCTTAAAGTCTGATTCGCCCTTGTTGGGTGTCAGTTCGGAGGCCGGTCAGTGTCCCGGGTCTTCCTCCGGTGCGGCGGTTTTTCCCGCCATAAACGCCCATCCCCCGCTGCTCGCCTCCGCCATCTTGGCCGGCCACTCTGCTCGGACGGCTTCTTCTTGGGCCGCTCTTGAGCTGGGAGACGTTAATGCCATGGCCGCCCTTGATTTGGGCGACGGCAAAAAAGCGGCTAAAGTTAAGCGCCGTTCTTCCCGCGCGGCTCCTTCGCGCAGTGTCGCGCCAGAGGCCATCTTGGATGCGCAGCATGTTTCTCCTCCGCTCTTGCGAGCGCCGGTTGAGGGTGCGTCTAGGGCTGTGGCCCAGGCTGCTGAAGTGCACAGTCTGGGGGGTTTCTCCCCCGAGTTTATTTTGCTGCTGCATCAGGCCTTCCTTATGCAAAACGCTGCCCCTTCTCCCTTGTCCGATAAAGGGGTTGAGGCCCCCGGAAGTAAACGCCCTCGGGTGGATTCCCAGGCCTTAGAGGACTCTGTTTCCTCTGATGTAGATGAGGGCAGCGTATCTGAGTTCTCCCAACGGTCCTTTGGGGATTCCTTGGAGGAGACGGATTCCCGCTCGGATGGAGCGGATGACCCCTCTGCAGTGCGGATCTTTCGCTCAGAGGATTTGCCCAACCTGTTAGTGCAGGCCATGAGCATTTTGAAGATTTCCTCTCCAGAGGACGTCTCTCCCTCAGCCCCTGTTGGCTCCGCCATTATGCTGGGGACGAAGCGCCCGCCTAGAACCTTCCACGTGCATGATGCCATGCACACCTTAATTTCGGCTCAATGGGATGTCCCGGAAGCGAGCCTGAAAGTGGCTAGGGCTATGTCCCGCCTCTATCCTTTGCCTGAAAGTGAACGGGAGGCCTTTCTTTGGCCTACCGTGGATTCTTTAATCACTGCGGTGACTAAGAAAACGGCGTTGCCGGTGGAAGGTGGCACGGCCCTAAAGGATGCCCAAGACAGAAGATTGGAGGCGGCCTTAAGGTCGTCCTTCGAGGCGGCTGCCTTAAGTTTGCAGGCCTCAGTTTGCGGCTCCTACGTGGCCAGGGCGTGCCTGACGATTGTGCAGCGGGCTTCCCCCTCGGATCCTTCCTTGAGGGCTGATTGGCCGGCCCTGGAATCGGGCTTGGCTTATTTGGCAGACTTACTGTATGATGTCTTGAGAGCCTCGGCTAAAGGTATGGCTCAGTCTCTGCGCGGCGGTGGCTTTGGCTGAAACATTGGTCTGCGGACCACGCCTCTAAGTCCCACCTGGCTAAGTTGCCTTTTAAAGGCAAGCTGCTCTTTGGGGTCAAGCTGGACAAAATTGTGACCGATCTCGGCACGTCTAAGGGCAAGAGGTTACCAGAGGTCAGGGCTCGGGCCAGTGCTCGCCCCGGTATCTCCAGAGGACGGTTTCAGGAAGCCCGTCGGTGCCGCCCGGGCAAGTCGGGCTCCTCTGCCCCCTCTTCCTTCAAGAGGAACTTCTCCCCCAAGCAGCATTCCTTTTCGCAGAGACCGCCGTCCCGGAGGTGCGCCCTCCGGTCCTCCCCCAGGGTTTCGTATCCAATGACGGGGTCCTGGTCCATGGCCCAGTGCAGATTGGAGGACGCCTGTCCTCGTTTCTGGGCGAGTGGACCAGGGTAACTTCAGACGCTTGGGTGCTGGAAGTCATCAGAGATGGCTATAAGCTAGAGTTCTGCCGACCCTTAAGAGACGGGTTTGTACTCTCTCCCTGCAAGTCTCCGGTCAAAGCTGTGGCAGTGCAGCAGACCTTGGACAATCTGATCCGCCTGGGTGCGGTCGTTCCGGTGCCAGAAAATCAGCTTGGCAAGGGACGTTACTCCATTTACTTTGTGGTACCAAAGAAAGGAGTTTCTGTACGGCCTATCCTCGACCTCAAAGGGGTCAATCGGGCCTTGAAAGTTCGGCACTTTTGCATGGAGACTCTCCGCTCTGTTATAGCGGCAGTGAAGGCAGGGGAGTTCCTGGCATCCTTGGACATCAAGGAAGCGTACTTGCATATTCCCATCTGGCCTCCTCATCAACGCTTTCTGCGTTTTGCAGTCCTGGGCCGACACTTCCAGTTCATAGCCCTCCCGTTCGGGTTGGCTACTGCTCCGCGGACCTTCTCCAAAGTAATGGTGGTCGTCGCGGCCTTCCTGCGAAAGGAAGGAGTACAAGTCCATCCTTATCTGGACGACTGGTTGATCCAAGCCCCCTCTTATGCAGAGTGCGGCAAAGCTGTGGACCGGGTGATTGCTCTTTTGAGCTCCCTGGGGTGGATCATCAACTGGGAGTAAAGCCAGCTGCGCCCGACTCAGTCCCTGGAGTATCTGGGAGTTCGATTCGACACCCAAGTGGGCAGAGTGTTCCTGCCGGACAATCGGATTGTCAAACTTCAGGCTCAGGTGGACCAGTTCCTAGTAGCCTCTCCGCTTCGGGCTTGGGACTATGTGCAGCTGTTGGGCTCTATGACGGCCAGGATGGAAGTAGTGCCCTGGGCCAGGGCTCATATGAGACCTCTACAACACTCTCTGCTGCAGCGCTGGACTCCGGTGTCGGAGGATTATGCTGTGCGCCTTCCCTTGGACTCAGCAGTGCGCAAGGCGCTGAGCTGGTGGCTGAAGACAGACAAGTTGTCTGCAGGGATGCCTCTTGTGACCCCGGAGTGGATTGTCGTCACGACGGACGCCTCTTTGACGGGCTGGGGAGCCCACTGCTTGGGAAGGACAGCGCAGGGGCTCTGGTCTCCTGCAGAGGCAAAGTGGTCTATCAACCTCCTGGAACTCAGAGCCATTCGGTTGGCGCTTTTGGAGTTCCTCCCGGTACTGGCGTTGAAGCCAGTACGGGTCCTGTCGGAACAATGCCACGGCTGTGGCCTATGTCAAACCGCCAGGGAGGTACCAAGAGCGCTCCTCTAGCCAAGGAAGCCATGAATCTATGCCAGTGGGCGGAAGCGAACCTGGAACAGCTGTCAGTGGCCCACATTGCCGGAGTCATGAATGTCAAGGCGGACTTTCTCAGTCGTCATACCTTGGATCCCGGAGAGTGGCAGTTATCGGCTCAGGCGTTCTTGGACATCACGAAGCGCTGGGGCCAGCCGAGCCTAGATCTGATGGCGTCATCGGCCAATTGCCAAGTGCCGCGCTTTTTCAGCAGAGGACGGGACCCTCGATCTCTGGGAGTAGATGCTCTTCTCCAACAGTGGCTGACACAGGAGCTTCTCTATGTGTTCCCGCCCTGGCCCATGTTGGGCAGGGTACTAGACCGGGTGGCAAAGCATCCGGGCCGAATAATCCTGGTGGGTCCGGACTGGCCCAGACGTCCCTGGTATGCGGACTTGATAAGGCTATCAGTGGACAAACCTCTGCGGCTGCCAGTGGAGCAGGGCCTGTTGCATCAGGGTCCCGTGGTGATGGAGGATCCCTCCCCCTTTGGTCTTACGGCCTGGCTATTGAGCGGCAGCGTCTGAGGAAGAAGGGCTTCTCAGACAAGGTCATCGCCACTATGCTGAGAGCGAGGAAGCGCTCTACTTCTACTGCTTACGCCAGGGTTTGGCGTACCTTTGCAGCGTGGTGTGAATAAGGCTCACCTTCACTGCTCCAATTTCTTCAGTGCTGGCGTTCCTGCAAGAAGGTCTGGAGAAAGGCTTGTCGCTCAGTTCCCTTAAAGTCCAGGTAGCGGCTCTGGCTTGCTTCAGGGGCCGCCTGAAGGGTGCTTCCCTGGCTTCGCAGCCAGATGATGTACGTTTTCTCAAGGGAGTTAATCACCTGCGCCCTCCTCTGCACTCAGTGGTGCCTGCGTGGAATCTCAACCTGGTGCTAAGAGCCTTGCAGAAGCCGCCTTTTGAACCCTTGTCGAGGGCATCTCTGAAAGACCTGACGTTGAAAGCAGTCTTTTTGGTGGCTATCACTTCAGCCAGAAGAGTTTCCGAGCTCCAGGCACTCTCATGTCGAGAGCCTTTTCTGCAGTTCACTGAGGCAGGAGTGACTATTCGCACAGTGCCTTCCTTCCTGCCCAAGATTGTTTCTCGCTTCCATGTGAATCAGCAGCTCTGTCTCCCTTCCTTTCGTAGGGAGGACTACCCAGAGGAATACTCTGCTCTCAAATATCTGGATGTGAGACGAGTCATCATCAGATACTTGGAAGTGACCAATGATTTCCGGAAATCGGATCATCTGTTTGTCCTGTTTGCAGGTCCTCGTAAGGGGCTGCAGGCTGCTAAGCCTACAGTGGCAAGATGGGTCAAGGAAGCCATTGCAGCGGCTTATGTGGCCGCGGGGAAGGTGCCGCCTATTCAGCTGAAGGCTCACTCCACTAGAGCTCAGGCGGCCTCGATGGCAGAGGCCGGGTCCGTCTCCTTGGCAGAGATATGCAAGGCGGCAACTTGGGCATAGGCCCATACCTTCTCCAGGCATTACCGCTTGACTGTGGCTGCTCGGGTGGAGGCCCGGTTTGGAGCTTCAGTGTTGCGGTCAGGGATTTCAATGTCCCGCCCTGGGTGAGTACTGCTTCGGTACATCCCACCAGTCTATGGATTGATCAGCATGATGATATGGAAGGTAAAATTATGTATCATACCTGATAATTTTCTTTCCATTAATCATAGCTGATCAATCCATAGCCCCTCCCAGATATCTGTACTGTTTATATTCTGGTTGCATTTCAGGTTCAAGTTTAGTCTTCAGTTCCTGTCCAGGAGGAGTTCGTGTTCAAGTTTTTTCAATGGATTCTTCAAGAGTTGAGACAAGTTTGTGTTACAGTGAGCTGCTGCATTCCTCTCCCCTCCGTTTTACGGGGCTGGATTGAGACATAAATTCTGCCGGCGCTCCCTCCCGCTTTGTCTGGCTGTAGGGCAGCTTTGTACCCCTCCCGCTTCGGCGGTGTTAGGGTCAGTCAGCTCCTGTTGCGGTTGCAGGATAAGCCAGATCCCCCCGCATCGGCGGGTGTGGTGTCCCTCCCCCGCTCCGCAAGGATGAGCTGGACGGATTCCCCTCCCCCACTGTGTGGGGATGAGCTGGGTTAATTCCCCTCCCCCGTTTCGGCGGTGGTGAGCTGGGCAGTGTGTCCCTTTGTGGGTGTAATTCTCTAAGTGCTGAGTCCTGCGGATGGAGCTTGGATATCGACATACTGAGGAGTTTCCGGCAGCACATGACCACATATAGGGAGGCAAAAGGATTGCTCTCTATCTCCACCTGCTGGTAGATGGACACAACCCACCAGTCTATGGATTGATCAGCTATGATTAATGGAAAGAAAATTATGAGATATGATACATAATTTTACCGTGTATACCTTACCTTGATTTGTACCTGCCTTTTTCAGGGCACAGACCGTACAAGTCTGCCCAGCAGTATTTCCTGCCTCCCAACCACCAACCTTTCTTCCCCCACCTGCTCCGCCACCCAATTTTGGCTAAGCTTCTGAGGATCCATTCCTACTGCATAGGATTCCTTTATGCATATCCCACGCATGTTTGAATTCTGTTACCGTTTTCATCACCACATCCCGCGGGAGGGCATTCCAAGCATCCACCACCCTCTCTGTGAAAAAAATACTTCCTGACATCTTTTTTGAGTCTGCCCCCCCCCCTTCAATCTCATTTCATGTCCTCTCGTTCTACCGCCTTCCCGTCTCCGGAAAAGAGTTTTTTGCGGATTAATACCTTTCAAGTCTTGGAACGCAAATCCCATACCATTCTCGTAGTCTCTCGTGGGTTTCTACTCCCTAAATGCATCACTTTGCATTTCTTCGCATTGAATTTTAATTGCCAAACCTTAGACCATTCTTCTAGCTTCCTCAGATCCCTTTTCATGCTTTCCACTCCCTCCCGGGTGTCCACTCTGTTGCAAATCTTAGTATCATCCGCAAATAGGCAAACTTTACCTTCTAACCCTTCGGCAATGTCACTCACAAATATATTGAACAGAATCGGCCCCAGCACTGATCCCTGAGGCACTCCACTACTCACCTTTCCCTCCTCCGAGCGAACTCCATTTACCACCACCCTCTGTCGTCTGTCCGTCAACCAGTTCCTAATCCAATTCACCACTTCAGGTCCTATCTTCAGCCCATCTAGTTTATTTAAGAGCCTGTGGGGAACCGTGTCAAAAGCTTTGCTAAAATATAAGTAGATTACGTCTATAGCACATGGATGATTCAGTTCTCCAGTTACCCAATCAAAGAATTCAATGAGATTCGTTTGGCATGATTTCCCTCTGGTAAAACCATGTTGTCTCGGATCTTGCAACTTATTGGCTTCCAGGAAATTCACTATCCTTTCCTTCAGCATCGCTTCCATTACTTTTCCAATAACCGAAGTGAGGCTTACCGGCCTGTAGTTTCCAGCTACTTCCTTATCACCACTTTTGTGAAGAGGGACCACCTCCGCCATTCTCCAATCCCTCGGAACATCTCCCGTCTCCAAGGATTTATTAAACAAATCTTTAAGAGGACCCGCCAGAACCTCTCTGAGCTCCCTTAATATCCTGGGGTGGATCCCGTCCGGTCCCATGGCTTTGTCCACCTTTAGCTTTTCAAGTTGTTGATACACACTTTCTTCCATGAACGTTGCTCTATCCACTTCATTCTCATTTGTACTATTTCCAGTCCATCGCGGTCCTTCTCCAGGATTTTCTTCTGTGAAAACAGAACAAAAGTATCTATTTAGCAAATTTGCTTTTTCTTCATCATTTTCCACATAGCGGTTCGCAGTATCTTTTAGTCTCACAATTCCCTTTTTAGTCATTCTCCTTTCACTTATCTACCTGAAGAAATTTTTGTCACCCCTCCTTACATTTCTAGCCATTTGTTCTTCCGCTTGCGCCAGATGTATCTCTCTTGGCTTCTTTCAGTTTCATCCGGTATTCCTCCCCGTGTTCCTCTTCTTGAGATTTTCTATATTTCTGGAACGCCAACTCTTTAGCCTTTATTTTCTCAGCCACTTGCTTGGAGAACCATATCGGTTTCCTTTTTCTCTTGCTTTTATTTACTCTCCTTATATAAAGGTCTGTGGCCCTACTTATTACTTCTTTCAGCCTGGACCACTGCCCTTCCACTTCATGTACGTCCTCCCAGCCCATCATCTCCTTCCTCAGGTATTCCCCCATTTTACTAAAGTCAGCACGCTTGAAATCCAGGACTTTGAGTTTAGAGTGGCCGCCCTCCACTTCAGCCGTCATATCAAACCAAACCATTTGATGGCAGCGCCTTATGACTCTGGGCAAGTCATTTAACCCTCCATTGTCCCAGGTACAAATAAGTACCTGTATATAATATGTAAGCTGCATTGAACCTGCTATGAGTGGGAAAGCGCGGGGTACAAATGTAATAAAAATGCCAGAAGCCTAAGAAATAAGATGAGAGTTGGAATATATTGCACTAAATGAAAAGAGTTTGCAGAAGACAAGCAGGCCAGCTAATTCTCACATGTGGGTGATGTCATTTATTTGTATTCATTTATATCCCACCTATCACTAGGTGGTTTACATAAAATAATACCAAATAACAAACCAATGCACCACTTTCTAAAACAAGAAGGCTATATACAATTGGGCATCACAAAATCTAATTCAAACAAGAGTAGAAAATGCTTGCAGAAATAAATGCCAAGAGCTTTTTGAAAATGCTGCAATGATGGGCAAAGGTGAACATTGCCTGGCAACTCTTTCCATAGAAAAACAATCGGTTGGGTGTGTTTTGGAGAGGCTGCATACACTTATCTTAAGTCAATTGCACCCTTCTGCTTGAAACTGAAAGTGTAGGTCTTTGTTTAATAAATGAGGGGGGAAAAGCATTCAAGCCAAATTACACTGATTAGTTGCACTGTAAAAGCTCTTGACTGCTCCTGTCCAGTCTCTAGATCAAACAAATGATACAGGCTGGAGCTGCTGAAGCCTCTAGATCCTTAGCCTGCATCCGAGTCACGTGGCATGCATCACTTTTAGCTAAATATACCTTCCAATACTCAGCCAGCATTTTTAAAAATGCTGATTGTTGCCAGCTAAATTATCCCCTGATATTCAATGCCAGGCCATGTTCAATCACCGGCTCTGAATATCAGGGATAAATTGGGGTAGGCAGGCTGCCAGGGGTTATGTGGGCCTGGCTGATATTCAGCCAGGTCTGAATAAGTGTTATGTGACCTGGCTGAATATTAGGCTGCTCTGGCCTGAATAACTTTATTTTTTTTGTTTTTAAAGCCCCCCAGTTATAGTGTGAGGTATGAGAAACATTAGAAACCACTGGTGTAATGAATGAGACTAAAAACATTAAAGGAAAGGATAAGGGATGATACTAGGAAGTAGAAGTCATGATGGCTTATTATGAAGCAGTCTTTAGGAAGAGAAAGGCTTTTAGCCTCTTGCTGAAGCTGAGGTAGCTGCTTTTTCTTCTGATGGGAATAGGTCAGAGTTTTCCATATTTTGACTCCAAGTAAGGGGAATAGAATACTGAAAATCTTCTGATTTCGAATTGTCTTTTGAAATGGTGGTGATAGCATTAGTTGTTGTTTGTCTGTTGAACTGAACCAGATATAGTGAAGTGGTCTTAGCAGTTCAGAGGTGAAGCCCTGTAAGATTTGGAATACTAAACAAGTAACTTTGACCCTGAATCTTTCTGCTATGGGATGCTAGTGCAGTTTGTTTAGATGAGTTGAAACACAAGTATATCTATTCAATCTGTATATTAGTCTTGCAGCTGTATTCTGTATGCCTTGCAGTTTTTTTGATATGGGGAATGGGAGGAGCAAGAGTAGCCAGAGCCAGGGCCGGTCTTAGCAAGTGCGGGGCCCTATGCAGACCAATCTGCTGGGGCCCCGTCCTAGCCCCGCCCCACCATAGCTCCACCCCATTGATAAGATTATTCCATTTTTAGAAAATTTTTAAATTAAATTTCAAATAAAGACAAATGAAGCTAAACTTGTACAAAAAAACTGATTGAAATAATAAGCACAGTGCTATCATGAAACCTCCCCTCCCCAGAAATTATTCAGTTCAAGTCCACTACAATTAGTAGTTCCAATTCTCATAACAAAAGGAGAATAAAGGAAAAATGTTAAGAAAAGATCCAGTACTTTCAAATTCCTCTATTATTCTGTAACCCATCAAACCAGAGAGGCAAGTAGCCACATCAGTTACTAAAATAGTTTGAACTGATTGTACCTACTTTATATCAGATTTTGCTACTTCATGATTTCCATTCTCAGATTTTAGCTTAGTAATCTTTTCTTCCTGTGATTGCAGTCTAGCTTCCAAATGATTAATTCGAGGTGTCATATCATTAATTACTGGAAGCAGTATTTTAGCTAAATCTGCTATTGCCATCCAAATTTTTATCAGGAGAAATATCTGCAGATCTATGTGAAAATAACCCAGCTATGTTAAAAACAGCCTCTTCCAAACCAGAATATCTTACTTGTTCAGCTTCTCCAGCAACTAATGTTGTTGGGCCAAATTCCTCTCAGGGAGGCAGACATTTCCAACCCTTGCACCGTCCGCAAGTGTCGTTAGATGAGAGAGACACTTCTCCTGATCTCCTGCCTGCATGGAATCCAATTTCGATTTGGCATAAGTGCACAACTGTTGGTGTCAGCGACGATGGCTCACCTCACGTCCTCACCACCTCCAGCCAGGCTCCAGCTTTTCCCGCCCTCATGTCCGGAAACAGGAAATACATCAGAAGGCGGGACATTGAGCGGGAAGCTGGAGCCTGGAGGTGAGCCATCGCGCTGCAACTGTCTGTCGTCGCCATCGGGGCAGGGCCATCGTCTGGGCTGGCTCGCTGGCATCACTCAGTCACCGGGGTCTGGGGACTCGGGAGCTGACAGCGGGCCCAAGCCGGGGTGGGCGCCACGCCGGTGGTGGAGGGAGCGGAGCGGCCGAGCCGCAGGAATGGGGATCATCTCAGGCAACTAAGGCGAGCAGCGGCGGAGGTTGGAGCGGAGGCACGAATGAGGCAGAGTTGAGGCGTGCTGCGCGGGGCCCCCTTAGGCGCGGGGCCCTATGCGGTCGCCTCTGCCTAAGACCGGCCCTGGCCAGAGCAGAGGAGAGACAGCCGCATTGACAAACTTCATTGAGAAGAGGGTTGCAAAACTGGTGGAGAGAGTGCAAGAGTCAATAATCTGAAGATTCCTAAATGTGTTGGTGGAGATTGGACAGGCTTGGGGGGAGGGTGTTTTTTTAAATCATCTTTATTCGGGTTCTCAACAATACAAACTCCATTTACAATAGAGTACATCAGAACACGATGAAGCAGACCATAAGACACCATTCAGTTTCTCATAAATAAAACCCTAGATTTAAACCTGGGAATTTTAAACTATCTCAATTCAAATTCTAAATCTCTAAAAAGTTTGAAATATAGGTTTTATGGGTGTCTCACCTTGTAATTTCCAAGGTTACATAACCATAATCATTTTGAATAAATCAACTAGGGACCTCAAACCTCCTAATAGGGAATACTCAGCAAAAAAATTGCACCTTCCACTATTTTCTTCAGGAGTAGAATACTATCACTGGTTCCAATAAAGAGAAGAAAAAAAAGAGAGAAAAACTCCAATCGCAAAAACTCATATATACATGAGAAAAACGAATGGTACAAAAACTCTCCTTGCTCTTCTCTCCCTCTATTTTTAGAAATTAACAAAATGAAACACCTCCTCTCAAAACCCAAAAACCGGTGATAAACCCGGTATATCTTAAGAAATCCCAAACTAACACTTCACATTCAAGCCTAAATCAATCCTATTGAAAACTAACCCCCATTTTGAAGTGAGAGAGAGTTTTTCAAACAAATGTCTTTCAAACAACTAACAGTCACTTATCTTTTATAGTCCTTCCAACTGGGTTAGTAATGATGTATATCAGGGTTGAAGATCGTGTAGTTGGATTCCTCCATTGTAGTCTGTTTTAATCCGGAAAAATTAACACCATCCCGTGTCTCCCTTCAACAAGTGCACGTTGTTTCGCCACTGTACAGGCTGCTTCAGGAAGGGCACTCAAATCTTAGCACGGACTTCTCAACATCATAAAACAGTCCACGAAACTGTAATGCATGCACTGACAAAATGGCGCTGGTGGAAAGACGCCAACAGGAAATTTAAACCTGATCACGTCATACACTCTACGTAGGGAAGCCCCGCCCTAAGAATCTTAGCTATTTAAAAATGCTCTTTCAGGCAATCATATAGGGGAGTGGCTTCTCTTATGTTAATAATACGCATTCCATTCAATACTACGATTTAAACCTTGTGGTTCCACTGTTTGTAATAAATGGATCCACTATTGTTCCTTTCTCCACAGAACACTTTTAATATCCCCCCTCTCTCTTACCCAATGTAAATAAAACCGTCATCAGCCTCTATAGATTCTTAACCCATAAAATAGATACAAAACATCCAACCCATTTGAGAACACCCCTACATTTTCGTGAAGTTTTACACCCCCCACCCCCTCCAGGACTGATTGTAAGATGCAATACCGTCCACCCTGCCCTCCACCCTTCCTTTCCTACCCTTTCCAATTACCACCGCATATTCTCTCGCCCTCCAGTTAGTGGTCATGAACCCTCCATTCTCTCACCACCTTGCTTCACCCATTTAGTAGTAAGCTACACTCCCTATGAGGCAGCATGGCCCAATAGGACTCCCATATACTCTAAAAGCAATTCCACTGATTTTCAGATGCGTTCCCCACCATGCTACGCTCCAGGAGTGCCAATTCAAACAACGACTTCCACATCTTCGACTCCTCCCTCTCCTCCTCTGCCCATATCCAGCAGACAGCTAAGACCTGTCGCTTCTTCCTCTATAATATTAGCAAAATCCGCCCATTCCTCTCTGATCAGACCACCCGAACCCTCGTGCACTCACTCGTCACCTCTCGTCTTGACTATTGCAACCTTCTTCTCGCTGGCCTCCCGCTTAGCCATCTATCCCCCCTTCAATCTGTCCAAAATTCCGCCGCACGTCTTATCTACCGCGTGAACTGTTACTCTCGTATCACCCCCCCTCCTCAACTCACTTCACTGGCTCCCAGTCCGCTACCGTATACAGTTCAAGCTCCTCCTATTGACCTTCAAGTGCACTCAATCTGCAGCCCCCCATTACCTCTCTACCCTCCTCTCCCCGTATGTTCCCACCCGTAACCTCCGCTCTCAGGACAAATCACTCCTATCTGTACCCTTCTCCACCACCGCTAACTCCAGACTCCGCCCCTTCTGCCTCGCATCACCTTATGCCTGGAACAGACTTCCCGAGTCCATACGCCATGCGCCCTCCCTGCCCATTTTCAAGTCCTTACTCAAAGCCCATCTCTTCTCCCTTGCTTTTGGCACCTAACCACCTTCCCCAGTCATGATACCTACACTGACTACATAGTTTGTAACCTTTAGATTGTAAGCTCTTTCGAGCAGGAACTGTCCTTCCCCATGTTAAACTTGTACAGTGCTGCGTAACCCTGGCAGCGCTATAGAAATGCTAAGTAGTAGTATAAACCTAGGAGCTCTTTGCATGCGCCAGTGTATCAGGATTACCTTTTTAGCGATCAGGAGTGCCTTTGCCATAAATAAACTCTTGGCCCCTTGCACCCCCTGCAACTTTATCCCCTCCAGAAAAAGTGACCCCATTGGCTAAACGATCCCCTCCCATTCCACACATTGAGAGAGAGAAACGCCCACTTTAGTCCAAAATAGTTGTGTCCTCTTACACGCCCAAAACATATGGCCCAGTGTAGCCCTCTCTTCCCCACACTTTGGACAACTTCCCTCCTGTGCAAACCCCGCTCTAAAAGCCCTCCATGGTGCCACAAACTTCCGTAAAAGAAGTTTATACTACAGTTCCCTATGTAGTTCAATCTTTGATACGTTAGGTATTAACCCCAAGAACCTTTGGAGCAGTTCCACCTCCACCCTAGTCTGCAAATCTCGCTCCCATGCTTCCGCCACTCCCACTAATGAGAGATCCGCCCCTCCACCCAACACCCATACGTAATGGCACAACCTCGGCCTATCACAGACTTCCAACCTCAAGCCCTCCCTCACTTTTTGGGTGAAAGCTGCTGTAAGATGTTTAGGTGGCAGAGAAGACACATAATGTCTCACCTGCAAAAATGCAAAATAATCTGACGGCCCTAACCCATACCTACTACAAAGGGTCTCAAAGGAGACTATTCTTCCCTCCTCTTCTAATCCCCCACCCAATTTATATCCTCACCTTTGTCCTTACCAAATAACTGCCCTTTCTCCAGCCCTGGACTGAAATCTAAATTCCCTTTCCACGGGACAAAGGGGGATACAAATCTATTGCCACCCCAGGTCTGGCTCAATGCCTTCCACACACTCTTCATATACCTCCATATCGCATGTCTCTTCATGCCATCAGGCAATTGAGTTCCTTTAGCATGCAGCATAAAAGAGGCCGACAGAGGCTGCAAAAAGCAGGACTCTATCTCCATTAATGTAAAACCAGAGGATCCCAAAAGCCAGTCTCTAGCATGTCTCATGCCGCACCCCAGATTGTATCTCCTCACATCAATAAGTCCCAACCCACCCTTTGCTTTCGGGAGCATAAGTGCATCCAGTGATATCCGCCCACGCTTGCCCTTCCACAAAAACACTCTCAGAGCGATATGTAACTTCTGCAGATCCTGTTGTTTCAACCAAATAGGCAACGTTTGCATCAAGTAGAGCCACCTAAGCACTATGATCATATTATATAGGAAAATTCTTCCCATGAGGCTCAGGGGCAACCCCACCCACATACTCAAGCATTCCTTTGTCTTACAGAGCAACGGTCCTACATTAAGCTCATATAATGTACTAACATCCACTGGAATAACCACCCCTAGATACTTGAGCCGACCCTCAGCTATCTTCAAGGGGAAATCCATACCCAAACCTGCAACGTTCAAATTTATAGGAAGTGCCTCTGACTTGGAGATATTAAGTTTGAGCCCCGAGAGCTGCCCAAGGTTCTGGAATACCTGCAAAACCTGTTTCCAGGCCTTATCCGGATCTGTCACCATCAACATAATATCGTCCGCAAATGCCATACATTTCAAAGAGGCCACCTGAGGTGAAACATAAACTCCTGGAATCATCCTATCTCCTCTCAGTTGCTCCAATAGTGGCTCCAAAAATAATATATATAAAAGAGGTGACAAAGGGCACCCCTGCCTCGTGCCCCTTCCCAAAGTGAAGGCTTCCGAGGACATCCCATTCACTAATACCGCAGCTGAGGGATTCGCATACAGAGTCTGGATGGCCTGCACAAAATAACCCGCTAATCCATAAAAGCCCAAAATAGTAAATAAAAAAGACCACTCAACTCTATCAAAGGCCTTTTCTGAGTCGAAACTGATGGCCAGGGCAGGTGTACCCATTTGTATACAATGCTCCAGACCCAAAATCAGCTTCCTAACATTTACTACCCCATACCTTCCCTTCACAAACCCCACCTGATCTGCCTTCACTAACTGGGGGATAACTGGAGCCAGCCGCTCTGCCAAGATTTTCGCTAACAACTTCAGGTCCACATTTATTAAAGAAATGGGTCTATAGGATCCTGGCTGTAATGGATCTTTACCTGGCTTGGGAAGGACTGTAATTAAGGCATGATTCACCCCCTGTGAGAAATACCCTCTCTGTATAGTGGTCTCAAAATAGTCTCCCAACATCCCTACCACCTTATCATTCAGTATTTTATAAACCTCACCACTAAATCCATCCGGCCCCGGGGATTTATGAAGTTTCAATCCCTTTATAGCTCTTTACAACTCTTCCCCACTTATGGGCTCATTCAATCTACTTTTCTCCGCCTCACACAATCTACTCAAATTACACTTCTGGCGCAGGGCCTCAACATGTTCTTTCTGCCCTCCTCCTTCCGCTGAATACAGGCCCTTATAAAACTGATCAAAAATCTGTTCCAACTGCTGTTGCTCTGTGACCACCCTCCCCCCTGGGCCACGTAGTGCTGTTACCATTGTCTGCCCTGACCACTGCTTAACCATGTTCGCCATCAGCTTTCCAGGCTTATTCCCAAACCAAAATAACTGGTATTTATAATAAAAAGCATTTTTTTGCGCCTGTTCTTGAATCATGTTATTTAGCGCTCTTTGCACCCTCTGTAAGGTATGTCTACCAGCTGCAGTCGGATGCAAACTGCATTGTCGCTTCAACAATTGAATCTTCTCCAAATCTACCATCCTACTAGCTTGTTGCCTCCTCCTCCTTGCCACATACGCTATAATATCCCCCCTAAGGACAGCCTTTCCTGCCTCCCACAGCAATATTGGATTATTTATGTGAGCCTTATTATTAGTGAGATACTCTTCCCATTTATTACTAAGGTACTGTCTAAAACTCCTGTCTGTATATAAGTGAGTCGGAAATGTCCACCTCCCTTTACCCCTCCCTCCCAAGCCTCCTAATTGCAGATGTACCGTAATGGGCGTATGAGCTGAAATCATAAATGGTCCTATCTCTGCTTGCAGTACTGTGTGGAATAAGTCTCTAGTTACAAAAACATAATCAATTTGAGATTTAGACCCATGGGCTCGAGAGATGTGGGTGAAATCCCGCTCCTGCGGATGCAAAATTCTCCAGGGATCCACCAACTCTAGTACTACTCCCAACCCCTCTGTAGAACGCGGTCTAGAACGCTGAGGTCCAGCTGTGGTATCTAAACTCTGATCCAGTGTTGTATTGAAATCCCCCAAAATTATCTTAGGTCCCGCTATTCTGGACAACTTCGCAACCACACTCTGGAAGAAAGCCCTCTGTTTTTCATTTGGGGCATACACAGATATCAAAGTAAGTTGTGACTGCTGCATCCTACCCTCCACAATTACAAACCTCCCTTTCTCATCCTTTGTAACCTTGGTGTGTGTAAAAGGGATCCCTTTGCGTATCAAAAATAAGTGTGAAGGTTGTCCGAGAGGGGAAGAACTGAGGTGCGGAGACTGGAGTGTGAGCAGTTGAAGAAGAAGGCAAGATCAAGACAATGGCCATTCTGGTGAGTAGGGGTAGTGGAGCACAGTTGAAGATTGAAAGAGGGTATTAAAGCGAGAAACTGAGAAACATAAGAGTTGGAGGGATCATTAGCATAAATGTTAAAATCCCCAAGAATGAGGGAAGAATATGAAGGTTCAAGAAAGAAGGAAAGCCAGGAGTCAAAGTCAGTCCCCCTAGACCTACCTCTCTTCTCCCCCCTTTCTCTATTTCTGTGGATGGCATTCTCATTCTCCCTGTCTCATCAGCTCGCAACCTTGGGGTCATCTTTGACTCCTCTCTCTCCTTCTCTGCTCATATTCAACAGATTGCCAAAACCTGTCGTTTCTTTCTCTATAACATTAACAAAATCCGTCCCTTCATCTATGAGCACTCTATCAGAACCCTTGTCCACACTCTTATCACCTCTTGTCTTGATTATTGTAACCTACTTCTCACCGGCCTCCCTCTTAGCCATCTCTCTCCTCTTCAATCAATCCAAAACTCTGCTGCGTGACTCATTTTCCGCCAAAGTCGCTATGCTCACATTAGCCCCCTCCTTAAGTCACTTCACTGGCTCCCTATCCGTTTCCGTATTCAGTTCAAGCTTCTCTTATTGACCTATAAGTGTATTCACTCTGCTGCTCCCCAGTACCTCTCCACTCTCGTCTCTCCCTACGCCCCCCCTCGGGTACTCCGTTCTGTAGATAAATCTCTCTTATCCGTCCCCTTCTCCTCTACTGCTAATTCTAGACTCCATTCCTTTTGTCTTGCTGCACCTCACACCTGGAATAGACTTCCTGAGCCTGTGTGTCTAGCCCCGTCTTTGGCCATTTTCAAGTCCAAACTTAAAGCCCACTCTTTACCACTGCTTTTGACTCCTAACCACTACTCACTTGCCCTGTCCTTTAATCTCACCTATTTTTCCTTTACCCTTAATTGTTCTGTCTGTTTGTCTTATCTAGATTGTAAGATCTTTGAGCAGGGACTGTCTTTTTGTGTATGGTGTCCAGCGCTGCATATGCCTTGTAGCACTATAGAAATGATAAATAGTAGTAGTAGTAGTAGTAGTGAGAAAGGAAGAAAAGGGACTTATTGGGGGGGGGGGGGGGGAGAGAGAAGTAAAGGACTGAATAGATGGATGGAGTGGACATTGAAGGATGAAAAAGCAGGGAGACTGAGGTGGAAGAAGAGGTTGAAATCTACAAGAAGGTGAGAGTAGTAGCCTGACATCACCTTTATGGTCAATCTGGTGTGGAGTATGGGAGAAAAGGTAACCTTGTATGATAAAGGAAACAGTATGGGCTGTTAATCCTGATCAGGTAATCTAATACTGCAAAAAACTGAAAAACAGCCAGACACAATCCAAAGGGTTGTGTAGAATGAACATAAAGGAATGAAAAGAATGGGAAATGCCCTCAGAAACCAGGGCTCCCGCTGAGGTCTGATCAACAAGACACTGTTGTCTACAAGAGATACTGAGTAGTATCTTTTGTTGTTTCCAAGAAAAGTTCAGCTAGTTCGAAACCGATACCCCTGATGTTGCGATACAACTGAATGGTTCCTGATGAAGCCCTGTAGTGGGTGAAACGTATCGGGCCCCGTTGAAAATCAGCAGTTGAAATATGGGGTTGTCAAGCCAGCACTAATTAAGCTAAGTTCATGTACGCTATGCTGTAGCTTGATACATTTTGCTACTCAGTTTTTTTTAAAGATTTGTGCTCTAAATTGGGCAGTTGGGATTGAAAGGTGGAGAGAAAATTTACCCCATGAAAAAAATTAGGTCACAGACACAAAATCTCTTGTAGACAACAGTGTCTTGTTGATCAGACCTCGGCGGGAGCCCTGGTTTCTGAGGGTATTTACCATTCTTTTCATTCCTTTATGTTCATTCTACACAACCCTTTGGATTGTGTCTGGCTGTTTTTCAGTTTTTTGCAGTATTAGAAAAGGTAACCTCCATGACACAGGGCTGCAGCTGAAGTAGAGTCTTCAGAGCAAAGCCAAGTCTCAGTTAAAGCAAACAGATGGAGAGAACGAGAGATAAAGAGGTCTTAGACATATGAAAGTTTGTTGGAAACAGAGCATGCATTCCATAGAGCACATAGAAGAGGAACAGAAATTAGACTGGAGACATTGCAATGGACCTGCATGAATAGGATGAGAGCTGACGTGAAGGACCAGTATTTGGATTGATATCCCCAGTGGAGAGCAGGAGAAGGAGAGAGAGAGTATGGAGAAGAGTAGGAGAAGCATGATGACAGCAACGAAGATGACGTTTTCAGACATAATGGAGATGGCTCACCCCTGATGACTCTGCCTCAGTAGCGGCCCTATGCCATGGAGGTTATCTTTTCTCCCATTCTCCCCGCCCAGCTGGCCGCGGTGGCGGCATCCGGTTACTACTTTCGCCCTCCTGCAGTTTTCAACCTCTCATCCTACCGCAGTCTCACTGCTTCTCATCCTTTAAAGTTCACTCCATCCATCTATTCTACCCGCTGCCACTCAGAGTTGCAGTCATTTACTGCCCCCTTGATAAGTCCCTCTCTTCCTTCCTTACTGACTTCGGTGCCTGGCTCTCTGTTTTTCTTGAGCCCTCATCCCCATCCCTCATTCTTGGAGACTTTAACATACACACTGATAACCCATCCAACTCATACGCTTCTCAGTTCCTCACTCTAACCTCCTCCTTCAACCTCCAACTGAGCTCCACCACCCCTACTCACCAATCTGGCCACTGTCTTGACCTCGTCCTCTCTACCTGCTCACCCTCTGATTTCTGCTCCTCAGCTCTTCCTCTCTCTGACCATCACCTAATCACTTTTACACTTCATCACCCTCCCCCTTAGTCCCACCCAACACTAACCACTACTTCCAGGAATCTCCAGGCTGTCGACCCTCACACCTTATCCTCCAGTATCTCTAATCTCCTCCCTTCCATCATGTCCTCCAAGTCTGTCGACAAGGCGGTCTCCACTTACAATGCCACTCTCTCCTCTTCTCTGGACACCCTTGCACCATCTATCTCCCATCCCACAAGGTGTACTAATCCCCAGCCCTGGTTGACCCCTTGCACCCAATACCTTCGCTCCTGCGTCCGATCGGCTGAAAGCCTCTGGAGGAAATCTCGCACCCATACTGATTTCATTCATTACAAATTCATGTTATCCTCCTTCCAGTCCTCCCTATTCCTCGTCAAACAGGACTATTACACCCATTTGACTAATTCCCTCAGCTCTAACCCTCGTCGTCTCTTCGCCACCCTTAACTCCCTCCTCAAAGTTCCCTCCACTCCCACCCCCCCTCACTCTCTCATCAATCACTGGCGGACTACTTCCGCGACAAGGTGCAGAAGATCAACCTCGAATTCACCACCAAACCTTCTCCTCTTCACCTTACAACCCACTCCCTTAACCAACCAAGTCCTCCTCCTCCTCCTCTTTTCCTGACATCACCGAAGAGGAAACCGCCGATCTTCTTTCCTCCTCGAAATGCACCACCAACTTACTTAACACCATCTCTCCCACTGTCACCCCCTCCAACTGTCATATCCTCAACCTCTCTCTCTCCACTGCAACTGGCCCTGACACCTTCAAGCATGCTGTAATCACACCACTCCTCAAAAAACCATCACTTGACACTACTTGTCCCTCCAACTACCGCCCCATTTCCCTCCTACCCTTCCTCTCCAAGATACTTGAACACGCTGTTCACAGCTGTTGCCTTGATTTTCTCTCCTCTGAGGCCATCCTCGATCCCCTTTAATCCGGCTTTCGCCCCCTACACGCGACGGAAACGGCACTATCTAAAGTCTGCAATGACCTGCTCCTTGCCAAATCCAAAGGTCACTACTCCATCCTCATCCTCCTCGACCTATCCACCGCTTTTGATACTGTCAATCACAACTTACTTCTTGCCACACTGTCCACATTTGGGTTCCAGGGCTCCCTGATCTCATCTCATGGATTCCAATATCATCCTTATACTGACGACACCCAGCTTTATCTCTCCACACCAGACATCACTGCACAAACCCAGGCCAAAGTATTGGCCTGTTTATCCGACATTGCTGCCTGGATGTCCAACCGCCACCTGAAACTGAACATGGCCAAGACCGAGCTTATGGTCTTCCCACCCAAACCCACTTCTCCTCTCCCTCCACTCTCTATTTCAGTTGATAACACCCCCATCGTCCCCGTCTCATCTGCCTGCAACCTCGGAGTCATCTTCGACTCCTCCCTCTCCTTCTCTGCGCATATCCAGCAAATAGCCAAGACCTGTCGCTTCTTCCTCTATAACATTAGCAAAATTCGCCCTTTCCTCTCTGAGCACACCACCTGAACTCTCATTCACTCTCTCATTACCTCTCGCCTCGACTACTGCAACCTACTCCTCACTGGCCTCCCTCTTAGCCATCTATCCCCCCTTCAGTCCGTTCAGAACTCGGCTGCACGTCTTATCTTCCGCCTGGACTGATATACTCATTTCACCCCTCTCCTCAAGTCACTTCACTGGCTCCCGATCAGGTACCGCATACAATTCAAGCTTCTCTTACTAACCTACAAATGCACTCGTTCTGCAGCCCCTCCTTACCTCTCTACCCTCATCTCACCTTATGTTCCTACCCGTAACCTCCGCTCTCAAGACAAATCCCTCCTTTCAGTATCCTTCACCACCACCGCCAACTCCAGGCTCCATCCTTTCTGCCTCGCCTCACCCTATGCTTGGAATAAACTCCCTGAGCCCATACACCAGGCCCCCTCCCTGCCCATCTTCAAATCCTTACTCAAAGCCCACCTCTTCAATGTCGCCTTCGGCACCTAACCACTATACCTCTACGCAGGAAATCTAGACTGCCCCAACTTGACATTTTGTCCTTTAGATTGTAAGCTCTTTTGAGCAGGGTCTGTCCTTCTTTGTTAAACTGTACAGTGCTGCGTAACCCTAGTAGTGCTCTAGAAATGTTAAGTAGTAGTAGTAGATGGCTGAATGAAAGGAAGAAAATGTTCAAGCTTGAGAGCTGAGAAGAAGGGAGAAGACAAAAAGGATGGTGAGATGATGATGAAAGCACAAGGTGGGCAATGTGTTCCTGAGGTATACAGTGACTTATATAGAGAAAAGAGATAGGGAAGGAACAATACCAAGGGAAATTTGTACTGAAGCCCTTGGGAATAGTGAAAGAAAATACAAACTAGAGAGCGGAAGACCTGGGAGTGACCTTGGAGTAGGCTGAGAGGATATGCAGATGGGCTGCAAGTCCTCCACAGCACCAGAGGATTTCTCCAAGGTTTTGCTAGCTTCCAGGAAAGATTCCACTAAGAGGTGGTGTTACTTCAAATGGAGGAGGTTTGGCATCTGGTGTGAGGACAGGGCCATAGATCCTCTTTTTTCTTCTAACCCCCCTTCCCCCATTTTCTATTTCTGTGGACGACACGCTCATTCTTCCTGTCTTGTCTGCTCGCAACCTTGGGGTCATCTTCAACTCCTCCCTCTCCTTCTCGGCCCATATTCAACAGATTGCTAAAACCTGTCGTTTCCTCCTTTATAACATTGCCAGAATTCGCCCTTTCCTTTCTGAACACGCTATCAGAACCCTCATCCACACTCTCGTCACCTCTCGCTTAGACTACTGCAACTTGCTTCTCACAGGTCTTCCACTCAGCCATCTCTCACCTCTTCAATCTGTTCAAAACTCTGCTGCACGACTAATATTTCGCCAAAGTCGTTATGCCCATTTCACCCCTCTCCTGAAATCACTTCACTGGCTCCCTTTCCGTTTCCGTATACAATTCAAGCTCCTCTTGTTGACCTATAAGTGCATTCACTCTGCAGCCCCTCACTACCTCTCCACCCTCATCTCTCCCTACACTCCTTCCCTAAAACTCCGTTCACTGGGCAAATCTTTCCTAATTTCACCCTTCTCCTCCATCGCTAACTCCAGACTCCGCTCCTTCTATCTCGCCGCACCTTATGCCTGGAATAGGCTTCCTGAGCCATTAAGTCTAGCTCCATCCCTTGCAGCCTTCAAATCCGGGCTAAAGGCCTACCTGTTTGATGCTGCTTTCGACTCCTGACTTGTAACTTTTATCTTATCCTTATGTGTCCTTCTGTCTGTCCTTCCCTTATCCTTTTTGGCCCTGTCTGTTTGTCCTGATTCAGATTGTAAGCTCTTTTGAGCAAGGACTGTCTTTTTTTCTTCATGTTCAATTGTAAAGCGCTGCGTACAACTGGTAGCGCTATAAAAGTGATTTATAGTAGTAGTAAACAGACCCTGCTTGAATACCTTCTGCTCCTCTCTGAGTCTGGTCAAGACCAACTATATAAGGGTTCACCTAAGTGCAATTAGTGCCTACCATCACCGTGTACATCTAGTTCACTTCATGAGAGGTTTGCTGTTATCAAAACCCCCTATCAAACCTCCTTCTTTGTCATGGGATTTCAATGACAGCAAGCAAGCATTGGCCTTTTACCTGAGGCAGACTAGGCCCTATATACAGTCCTTTTTATTTCTTTTGATCCCAACAAGATCGAGAGCGCCATTAGGAAATGCACAATTTCCAGTGGGCTGGCAGATTGCATATCTTTTACTTGTGCCCAAGCAGGGCTGATTCTTGATGGTCAGAGCCATGGCGGCATTGGTAGCCCACTTGGATCATCCTCTATTGAAAAGAGTTGCAAGGCTGCAACATGTTCTTCAGTCCACACATTTCACATCCCACTATTCCCTTGTGCAAGATACCTGATGCAACAGTCGATTTGGACAGACAGTTCTGCAGAATTTCGGATCTAGAATCCAACTCCACCCTCGTAGGCTTGTTTATATTCTGTTTCAAACTGCACTCACACCATATAGATTCAGGTTAATTTACTTCTTTGACCTCGCCATTGTGAGTTCCTATTGTCTTTTCCTTGATCCTGGTAGCTAGGGCTTCCCACGTGTGAGAATTTGCTGGCCTGCTTGTCCCCAGAGAAAGCGAATTTACTTACCTGTAGCAGGTATTCTCAGAGGACAGTAGGCCACTTATTATCACATACCCTCCCCCCTCCACTTGGAATTGTCTCATTTAGCTATGTTATTGTACTAATTGATCCCGCGCTCGTGAGATGGGTGGGAAGGCACCCGTACATGCGTGATGAGAGCGCTGCTTCGAGCTTTTAAAGATACAGTATGCTGGGCTGCAATTCTGCAGTGGGTGCCACAGATGACATCAGCTACATTAGTATAATCAAATAAATTACTATTTGTTAACTATTAATAGTGATCAGATTTTATTTCTGGGTCTCTGATTAGCACCCCTTGAACTGAGCTTACATAGGAAACTGGGCTGAGAAAATGAGCAACAGTGCTGCCATCTCTACCTGCTGGTAGGTACAGTACTGGGGTGGGGTAGCCAGTCATGTAATGAGCTTTTATATATCTGGAAACTACATGTTTTGACAGTACAGCAGAATACTGTGAAAACAGACCTTCTTCCTCCCTCTCCTCCTCCCCTCCCCAAACTGAACTACTCACACCTGGTGCAAAGTGGGAAGAAACAGCCCTGATTCCCACATCAAAAATCTGGAAACCTTAAGCTTTATGGTATATCATTTTTATTGATGACAATGAAACCATAACACATATTAATAACCAATTGCACAATTAACACAACTTCTCAGGAGTAACCAAACATATTGGTAGCAAAGAGCATAAATGGTCATCTAACTTTAAACATTTCCTCCCCTCCCTTTCCCTCCCTCCTCCCCCATCCTCCTTGTTATCTTGCCACAGGGATATCTTTAGAAATTCAGCAGTCTGCTCCTGGCTGCCGGAGTCAATGTATTCAGGAGCGGACTCCAGGTATTCTGGAAGTGTAGCCCAGTCTTGGATTTAAAGTCCATCACTCCCATCCTTTCAACCCGCAAAAGCACAATCATACGGGCCCGCCACTGGGAGTATGAGGGATAGTGATGGGATAGCCACTCAGATAATATCACTTGTTTAGCAACTATAACAGATTTATGTACAAAAGCTGTAAGTCCTACTGGAACAGGGTGGACGAATATCGGGTGACCCAGCAACAGTCCTGAATCATATTTCCACCTCATCTTCCAAATAAGCGAGACATATTGTATTAGTTCTTTCCAAAATCGAGCTATACCTTTACATGCCCATAGCATGTGTCCCAGGGTGGCTCCTAGATCTCTGCACTTAGGGCACTCTCCCCAAGGCGAGAGCCCCATATGAAAGGCTCTCCTGGGGGAAATGTAAAGATGAAGCGCTACTTTATACTGTGTCTCCACAGTGCGAGGCCATTGCTGTATGGAAACCTTAAGCTTTAATTACCACGGCTTTAGGCCTTCATTTCTTTTGATCATACACTAACAGCGAGGAAGCACCCTTCCCTATTGACAATCATTTGAGTAAGAGAAGGCTCAGCACTCTATCTGCAGTGAATGTTAGGGAGGCCATGCTCTTTAATAAAATAGGGTGTAATTATTTGACTTTGAAATAATTTCTTCTTTGTCAACTTGAAAGGTATATTCAAGTTTAAAGAATAATCTTTTAGTGAGTTCCAACCAGCTGCCTTCTTGCCAAAAGCTGTTAGTTCATAACAGGAAACCTAGCAGGAGACATTTCCTTCACAACACTCAAATGTCTGAGTAATAATTTCAAGCAGGGCTTCGCCCATTTCCTGTAAAACAAAGAGATATCGCCTCTCCCAGTCCATCTGTTCTCATCCCTGCTGCTTTGATAAATTGAGGAGAGAAATTCAACAGTTTCTGAGTAGTACATAAGTACACAAGTATTGCCATAATGGGACAGACCAAATGTCCATCAAGCCCAGCATTCTGTTTCCAACAGTGGCCAATCCAGGTCACAAATGCCTGGCAAGATCCCCAAAAAGTACAAAACATTTTATACTGCTTATCCCAGAAATAAGCAGTGGATTTTCCCTGTCAATTAAATAACGGTCTATTAGGAAGCCGTCCAGACCTTTTTAAAACCACGCTAATCTAACCGCCTGTACCACATTCTCTGGCAACAAAATCTAGAGTTTAATTACACGTTGAGTGAAGAAACATTTTCTCTGATTCGTATTAAATTTACTACTTTGTAGTTTCATCGCATGCCCCCTAGTCCTAGTATTTTTAGAAAGAGTAAACAAATGATTCACATCTACCCGTTCCACTCATTATTTTATAGACCTCCATCATTTCTGTGAAGTTCCGAGAGAAGAGGACATTTCTCTGGTAAGTGAACACTATTTTGCTTTGTGCTTTGGGAACTTAAAGATTGGGGTTTAAAGGAGGAAGTGTAGGTTAGTGTTAGGCAAAGTAAAAATATAAAAAGCAAATTTTATCAACTAATCTCCATAGTCTTTTCCACTTAGTTTTAAAAGCCTTGTACTACAGCATTAACAGAATCTAACAGGCACTGCAGGATCTAGTTTAGTCTTCCCACCCATCCACCCTCCCCAACACCCGCCCACTCCTAGGACAACTCTTCATTTATAGTCAGTTATTGTAATTAGGGTAACAAGCAAGGAGTGCTCTTACAGAGTTTTAAAAACGTTTCATTACCATCTAAGAAGGAAACACTAATCTCACACTATATACTGTATAAACTAAAAGACACTTTTATATTAGGTTATACTGTAGCAAGTTTTAAATTATTGAAAAACTCAAAAACACTAAGATGGAGTCAGCAGTCCAGCAGCGAGAGGGGTGCTATCCAGACTTTTGCATTAAGTGTCACATCTATGATTATTTCCCAGTTGGTGAGATGTCATATGTGTGTGCCCGATGCAAAGAGCTCCTAGCTCTGAACATGTCCGTTCTCTTGAGACTAGAGTAGCAGACTTGGTGGAACTGAGGGAGACAGAGAGGTACATAGAGGAGACCTACAGGGATGTTGTAGAGAAGTCCCACCTCCAGTCTGGTAGCCCCTGTTCTACCTTGGAGGAGAGAGGTCTCCTGGAAGGAGAGCATCACGCTGGTGAAGTAGGAAGTACTCCTGTAACCAGGACCTACCCACCAGGGGATGTACTATCCTCTCGCACCGAGGATATGTCTCCAAGTGCTGCCCGGTAGGGAAAGGTTAGGACAGAGTGGCCTAGTGGTTAGGGTGGTGGACTTTGGTCCTGGGGAACTGAGGAACTGAGTTCAATTCCCACTTCAGGCACAGGCAGCTCCTTGTGACTCTGGGCAAGTCACTTAACCCTCCATTGCCCCATGTAAGCCGCATTGAGCCTGCCATGAGTGGGAAAGCGTGGGGTACAAATGTAACAAAAAAAAATAGTTGGTGATTCGATCATTAGGCATATAGATAGCTGGGTGGCTGGTGGACATGAGGATCGCCTAGTGACTTGCCTATCTGGTGTGAAGGTGGTGGACCTCGCGCGTCACCTAGATAGGATTTTAGATAGTGCTGGGGAGAAGCCGGCTGTCTTGGTACATGTGGGTACCAGTGACATAAGGTCATGAAGTTTCTCAATAAAGGACTCCTGTTGTCTCAGTCTCAGGCCGACAATCGCTCAAAAGCATATGGTTCAGGATAAGGTATCTTTCAAAGTACATAAGTAATGCCACACTGGGAAAAGACCAAGGGTCCATCGAGCCCAGCATCCTGTCCACGACAGCGGCCAATCCAGGCCAAGGGCACCTGGCAAGCTTCCCAAATGTACAAACATTCTATACATGTTATTCCCAGAATTGTGGATATCACCAAAACAGGGAAGATAGGGTATCCTGATAGTGAGGTTGCAAAAGAGACCGTAGTAGATCAGGTGTCCTTAAATAAAAATAAAAGTCAAACAAAAGATTGCAAATTAATACTGTCAAGTACTAAGCATGATGTAAATAGGAACAACAAACAGTTTGAAATGTCTATATGTGAATGCCAGGAGCCTAAAAAATAAGATGGGAGAGTTAGTATATATTGCACTAAATGAAAAATTAGATATAATAGGCATCAGAAAAGCACTGAAGACCCAACTCTTCAAGATAGCCTACCCTAACGATTCAACCTAACCAAAGTTTGCCCACATGATTCTTATTGATGATTGTTTATACATTGACCATGTTTCCTATTATTTTTTTTGTTACATTTGTACACCGTGCTTTCCCACTCATGGCAGGCTCAATGCGGCTTAGGTACTTATTTGTACCTGGGGCAATGGAGGGTTAAGTGACTTGCCTGTGCCTGAAGTGGGAATTGAACTCAGTTCCTCAGTTCCCCAGGACCAAAATCCACCACCCTAACCACTAGGCCACTCCTCCACTCCATTATCCTTATTGCTACCCCATATCCATTCCTCTCCATCTTCCTACGCCTACCTCCCAACGCTCATTTCCTTCTGCACCCAATGCCTCCTATGTTTAATTTACTTATCCGTTAACCCCATTAATATTGCATTTACTACAAACTGTATATTCTTCTCGTGACTTTGTAATTCTTTATATTGTTACTATGTAAGCCGCGTTGAGCCTGCCATGTGTGGGAAAGCGCGGGGTACAAATGTAATAAATAAAATAAATAAATCTCGGAGACCTGGTGGAAGGAGGATAACCAGTGGGACACTGTCATACTGGGGTACACATTTTAGTGATAGGGTGGATCGAATTGGTGGAGGGGTAGCATTGAATATTAACGAGATCCTTGAATCAAATAGATTGAAAATTCTGCAGGAAACAAAACACTTCTTGGAGTCGCTGTGGATTAAAATTCCATGTATACAGACCCCTGGGGAACCCCACTATCTACCGTTTTCCATTGAGAATACTGACCATTTAACCCTACTCTCTGTTTTCTGTCTTTTAACCAGTTTTTAATCCACAATAGGACACGATCTCCTATCCCATGACTCTCCAATTTCCTCTGGAGTCTTTCATGAGGTAGTTTGTCAAACACATTCTGAAAATCCAGATACACAATATCAACTGGCTCCCCTTTATCCACATGTTTGTTCACCCCCTCAAAGAAATGTAATAGATTATCTTGGTGAGCCAAGATTTCCCTTCACTAAATCTATGTTGGCTTTGTCTCATTAATCCATGCTTTTGAATATGCTCTGTAATTTTCTTCTTTATAATAGTCTCTACCATTTTGCCTAGCACCGATGCCATGCTCACCGGTCTATAATTTCCTGGATCCCCTCTGGAACCTTTATAAAATATCAACGTTAGATGGGCTACCCTCCAATCTTCAGGTACCACACTCGATTATAAAGATAAATTACATATTACTAACAATAGTTCCACCAGTTCATTTTTCAAATCTATCAGTACTCTGGGATGGATACCATCTGGTCCAGGAGATTTGCTACTCTTCAATTTGTCAAATTGCCCCATTACATCCACTAGGTTTATAGAGATTTCATTGTTTCTCCGACTCGTCACCATTGAATACCATTTCTGGCACTGGTATCTCTCCCAAATCTTCCTCAGTGAAGGCCCAAGCAAAGAATTAATTTAATCTCTCCACTATGGCTTTGTCTTCCCTGATCGCCCCTTTTACCCCTCGGTCATCTAGCAGTCCTACCAATTCTTTTGCTGGCTTCTTTTAATATACTTAAAAAAAACATTTTACTATGTGTTTTTGCCTCCAATGCAATCTTTTTTTCAAAGTCCCTCTTTGCCTTCCTTATCAGTGCTTTGCATTTGACTTGACATTCCTTATGCTGTTTCTTATTATTTTCAGTTGATTACTTATGCCATTTTCTGAAGGATTTTCTTTTAGCTCTAATAGCTTCCTACACCAAGATAGCCGGTTCCTCCCCAGCACTATCTAAAATCCTATCTCGGGGACGCATGAGGTCCTCCACCTTCAGGTAAGTGACCAGGTGATCCTTACGTCCACTAGCCACCCAGCTATCTACGTGCCTAATAACTGAATCACCAACTACAACAGCTGTCCTAACCCTTCCCACCTGGGCACTAGCTCCTGGAGACACATCCTTGGTGCGAGAGGATATTATATTCCCTGGTGTGGTGGTCCTGTCTACAGGATTAGTTTCAGTCTCACCAGGGTGATGCTCTCCTTTTAGAAGGCCTCCCTCCTCCAAGGCAGCACAGGGGCTGCCAGATTGGAGGTGGTACTTCTCTACAATGTCCCTGTAGGCTGCCTCTGTGTACCTCTCTGTCTCCCTCAGCTCCTCCAAGTCTGCTACTCTAGCCTCAAGAGAACGGACTCGTTCTCTGAGAGCTTGGAACTCTTTGCATTGAGCACACACAATGAGGACTGAACTGGGCCCTTCTGTGCCTTCTAGCGACTATCTGTTAATGCTGTGGCAGAAACTTCAAGTTTTAAAACTATGGGAAAAAGGCTATAGAGATTAGCAATTTTAAAATTCTGTGTTTATCAATATCCAAGCGCAGAATAAAATAATGTCACTTACCCACAGAGAAGTCCTCTTCTCTCAGAACTTCTCAGGGGCCTTGTTACTAAAGCTTAGCATGTGCTAACAGAATTTGTGCTAAATGCTAAGAAGCCTATAAAAAAATAGGGGCCCAACACGGGCTTACCATACGCTATCCTGGAACTACTGCCTACCCAACACGGCTGTTGGCAATAGTTCAGGCTTGAGCGTGCACCATTTCCGGCATGTCACAAAATATTTTTTAATAGTGTGACGCTAACCTGGTGGTACTTGGGCATTGTTGCGTACTGCCTGGTTACCACCAGGTTACTGCAGCAACCCTTACCACCACCTCAGTGGGTGACGGTAAGTGCTCCCCCTACATGGCTACACGGCATGAGTATGCTTACCGCATGGCCATTTTGTAAAGGGGCTTTTTACCTGCTGTGTAAAAAGGGCCCTGGTGCGCAGGAAAATGGTATGTGACTTTTTCCTGCAGTTTAGTAAAAGGACACCTGAATGAGATATTTACTGCTCAGAAACTGTTGCATCTCTCTCCTCACAGAACCTAATGACAGACAGTGCCGCAGGAATCTGTACTGGGACTGGTGCTATTTAAACATATTTAAATGATCTGTAAATTGGAATGATGAGTGAGGTGATTACATTTGCAGATGACACGAAACTCTTCAAAGTTGTCAAAACACATGCAGATTGTGAAAAATCGCTGGAAGACTTTAGGAAACTGGAAGACTGGGCATCCAAATGGCAGATTAAATTTTAATACAGTGGAGGAGTGGCCTAGTGGTTAGAGCACCGGTCTTGCAATCCAGAGGTGGCCGGTTCAAATCCCGCTGCTGCTCCTTGTGATCTTGGGCAAGTCACTTAACTGTCCGTTACCTCAGGTACAAGCTTTGATTATGAGCCCTCCTGGGACAGAGAAATATCCAGAGTACCTGAATGTAACTCACCTTGAGCTACTACTGAAAAAGGTGTGAGCAAATCTAAATAAATATAGACAAATGCAAAGTGATGCACATTGGGAAAAGTAATCCAAATCATAGTTATCTGATGCTAGGGTCCATATTAGGAGTCAGCACTCAAGAAAAAGTCTTAGGTGTCATGGTAGACAATATGCTGAAATGTCTCCAGTGTGTGGCAGGAGCCAAAAAAGCAAACAGGTAGGTTCCTAGGAATTATTAGGAGAGGGATGCAAAATATGACCAAAAATATTATAATGCTTCTGTATTGCTCCATGGTGTGACCTTACCTAGAGTATTGTGTTCCAATTCTGGTTGCCGTATCTCAAAAAAAGATATAGCGGAATTAGAAAAGATTCAAAGAAGAGTGACCAAAATGATAGAGGGGATAGACCTGCATATGAGAAGAGGCTAAAGAGGTTAGGGCTCTTTAGCTTGGAAAAGAGTTGGCTGAGGGGGAATATGATTGATGTCTACAAAATCTTGAGTGGTGTGGAGTGGCTGGAGGTGAATTGATTTTTCACTCATTCAAAAAGTGCAGGGAACACTCCATAAAATTGCATGGAAATATTTTTTCATGCAAAGAATAGTTAAGCTCTGCAACTTGTTGCCAGAGGGTGTGGTAACAGTAGTTAGCTTATCTGGGTTTGAAAAGGTTTGGACAAGTTCCTGGAGAAAAAGTCCATAGTCTGTTATTGATATGGACATGGGGGAAGCCACTGCTTGTCCTGGAATTGGTAGCATTGAATGTTGCTACTAATTGGGTTTCTGCCAGGTATTTGTGACCTGGATTGGTCATTGGTGGACGCAGGATGCTGGACTGGATGGACCATTGGTCTGACCCAATATGGCTATTCTTATGTTATACCCCTAAATCTTTAATAAGAAATGAAACATATTGTAATAATAGGAATAACTTTCTGCTATACTTTATGTTCTTAGGTTTTTTCCCTTAAAATCTAGTGGCAAATGCTGAAAGCACAGGCACAGGTCTACTTTCCATCTCTACTTCGGATGGATTGTTTCAAAGTCAGCAAGCTCCTGAGTTTAGGGGAAGGACTACAATATTGCATTAACTGTTCCACCCTTGATAAGACCTCCTATTGATAAGACCTCCTGTTCACGCTGCTTTTAACTCCTAACGCTTACTCACTTGTTCAGCACCCATATTTTAGCATTCCCACCTTAGTAATTCCATTATCTTTTATATGTCCTATTTGTCTGTCCTAATTAGATTGTAAGCTCTGTCGAGCAGGGACTGTCTCATCATGTTCAAGTGTGCAGTGCTGTGTATGTCTAGTAGTGCTATAGAAATGATTAGTAGTAGTACTATTATTACTAATGTTTATAGTGGAGTCTGTTCTTACATGGCCCCCTCTGACAACCTGGTATCAGTGAGGGCTGTAATTATGTGGGAATTAGTGTCTTGTCTTGGAAAGAAAGTGAGCCCTTAGGTCCCGTAAGGCCCCGAAGGACCTCAGAGGACAGCCGTGCAACCCCAAGTCTTCACCCGCGGCGACCGCTGTTCACCGAGGGTTGAGCCCCCAGCTGCAGGCGGCCAACGGGACTTCCGGAACCGCGGGGTTGACGGCTGACCCAGCACTGGAACGGGGAGCAGAGTGAGCAGGAGGAAAGTCAGAGAAGTCCAGGAACAGGCAGCAGGTCTAGGTAGGCGGCTTAACAGAGTCATCCAAAAACAGGCAACAAGTCAGGGCAGGCAGCAATCAGGGTAGTCCAGTAACAGTCCAAAGGTCAAACCAGGAAAACAAGAACGCACAAGGAACAGGAGCACAAGAAGACTGGCCTCGGGAAACAGAACCTGAAGCAATGTTCTGTTTCAGCCCCGCTCCTTAAATACTGTCAGCATTCAGCCGCCCAGCCCCAGCCGACATGGCTGGCCAATCGGAAACCGGCTACTGAATAGATCCCTCTGATTGGTTCCATCCAGCCTCTCAGGCGGAGCTTCGGGTTCCCGTGCCCAACAATGGAGAAGACGCCGGCCATCGCGTCTCAGCGCCATCTTCCCTGCTAGTGCAAGCGCGGACTCCATAGCCGGCGACTGAGAGCCTGGAAGCCGCGATCGCCGGCCTACGGACCCGGCCGCGGACAGGGCAGCCATCGCCGGAATGGGTCCTGGCTTTTGGCCGCGGTTCTAAAATGGCCGGCCATCGCCGCAAGGAATACCGGCTCGGCCCCGACTGAACTCGAGATAGCCGGCCATCCGGGGAACCGTCGGGTAAGTCCTCTCTGGCTGCAGAACTCTCCTCCCGGCCCTTGCTTCCCGCAGAGGAGCAGCCTGAGGGAGCGAAGGATGTGACAGTATCCTCCCCGGATGCCCCCTTCCTTCTGGGTCCTGGTTTCCGAGGATAGCGATCATGGAAGGCCCGGACCAACTCTGGGGCATGTACATTGGTGGCCGGTTCCCAAGAATTGTCCTCGGGACCGAAATGCTTCCATGACAACAGGTAGAGCAGCTTTCCCCGGTGCCTTTTGGAGTCCAAGATCTCTTCAACTTCGTACTCAGGATCGGGGTCGGTTGATCTCAAATATATGAATTGTATATCTATTTACTTCTAATTTACTTTATATTTTCTGTACTTTAATTGCAATAATATTCTGTACTTCTCATTCCGGAAATGGCGATCGCCATTACGGCATAATGTAAGCCACATTGAGCCTGCAAAGAGGTGAGAAAATGTGGGATACAAATGCAGCAAATAAAATTAAAAAAAAACATCCAATGGGAAAATGCACAAAAACATTTATTGGGAAGTCTGGAGGGTCAGCATTCTTAGTAGACTGGCACCACAGCCATCCTAGCAAGCAGTGGGGCACCTTAGGGGATGCTGCAGTGGACTTCAAATAAGAGGTCCCAGGTACACATCTCAGTGTTACCCCTTTATATTGTATGATGAGCCCTGCAAAGCCCACCAAAAACCTTCTGTACCCAACTGTACACCACTACACTAGCCCTTATGCCTTCAGGTTTCATCTATATGTGGGTACAGTAGGTTTTTGGTAACATAGTAACATAGTAGATGACGGCAAAAAAAGACCTGCATGGTCCATCCAGTCTGCCCAACAAGATAAACTAATATATGCTACTTTTTGTGTATACCTTACCTTTGATTTGTACCTGTCCTTTTCAGGGCACAGACCGTGTAAGTCTGCCCAGCACTATCCCCGCCTCCCAACCACCAGCCCCGCTTCCCACCACCGGTTCTGGCACAGACCGTATAAGTCTGCCCAGCACTATCCCCGCCTCCCAACCACCAGTCCTGCCTCCCACCACCGGCTCTGGCACAGACCGTATAAGTCTGCCCAGCACTATCCCCGCCTCCCGCTACCGGCTCTGCCACCCAATCTCGGCTAAGCTCCTTAGGATCCATTCCTTCTGAACAGGATTCCTTTATGTTTATCCCACGCATGCTTGAATTCTGTTACCATTTTCATTTCCACCACCTCCCGCGGGAGGGCATTCCAAGCATCCACTACTCTTTCTGTGAAAAAAATACTTCCTGACATTTTTCTTGAGTCTGCCCCCCTTCAATCTCATTTCATGTCCTCTCGTTCTACCTCCTTCGCATCTCCGGAAAAGGTTCGTTTGCGGATTAATACTTTTCAAATATTTGAACATCTGTATCATATCACCCCTATTTCTCCTTTCTTCCAGAGTATACGTGTTCAGGTCAAGTCTCTCCTCATATGTCTTGTAACGCAAATCCCTTACCATTCTCATAGCTTTTCTTTGCACCGCTTCAATTCTTCTTACATCCTTCGCAAGGTTCGGCCTCCAAAACTGAACACAATACTCTAGGTGGGGCCTCACCAACGACTTATACAGGGGCATCAACACCCCCTTTCTTCTGCTGGTCACACCTCTCTCTTTACAGCCTAACAACCTTCTAGCTATGGCCACCGCCTTGTCACACTGTTTCGTCGCCTTCAGATCCTCAGATACTATCACCTCAAGATCCTCCCTCTCCCCGTCCGTTCCGATCAGACTCTCCCCGCCTAACATATACGTCTCCTGAGGATTTCTATTCCCTAAGTGCATCACTTTGCATTTTTTTGCATTGAATTTTAATTGCCAAACCTTAGACCATTCTTCTAGCTTCCTCAGATCCTTTTTCATGTTTTCCACTCCCTCCCGGGTGTCCACTCTGTTACAAATCTTAGTATCATCCGCAAATAGGCAAACTTTACCTTCTAACCCTTCGGCAATGTCACTCACAAATATATTGAACAGAATCAGTCCCAGCACCGATCCTTGAGGCACACCACTACTCACCTTTCCCTCCTCCGAGCGAATTCCATTCACCACCACCCTCTGGCTTCTGTCCATCAACCAGTTCCTAATCCAGTTCACCACTTCGGGTCCTATCTTCAGTCCATCCAGTTTATTTAAGAGCCTCCTGTGGAGAACCGTGTCAAAAGCTTTGCTGAAATCTAAGTAGATTACGTCTATAGCTCATCCCTGATTCAATTCTCCTGTCACCCAATCAAAGAATTCAATGAGATTCGTTTGGCACAATTTCCCTGGTAGGTTTTGGGAGACTGACATTTCCCCTCAAAAGGGTAACAGAGTGGGCTATGGGCCTGGGTCCCCTTTACAGTTTCCTTTACGGACCATTAGGCTACTCCAGGGACCTGTTTGCTGCTCTAATAGGACTGGCCATAACAGCTGAAGCTGTCTCAGAGGTTGGTATGTTCTGTTTCATTCACATCTTTAGGGGGTGGGAGGGGGTCAATGACCACTGGGGTAGTAAGGGGGGTGTATGTCTTAATCCCTCCAGGGGTCAGTTTTGTGACTTAGTTGTGATTGAACAGGTGTAGACCAAAATGTCTAACTTCCATATCATCAAGCTGATCAATCCATAGACTGGTGGGTTGTGTCCATCTACCAGCAGGTGGAGATAGAGAGCAAACTTTTGCCTCCCTATATGTGGTCATGTGCTGCCGGAAACTCCCCAGTATGTTCTCTATCTCAGCAGGTGGTGGTCACACACAGCAGCAGCTCTGGCTAGGCCTCCAAGCCTAATTTTTAGGTTTTGTTGAGTGCCTGGGGTTGAGGGCTCTTTTGAGCAAGTGCAAACCTGGTGGTGCCAGGTCCCTCCTTTTCTCCCCCCTCCCGCTGGCTCCGTTAAAAAAAAAAAAAAAAAAAAAAAAAAAAAATTTTGAACGTCCTTAAAGGCGTTTATTTCGACATTTATTTAAGCGTCTATTGCAGCTACTCACTGGGACACCAGGTCGTTACAACTCGGAGCGGACAGCAGGTAATTTTTACCTTTTTATAGCGGGCAGGGGGTTCCCCGATTCTTCTCCTCGTGGCATATGGCGTCGGAGGGCGAGGGCGCAAAGGGTCGCTCCCCGGGTCGCTTGAGCGTTTCTAGAGGGGATGCGGGGGTCTTAAAGCCTGATTCGCCCTTGTTGGGTGACAGTTTCGTGACCGATGAATGTCCCGGTCCTTCCTCCGGCGTGGCGGTTTTTCCCCGCCATAAACGCCCATCCCCCGCTCCTCGCCTCCGCCATCTTGGCCGGCCACGTGGCTCGGACGGCTTCTTCTTGGGCCGCCCTTGAGGTTGGAGACATTAATGCCATGAACGCCCTTAATTTGGGCGACGGCACAGAAGCGGCTAAAGTTAAGAGCCGTTCTTCCCGCGCGGCTCCTTCGCGGAGTTTCGCGCCGGACGCCATTTTGGATGCGCAGCATGTCTCTCCCCGCTATTGCGAGCGCCGGTTGAGGGTGCGTCTAGGGCTGTTGCCCAGGCTGCGGAAGTGCACAGTCTGGGGGGTTTCTCCCCCGAGTTTGTTTTGCTGCTGCATCAGGCCTTCCTCATGCACAACGCTGCCCCTGCTCCCTCGTCTGGTAAAGAGGTTGAGGTTCCCAGAGGTAAACGCCCTCGGGTTGATTCCCAGGCCTTGGAGGAATTTGTCTCCTCCGATGTAGATGAGGGCAGCGTGTCTGAGGTCTCCCAACGGTCCTTTGCGGATTCCTTGGAGGAGACGGATCCCCGCTCGGATGGAGCGGATGACCCCTCTGCAGCGCGGCTTTTTAGCCCAGAGGATTTGCCCAACCTGTTGTTACAGGCCATGGACACTTTGAAGATTTCCTCTCCGGAGGACGTCTCTCCCTCAGCCCCTGTTGGCTCTGCCATTATGCTGGGGACGAAGCGCCCGCCTAGAACCTTCCACGTGCATGATGCCATGCACACCTTAATTTCGGCTCATTGGGATGTCCCAGAAGCGAGCCTTAAAGTGGCTAGGGCTATGTCCCGCCTCTATCCTTTGGCTGTGAGTGAACGTGAGGCCTATCTGTGGCCTACCGTGGATTCTTTAATCACTGCGGTGACTAAGAAAACGGCGCCGGTGGAAGGTGGCACGGCCCTAAAGGACGCCCAAGACAGAAGATTGGAGGCGGCCTTAAGGTCGTCCTTTGAGGCGGCTGCTTTAAGTTTGCAGGCCTCAGTTTGCGGCTCCTATGTGGCCAGGGCGTGCCTGACTATGGTGCAGCGGGCTTCCCCCTCGGATCATTCCTTGAGGGCTGATTGGCCGGCCCTGGAATCGGGCTTAGCCTATTTGGCAGACTTGCTGTATGATGTCTTGAGGGCCTCAGCGAAAGGCATGGCTCAGACAATCTCTGCGCGGCGGTGGCTTTGGCTGAAACATTGGTCTGCTGACCACGCCTCTAAATCCCGCCTGGCTAGGTTGCCTTTTAAAGGCAAGCTGCTCTTTGGGGTCGAGCTGGACAAAATTGTGACCGATCTCGGCACGTCTAAGGGCAAGAAATTACCAGAGGTCAGGGCTCGGGCTAGTACTCGTCCCGGTACCTCCAGAGGACGGTTGCAGGAAGCCCGTCGGTACCGCCCGGGCAAGTCGGGTTCCTCTGCCCCCTCTTCCTTCAAGAGGAATTTCTCCCCCAAGCAGCATTCCTTTCGCAGAGACCGCCGTCCCGGAGGTGCTCCCTCCGGTCCTCCCCCAGGGTCTCGTACCCAATGACGGGGTCTTGGTCCACGCCCCAGTGCAAATTGGAGGACGGCTGTCCTCGTTTCTGGGCGAGTGGACCACAATAACTTCAGACGCGTGGGTGCTGGAAGTCATCAGAGACGGCTACAAACTAGAGTTCTGCCGACCCTTAAAAGACGGGTTTGTACTCTCTCCCTGCAAGTCTCCGGTCAAAGCTGTGGCAGTGCAGCAGACCTTGGACAATCTGATCCGCCTGGGCGCGGTCGTTCCGGTGCCAGAAAGTCAGCTTGGCAAGGGACGTTACTCCATTTACTTTGTGGTACCAAAGAAAGGAGGTTCTGTCCGGCCTATCCTCGACCTCAAAGGGGTCAATCGGGCCTCGAAAGTGCGGCACTTTCGCATGGAGACTCTCTGCTCTGTTATAGCGGCAGTGAAGGCAGGAGAGTTCCTGGCATCCTTGGACATCAAGGAAGCGTACCTGCATATTCCCATCTGGCCTCCTCATCAACGCTTTCTGCGTTTTGCAGTCCTGGGACGACACTTCCAGTTCAGAGCCCTCCTTTCGGGTTGGCTACTGCTCCGCGGACCTTTCCAAAGTAATGGTGGTCATCGCGGCCTTCCTACGAAAGGAAGGGGTACAAGTCCATCCTTATCTGGACGACTGGTTGATCCGAGCCCCCTCTTATGCAGAGTGCGGCAAAGCTGTGGACCGGGTAGTTGCTCTTTTGAGCTCCCTGGGATGGATCATCAACTGGGGGAAGAGCCAGCTGCGCCCGACTCAGTCCCTGGAGTACCTGGGAGTTCGATTCGACACCCAAGTGGGCAGAGTGTTCCTGCCAGACAATCGGATTGTCAAACTTCAGGCTCAGGTGGACCAGTTCCTAGTAGCCTCTCCCCTTCGGGCTTGGGACTATGTGCAGCTGTTGGGCTCTATGACGGCCACGATGGAAGTTGTGCCCTGGGCCAGGGCTCATATGAGACCACTTCAACTCTCTTTGCTGCAGCGCTGGACTCCGATGTCGGAGGATTATGCTGTGCGCCTTCCCTTGGACCCAGCAGTGCGCAAGGCGCTGAGCTGGTGGATGCAGACAGACAAGTTGTCTGCGGGAATGCCTCTGGTGACCCCAGAGTGGATTGTCATCACGACGGACGCCTCGTTGTCGGGCTGGGGAGCCCACTGCTTGGGAAGGACAGCGCAGGGGCTCTGGTCTCCTGCAGAGGCAAAGTGGTCTATCAACCTCCTGGAACTCAGAGCCATTCGGTTGGCGCTTTTGGAGTTCATCCCGGTACTGGTGTTGAAGCCTGTACGGGTTCTGTCGGACAATGCCACGGCTGTGGCCTATGTCAACCGCCAGGGAGGTACCAAGAGCGCCCCTCTAGCCAAGGAGGCTATGAATCTTTGCCAGTGGGCGGAAGCGAACCTGGAGCAGCTTTCAGCGGCCCACATTGCCGGAGTCATGAATGTCAAGGCGGACTTTCTCAGTCGCAATACCTTGGAGCCCGGAGAGTGGCAGCTATCTGCTCAGGCGTTCTTGGACATCACGAAGCGCTGGGGCCAGCCGAGCCTAGATCTGATGGCGTCATCGGCCAATTGCCAAGTGCCGCGCTTTTTCAGCAGAGGACGGGACCCTCGATCCCTGGGAGTAGATGCTCTTCTCCAACAGTGGCCGACACAAGAGCTTCTCTATGTGTTCCCGCCCTGGCCCATGTTGGGCAGGGTGCTAGACCGGGTGGCAAAGCATCCCGGCAGGGTAATCCTGGTGGGTCCGGATTGGCCCAGGCGTCCCTGGTATGCGGACTTGATCAGGCTCTCAGTCGACGATCCTCTGCGGCTGCCAGTGGAGCAGGGCCTGTTACATCAGGGTCCCGTGGTGATGGAGGATCCCTCCCCCTTTAGTCTTACGGCCTGGCTATTGAGCGGCAGCGTCTGAGGAAGAAGGGCTTCTCAGACAAGGTCATCGCCACTATGCTGAGAGCGAGGAAGCGCTCTACTTCTACTGCTTACGCCAGGGTTTGGCGTATCTTTGCAGCGTGGTGTGAAGCAGGCTCACTTTCTCCCTTCACTGCTCCAATTTCTTCAGTGTTGGCGTTCCTGCAAGAAGGTCTGGAGAAAGGCCTGTCGCTCAGTTCCCTTAAAGTCCAGGTAGCGGCTCTGGCTTGCTTCAGGGGCCGCCTGAAGGGTGCTTCCCTGGCTTCGCAGCCAGATGTGGTGCGCTTTCTCAAGGGAGTTAATCACCTGCGCCCTCCTCTGCACTCAGTGGTGCCTGCGTGGAATCTCAACCTGGTACTAAGAGCATTGCAGAAGCCGCCTTTTGAACCCTTGTCGAGGGCATCTCTGAAAGACCTGACGTTGAAAGCAGTCTTTTTGGTGGCTATCACTTCAGCCAGAAGAGTTTCCGAGCTCCAGGCGCTCTCATGTCGAGAGCCTTTTCTGCAGTTCACTGAGGCAGGAGTGACTATTCGCACAGTGCCTTCCTTCCTGCCCAAGATTGTTTCTCGCTTCCATGTGAATCAGCAGCTCTGTCTCCCTTCCTTTCGTAGGGAGGACTACCCAGAGGAGTACTCTGCTCTTAAATATCTGGATGTGAGACGAGTCATCATCAGATACTTGGAAGTGACCAATGATTTCCGGAAATCGGATCATCTGTTTGTCCTGTTTGCAGGTCCTCGTAAGGGTCTGCAGGCTGCTAAGCCTACAGTGGCAAGATGGGTCAAGGAAGCCATTGCAGCGGCTTATGTGGCCGCGGGGAAGGTGCCGCCTATCCAGCTGAAGGCTCACTCCACGAGAGCTCAGGCGGCCTCGATGGCAGAGGCCGGATCCGTCTCCTTGGAAGAGATATGCAAGGCGGCAACTTGGGCTTCGGCTCATACATTCTCCAAGCATTACCGTTTGACTGTGGCTGCACGGGCGGAGGCCCGGTTTGGAGCTTCAGTGTTGAGGTCAGGGATTTCAATGTCCCGCCCTGGGTGAGTACTGCTTCGGTACATCCCACCAGTCTATGGATTGATCAGCTTGATGATATGGAAGGTAAAATTATGTATAATACCTGATAATTTTCTTTCCATTAATCATAGCTGATCAATCCATAGCCCCTCCCAGATATCTGTACTGTTTTTATTCTGGTTGCATTTCAGGTTCAAGTTTAGTCTTCAGTTACTTCAGAAAGACTTCGTGTTCAAGTTTTTTCACTTGGATTCTTCAAGAGTTAAGACGAGTTTGTGTTACAGTGAGCTGCTGCATTCCTCTCCCCTCCGTTTTACGGGGCTGGATTGAGACTTAAAATTCTGCCGGCACTCCCTCCCGCTTCGTGCGGCTGTAGGGCAGCTTTGTACCCTTCCCGCTTCGGCGGTGTTAGGGTCAGTCAGCTCCTCCCGCGGTTGCGGTTGCAGGATAAGCCAGATCCCCCTGCATCGGCGGGTGTGGTGTCCCTCCCCCGCTCCGCGGGGATGAGCTGGACGGATTCCCCTGCCCCACTTGTGTGGGGATGAGCTGGGTTAATTCCCCTCCCCCGTTTCGGCGGTGGTGAGCTGGGCAGAGTGTCCCTTCGTGGGTGTAATTCTCTAAGTGCTGAGTCCTGCAGATGGAGCTTGATATCGACATACTGAGGAGTTTCCGGCAGCACTGACCACATATAGGGAGGCAAAAGTTTGCTCTCTATCTCCACCTGCTGGTAGATGGACACAACCCACCAGTCTATGGATTGATCAGCTATGATTAATGGAAAGAAAATTATCAGGTATGATTATACATAATTTTACCTTTTAGTCCTGAATGGGTTTGCTTTGTTCCATTATGCCAGAAAAATGTCCAAGATTTGGGAATTCCCAAATCCTGCCCCCCAACATGCCTCCGATACACCCCCTGTGATTTGGACATACTGCAGACAAACTGCATGGAAAAAGTCTTTAAAATAGATTTGATAATAGCGATATGGACATTTTGGTCAAGAAACGTCCATCTGCCACTTTGTGCTGCTTTTTGGACATAAGTCCGTAAGTGTTGCCATACTGGGACAGACCAAAGGTCCATCAAGCCCAGCATCCTGTTTCCAACAGTGGCCAATCCAGGTCACAAGTACCTGGCAAGATCCCAAAACAGTACAATACAGTTTATGGTGCTTATCCCAGAAATAGCTGTGGATTTTCCCAAGTCCATGTTAATAATGGCTTATGGAGTTTTGGAAATCTGTCCAAACCTTTTTTAAACCACGTTAAGCTAACTGCTTTCACCACACTCTCTGGCAACAAATTCCAGAGTTTAATTACACGTTGGGTGAAGACATTTTTTCTCTGATTTGTTTTAAATTTACTACTTAGTAGCTTCATTGCGTGCCCCCTAGTCCTAGTATTTTTAGAAACAGTAAACAAGTGATTCACATCTACCTGTTCCACTCCACTCATTATTTTATAGACCTCTATCCTATATCCCCTCAGCTGTCTTTTCTCCAAGTTGAACAGCCCTACCCGTTTCTGCCTTTCCTCATGAGTCTCTTCATGTTCTCCGATTCTTTTTCTTAACATAAAATCTAGTGGCAAATGCTGATAGAAATATGCCACTCAATATTCAGCGCTATTTAACTGGCCAGGAATGGCTCCTAGTCAATTAAATAGCACTTAACTGGCTATTCATGAATATTCAGTGAGAGATAGCCAGGTATCGCCTGCTGAATATTTAGTGGCTAACCAGTTCTATTGTGTGATAAAACTGGCTATCTGGGAATATTCAGCACATTGCTGGCTAAGTCTGGCAGCCAAATTGAGCCACCCAAATAGCAAGCCTATCTTTGGCCACTATAGACTTAACCGGCCAGTGCTGAATATTGACTTAGAGGGGCATAATCGAATGGCGCCAGCCATCTCAGGGGCCGGTGCTGTAAGTGGGTGAAGCCAACCGTATTTTTGAAAAAGATGACCAGCCATCTTTTTCTTCGCTAATACAGTTGGGCCCGGCCAAATGTCAGAGATTGCCAGGTTTGAGATCGCCAGCATCGGTTTGTGACCATAATGGAAAATAATGCCGGCGATCTCAAACCCGGCCAAATCCAAGGCATTTGATCGTGGGAGGAGCCAGTATTTGTAGTGCACTGTCCCCCTGACATGCCAGGACACCAACCGGGCACCCTAGGGGGCACTTATAAAATTTTTTAAAAAGTAGCGGAGAACACGTGATGGAGTGAGAGGAGAGGACGTGTTTCTCTTGGCTCTCGAGTAACCCCCCGTTGGCAGCCTGGAAAGCAGCGAGAAATATTTAAACACCCCTCAACCCCAAGGGTATATGGAACCCTACCTGATAAAAGGTGGAAAAGTGATGCAAAGCAGAGCGGCGAAGAGAGAGGCGGATAAACAGCGAGGTGCGGGAGAATCCAAGATGGCAGCATGTCCGGGGCCTGAGAGCCCACCACTGTTTACCCCGTCGCAATTAAGCCAACTTACAGAGGTAGTGAAATCGGCCATGGCCCCGCAATTCACTCAGCTGGCTGAACAACTGGCCTCCTTGGAGTCCGTGTTGGGAGGACACAACGAAGAGGATGAGTGAGCTGGAAGGGCGGATCCTGACGGTGGAAGAGGAGGAGCAGATGCTGTAAGGGCAAGTGCAGGAGCTGCAGAAAATGATAACCTTGCAGGCTCAGAAACTTGATGATTTGGAGAATCGATTGAGGTGGTCGAATTTGCACATAATTGGGATCCCTGAGTCGGTACCAGACAGACTGCTACACCACAGCTGGAAAGATGGTTCCAGGAGGATTCACCGCTATCGGATAGCGTGGGCAACTCTATGCCATCGAGCGGGGAAGGCCCACAGAATTGGATGCAAGCTGGCTGAAGGAGGTCGAGCACGAGTCGTGATTGTAAAAAGTACACAATTTCGTTCATAAAACTGAAATCCTACGGGAGCAAGGCAGAAATGGGACTTCGCTAAACGTACGATGGTAAGAGCGTAAAGATATTTTCATGATTAGTCCGCAGCACTTCAAGACCGACGGAAGGCCTTCAGACTGGTCTGCAAAACTGTAGCCGAAAAAGAAAAGCAGATTTATGCTGACTATCCAGCTCAGCTCAAGGTGCTGCACAATGGAGTCTGGAAAACATTTAAAAAACCTCAAGAAGCGCAGGAGATCTCCAGCACAATAAGGCACCCGAAGAAAACCACACATGAGGCGAGGCACTAGCATGGCAGTGGTAAGTTTACATTGCTGTGTGGGGAAATGTTTAAAGGAATATAAGGGTAAGCAGGCAGAACATGGGGTAAGGGGGATGAAATAGGTGCTCCTAATGGGAACAGATAACAGATCGGGCATAGGCAGGAGGCCGGGGGGGGGGGGGGTTATCCCTCAATAGCGTTCTCGATCCGTAGGTTGGATGGGGGTACACACGGGGGTAGGAGGATAGGTGGGAGGTTGGGGGGCAAAGGGGTAGGAGTGGGTAAGGGAGAGATGTCCAGGGAGAAATTCACAAGAGCAGGAGGTGAGGACACAGAGGCAGGTGTTGACAAAACACATTGGGGAAGAGGGAGCGACTTATTAGTAGAACTATTGAGCGGGAGGGCAGCCCCAGGGAAGTGCATGAGGTTGCGGATGGAGCTGGGCATCCGGGACCTTGGGTGAATTAAGGACTAGATTTATAGAAAGCGAAGAAAAAGCAGATAATGGCACAAGTTAAAGGATCCTGATTTATAACATGGAACGTGGGTGGCATAACATCGCCAATTAAAAGGGGGAAAATCTTGCAAGCCCTAAAGCGGCATAAGACAGACATAGTGTGTTTGTAAGAAACTAAGCTCTCGACGGTTGAACATCAAAAGCTGCAACGAGGGTGGGTGGGGGAAGTGCACGCTGCAATCAGCAGAGGGGCGTCAACGAGGGGTGGCGATCTTAATAAGCGGCAAAGTCACAATTAATAGCTCAAGACCCGGAAGGGAGGTTTGTAGCAGTCCGCTTGTGGCTGCAAAGCTCTGAGTTGCTGGTGGTAGCCCTCTATGGACCTAATACATATGATCAGGCATTCTACTCCCACCTAACACAGATATGCAATTCCCCAAAAAAATTACAGTTGATATTGCTAGGTGATTTCAATATGGTAGCAGATCCACTGTTGGACTGCTCAGCCCTGAGAAAAGCATATGGGGGGGGGGGGGGGTCCCGGGCACTGCCAAGGTTGATGAAAACCCTTGACATACTGGACGCCTGGAGGGTAATGCACGTAGGTGAGAGGGACTTTACACATCTATCAAGGGCCCACGGGACGCTCTCTCGTATAGATTATGTCCTGATCGACAGACGGCTTTTCCCTAGGGTGCGCGGGGTGGAGATTGGCCCGGAAGAAGTGTCGGACCACGCAATGGTTTGGCTAGACTTGGAGGCTCCGACCTTCTTCCAGGGCCAAATGAAGTGGAGGTTCCCAGCATATCTGTATGAAGATAAGGAATTCTGGGCTTACCTAATCAAGAAATGGGAAGATTTCGAACACTTTAACGAAGAGCATAAGGCCCAACCCAGTCTTTACTGGTCCAAGGCCAAGGCGGTGTTAAGGGGAGAAATCATAGCCTTTGTGCATAGGAAAAAGAAAAGAACGGTGGCAGCAATAATTAATGTAGAATCTCAGGCGAGGAAGGCCAAACGTAGATATGTTCTTAACCCCAATAAGCAGACAAGGGATCAATATCAAACGGCGCAGATTACCCTAAACTCCCTGCTTCACGAGCGAGCAGCAAGAGGCCTGATATTTCAGAAATACAGGCTTCAGCGGTTTGGTAACAGGACAGGAGCAATGCTAGCTAGGATAGTAAAAAGATGGGGGGGGGGGGGGGCAATAGGGTGATATCGGTATTGAAGGACCATAAAGGGGCAATTCACAATTCCACGGAGCAGATAGCTCAGATTTTAAAAGATCACTTTAGCCAATTATACAAGCCACATGTAATGCCCAAGGATTTACCTTTAGAAGAATATTTAAGAAATGCTGGAATAGCACAGTTCCACTCGCAAGCAGTGCAGGCATTGAATGAACCCATAACAGGGAAGGAGCTGCAGGAAATAATTAAAGATCTGCCAAGACACTCTGCCCCCGGCCCGGATGGGTACTCGGGCGAGTTCTACAAACTCATGCCCACGGCAGCGGTGGGGGCTTGTCATGTGGATCTGGAAGAGGTAGTGGAAAAAGGAGCTTTTCTACCCCACTGCAATAGTACATTCATTACCGTATTATTAAAGCGGGGGTGCCCAGACGATAGAGCAGACTCGTACCGCCCAATTTCCTTATTACATTTGGATATAAAGATTCTGGCAAAGCTTTTGGCAAATCGTATGGCAAAGTGGCTGCCCCAAGTTTTAGGGCAGGAACAGTAGGATTGTCAAAGGTAACAATCTGGAGTTAACGTGCGCAAACTCTTAATGGCAATGGCCCAGAGTCAATTAGATAAAAGCTCGGCGATAGTTCTAAGTTTAGACGCCGAGAAGGCTTTGATAAGGTTGGTTGGGAATTATGTTTGGAGTATTGAGGTATATGGGTCTCCGAGGGTGGTATTTGGAAGCAATTCAAGCGCTCTACTCTGGCCCCAAGGCGTTCCTTTTGGTCAATGGTAAAAGAGTGGGAGACATAAACATTCAAAAGGGGACGAGGCAGGGGTGTCCACTTTCCCCCTTACTATTTTTGCTATCAATAGAACCATTTCTAAGTATAGGGAGGAAGGACCACAGAGTAGGAGGGGAAATGGTTAAGATCCTTGCCTTTGCGGACGATGTGTTAGTGATAACAACCAACCCGCAAGACTCTATCGCAGCCCTATTTGAACAGGTGGAGCAATACCCTGGAGGAAAGGAGAAACAGGGGTGATATGATACAGACGTTCAATTATTTGAAAGGTATTAATCCGCAAACAAACCTTTTCCGGAGATGGGAGGGTGGTAGAACGAGAGGACATGATATGAGAGTGAAGGGGGGCAGACTCAAGAAAAATGTCAGGCAGTATTTTTTCACAGAGAGAGTGGTAGATACTTGGTGGTGGAGATGAAAACGGTAACGGAACTCAAGCATGCGTGGGATAAACATAAAGGAATCCTGTGCAGAAGGAATGGATCCTCAGAAGCTTAGCTGAGATTGGGAGGCGGGGCTGGTGTTTGGGTGGTGGGGCTAGTTCTGGGCAAGACTTCTACGGTCTGTGTCCTGAAAATGGCAGATACAAATCAAGGTAAGGTATACACAAGAAGTAGCACATATGAGTTTATCTTGTTGGGCAGACTAGATGGACCGTGCAGATCTTTTTCTGCCGTCATCTACTATGTTACTATGTTACAGCAGACTGTCCGGCTTTCAAGTGAATAAACACAAGTCGGAGGTAATGTCAATCCAACCAGAGGAACAGGGAAGCTGGGGTGGAGGTTTGGAACAGGCGGAAGGGAAAATCAAGTATTTGGGTGTACAGATTCCACAAGATTTGTCTCAGCTGAATGAGACGAATGTGACTAAACTGTTAAGGGACACCACAGAAAGGCTACAGGCTTGGCAGGCATTTCTGCTGTGGCTAATGAGGAGAATAGCATTATATAATATGCTGATTATCCCAAGGTGGTTGTATGTTTTCCAGACTCTACCATTGTACTTAGCACCCCACGATGAGTGCAAACTTAACAGAATGCTGCAAAAATTTCTATGGAAACAGAAAAAAAACGAAATTGTCAATAACCAGTTTACAGATCCCGAAAGAATACGGAGGGCTGGGACTGTTGAGCATACGACAATTAACAGTGGCAAGTGGTCTCAGGCATGTGAATGACTGGTTTCGGCAAACATCAGACTTTTCTGCCACTCAAATGGAATTACTACTACTACTATTTAGCATTTCTATAGCGCTACAAATCGTACGCAGCGCTTCACAAACATAGAAGAAAGACAGTCCCTGCTCAAAGAGCTTACAATCTAATAGACAAAAATAAAGCAAGCAAATCAATTAACGTGGGGGAGTGGTTACAAGTCAAAAGCAATGTTAAAGAGGTGGGCTTTCAATCTAGATTTAAAGATGGTCAAGGATGGGGCAGTAATATTCCAGTAAGATGTGTAAATAAAAAACTTAAAGCAAGACGGTCAATATATTGTATATGGATTTTCAGAAGGCACTTGGCAACATGAAAGACTCCTTATGATGAAGCCACAACTTAAGTACTGCAAGCAGTTCTGGGTAGCTGCACCTCAAAACAGCAGAATGATGAGAAAAACAATTATAGGGCTGATCAGTCCTCTTATAAAACGAAAGGCTCAACTGGTTAGGAGAAGAAACAAGTGACAGCTGATACCAACAGAGGTCTATAAAATTCTGTATGGTGTGAACAAGTTATTTATACTATCAAACAGTACTAAGACTAGAAGATGCTCCAATGAACTATCCAGCAGTATATTTAGGAAATCATGTATTTAGGAATTAAAGCTGTTCGGGGCGCTGGAGTTTCAGCAGTTACTTACATGGTTCAAAAGTTAACACTGCAATGTTACTGCAAATTACATCAATTTTGGGCTCGGCAGTGGCGGCCTGGAAATGGTCACGCAGGATCCGGCACTTTTCTTCTAAGGTAACTCCATATCTATCAATCTGTGGGAACCTGAAGTTTGAACCAGGAACTCTGTATGTGGTGTTCACCAAATGGAAAAAGAAGGGACTAGAGTACCTCAGTCATGTGATAACAGAGGAGGGGCGCCCGCAGACTTTTTTTTGGAGTTACAGGAGCAATACCGACTGGAGGACAAAGACCTTTTTTACTACAATCAGTTAAGGCATTACATAACTAGCTTGCCTTGGGTGGACTTAACTGAGGATGTGAGGGAGGAACTGGCCTCAGTGTTGTCCCTGGGAGCACAACAAAGGGTCCCCCTGGTGTATCACCATCGAGAAATTCGGGATGTAATGCCTGAACCGGATTTTACTACATATGCGCGCAAGTGGAGCCAAGAATTGCAGGCAGCAGTGCAGGTGGAATTGTTTAAAGAACATGTACTCGCGCTACCCAAGTCAACCAAAGTGGCGGTTTTGTGGGAACTCCAGTATCAGTTCGCCTTACGACTTTATATTCCCCCAAGATGAGCGTTTCATATGGGGGCATCCCCAGATAGAGCTTGTATGAAGTGCAAAAGCGAAGGGGCCACTCTGGCTCATATGTTCTGGCAATGCCCAGTAGTATCGAACTTTTGGAAACTGCTACTTCAACAGCATGGTCGACACAATGGAAATATGACTCGTTACTGTTTGGTAAACCAAGACTGAGTTATCCAATCCTGAAAGGGTTCTATAATAATGGCGAAGAAAACGATATTACAAGAATGGCTGACTAACCGAGGCCCCTCTCTTCAGAAATGGCAAACCCAGATGATTTGGCTGCTGCGCATGGAGCGTATAGCCATACGCAATCGCCCAAAGATAGAGTTACAACATCTGCAGGACAGATGGGGACCATTCTGGGACACATGCCCCAAACTAGAAGTCAAATCCTGAACTTGTGACAGTGGGACTTGTTGGGGGGGGGGGGGGGGAGGGGAAAAAAAGGAAAAAGGGGGAGGGGGCCTAGAGGGGTTGGGGCCATAGCTGTTTGGTTATATGTTGGATTAGTGTTGGACGAGGGGAGAGGTTTGGAGGGTAGTGGGTGAAAAGAAATTTGAAGACGGTAACAAGTAGTATTTGCTAATACAGGTGTTGTGGTCTGCTTAATGTTAATTTTAATTATGTATAGGTAAGACTGCGGTGATGATCCTTTAATAATAATAAAAATGTTTTGAAACATAAAAAAATAGCTCCCAGCTGCATAGTTCCCTTACCTTGGGTGCTGAGCCCCCCAAATCCTCCCCAAAACCCACTCCCCACAACTCTACACCATTACCATAGCCCTTACGGGTGAAGGGAGGCACCTACATGTGGGTACAGTGGGTTTTGGAGGGCTCCCATTTGCCACCACAAGTGTAACAGGTGTGGGGGGGATGGGCCTGGGTCCACCTGTCTGAAGTGCACTGCACCCACTAAAAACTGCTCCATGGACTTGCATACTGCTATCAGGGAGCTGGGTATGACATTTGAGGCTGGCATAGAGGCTGGCAAAAAAGTTTTTTTTTGTTTTTTTTTTGGTGGGAGGGGGTTGGTGACCACTGGGGGAGTAAGGGGAGGTCATCTCTGATTCCCTCCAGTGGTCATTTCGTCAGTTGGGGCTCCTTTTTGAAGCTTGGTCGTGAAAAAAAAGGGACCAAGTAAAGCCGGTGAAATGCTCGTCAAGTCTGGCTTTTTCCCCCCCATTATCGGGTGAAGCCGGCCATCTTGTGAGCACGCCCCCGTCCTGCCTTCACTACCCTACCAACATGCCCCCGTCCCGCCTTCACTACCCTACTGACACGCCCCCTTGATGTTTCACCGGCTGCACGACGGAAAGCAGTTGGCGCCGGCCAAAATCGGCTTTCAATTATACCGATTTAGCTGGGTTCAGGAGATTGCCGGCCATCTCCCGATTTGTGTTGGAAGATGGTCGGCGATCTCTTTTGAAAATCAGCTGGTTAGTCAGTTAAGTTTAAACCAGCCAAAAATAAACCGTATGTTAAACACCAGTCACTGGACACAGCCCGGCATTGAATATCCAGGCTCACCACCACCTATGGGAGTTAGTCGGGCTGCCTCCTGCAGTCTGAATATTGGCCCCATGATGTATTGAAATGGAAGGATGTTTTCACCATGATTCCCACAATTGAGCAAGCCCTATTACCCCCTCCCCCCCAATATTCAGCAGGTGACACTGAAGATCATGGGATAATTTTGGGTGGACTGGTCAGGGGAGAATCCTGAGGTTATGCGGGTGCTGGCAATATTCCATTCACAGGACCCAAGAGACAGGCAGAGTTCTGAAGTCTCAATGCATGAATTTGACGATGTTACAGAGATGCGGGATTTAGATTAGATTAGCGCTCTTCATCTTGGAAAAAAAGAAGGCTATGGGGGGATATGATAGAGATTGCAAAATACTGAGTGTTGTAGAATGGGTAAATGTAAATCGATTCTGTACTCTTTCAAAAAGTTAAAAGACTAGGGGATACTCAAGGAAGGTATATGGTACTACTTTTTAAAAGAACAAGAGGAACTATTTTTTTCACTCAACAAACAGAGGATGTGGTATCAACAGTTAGTGTATCTGGGTTTAACAAATGTTTGGACAGGTTCCTGGAGGAAAAGTCCATGGTCTGCTATTGAAATAGACATTGAGAAAGTCACTGCTTGTCCCTGGGATCAGTAGGATGAATCTTGCTACTATTTGGGATTCTGTAAGGTACTGGTGACCTGAATTGACCACTGTTGGAAACAGGATACTGGGCTAGATGGACCATTAGTCTGACCCAGTATGGTTATTCTTAATTTAGTGAACACTTAAACAAGTGAAAGACCTTGCAAGTATGATGAACTCTATTTGTTCACTTATCTATTGGTGGAGATCCTACTAGGCACCCATTTCACAAGCCCGCTTCCTCAGAGGATCTTCAGTACCGGCACATCATTGTGTTTATGGGCGGCTGCTTGACATTTATGCTGAAGATTCTCTGAGGAAGCAGGTTCTCTGCCAGTAGATTAGTGAACAGAGTTCATCCTCCTATCTTAAGTGGATTGCGTTACAATTTAATTTAAAAAAATCATAAAGAACTAAAAAAAAGTTATATTTAATGAATGCACACAGTGTGATAATTAAAATTTGCTCTGGGGTTTTTCAGAACCTATAATTTGTAATTCTTTATATTGTTACTATGAAAGCCGCATTGAGCCTGCCATGTGTGGGAAAGTGCGGGGTACAAATGTAATAAATAAATAAATAAAAATAATTGAATGGACGCCTGAAAGCAATTAAACAAGCCACAGGATTTGATGGCAGATATATCACCAGGCATTTTGAGCTTCTTTTCCCCATATTTAACATATATCCAGTGGTCTTTCATTTGTTTAAGTGTTCACTATTACATATTTAAGGACCTATTTATTTTGCCATAGATACTTGTTTTAAGTATTCTAAATTTAGGACAGCTCAAGAGTGCTGATGCTCGGACATGCTCTGCTCACCAGTTAGAGCAGTATAGTAATTTCAATAAAATTATAAACTATATTGGGGGATAAATAACGCTGACCGCCACCACCTGTTTTGTAATCTTTTATTTTTTTAGTATATGACTATCTCTGCAAAAACATGAATAAAGTCACCAGTAACAAAAAAAAAATGTTGAAATCTATCGGAACAATTTGTAATACAACAGTCCAAACCTCATCCTTTTAAGTGAAAAAATAAACGTTACAGAAGTTCAAATGTGACTGTTTAAATTAATTTTTGAGAAAATGAGCATTAAAATTCACAATGGATCCATGACATTAGTTGTGTTTTCCCAGAGACAGTCACATATATGAATAAATATTGAGTTGTTTTAGGTTATAAGGTGAAAATATTTCCTCCAGAAATTTGTCCAAACCTTTTTAAAATCTACCTATATTAATTGCTTTTACCACTTGCTTCTGCAAAGTGATCCAGAGTTGAACTACATGTCGAGTGAACAAATATTTTCTCTTATCTGTTTAAATGTGCTACTGTATAATTTCATGTAGTGTCCCCTAGTCTTTGTACTTTTTCAAAGAGTAAACAATTAATTTACAATTACCCATTCCACTGAATTCAGGATTTTATAGACCTCTATCATATCCCTCCTCAGCCATCTCTTCTCCAGGTTGAAGAACCCTAACCTCGTGGTTGCTTCTGAATCTGAGGATCACAGACTTGAAGCTGGCTCGTGCACCAATGGGGGATGGGTGACAAGCTGAGAAATTTTGAGTGTGGAATGTAATGGATTGGATACGGTATTTGCCAGAACTCCATACTGGCTGAGAAAACACCCTGGTCCTTCCACCCCCTTAATTATTTTGGTCATTCTTCTTTGTCCCTTTTCCAATTCTACTACATCTTTTTTGCCCAGTTTGACATCATAGCACTCCAACCACCCTCAGGGGGAGGAATGCTGGCTTCGGCCTAACCCCTGGTAAGCCTTTCCTCAGCTGAGAGGTACCCACCTCTACCACCGGCTGCCTTTCAGGTGCTGTGGAGGACTTGCAGCTCATCTGCATATCCTTACAGCCTTCTCCGGGGTGACACCCAGGTCCACCCCGATCCACTCAGGGCCTCCGCTCTAGGTGCCCAGCGCTCCCACCAGGTGCTGTGGAGGACTTGCAGCCCTTCTGCATTTCCTCACAGCTGTATCCGGGGTGACTCCAGTTCCACCCCGACCTTCCCAGGGCCTTCTCTCCAAGTGCCCAGAGTTCCCAGGTGCTTTTTGGCTAGGATCAGGCGACCCTCAGGGGGAGGAATGCTGGCTTCGGCCTAACCCCTGGTAAGCCTTTCCTCAGCTGAGAGGTACCCACCTCTACCACCGGCTGCCTTTCAGGTGCTGTGGAGGACTTGCAGCTCATCTGCATATCCTTACAGCCTTCTCCGGGGTGACACCCAGGTCCACCCCGATCCACTCAGGGCCTCCGCTCTAGGTGCCCAGCGCTCCCACCAGGTGCTGTGGAGGACTTGCAGCCCTTCTGCATTTCCTCACAGCTGTATCCGGGGTGACTCCAGTTCCACCCCGACCTTCCCAGGGCCTTCTCTCCAAGTGCCCAGAGTTCCCAGGTGCTTTTTGGCTAGGATCAGGCGACCCTCAGGGGGAGGAATGCTGGCTTCGGCCTAACCCCTGGTAAGCCTTTCCTCAGCTGAGAGGTACCCACCTCTACCACCGGCTGCCTTTCAGGTGCTGTGGAGGACTTGCAGCTCATCTGCATATCCTTACAGCCTTCTCCGGGGTGACACCCAGGTCCACCCCGATCCACTCAGGGCCTCCGCTCTAGGTGCCCAGCGCTCCCACCAGGTGCTGTGGAGGACTTGCAGCCCTTCTGCATTTCCTCACAGCTGTATCCGGGGTGACTCCAGTTCCACCCCGACCTTCCCAGGGCCTTCTCTCCAAGTGCCCAGAGTTCCCAGGTGCTTTTTGGCTAGGATCAGGCGACCCTCAGGGGGAGGAATGCTGGCTTCGGCCTAACCCCTGGTAAGCCTTTTCTCTTTGTATCTAATCTTTTTCCAGTTGCTAAAGTACCTTAATCGTTTATGGCCCCTATTCACATTCTCTTCCTAGCTCTGTCCCTTCCTAATCTTTTCCCTCACCCCCTACCTCTCTCCGCTACAGGAACTCACTTCCCATCCATTGACTTCATCACCTCACCTTCTCTCCTACCCTCTTCCTCCTTTTTGGCTTTTAATCTCCGTCTCTTTCTTCCCTCCATTTTGCCTTCCCCATTCCACCTAAATACCTCTCGCCTTCGACGCCTTCGTGGCCACACCTCTCCTACTCTCCTCCGCTCTCTTTTACTCCTTCTCTTACTCTCAGCTGGTGACATCAATCCCAATCCTGGCCCTCCTCACCAACTATTATCCAAACTCTACAGATCTCACCGTGACCTCTCTAACCTCATCTCTATTCCTCTACTCCCCTCCTCTTCTCTGCCCTTCTCTTGCGCCCTATGGAATGCCCGCTCTATCTGTAACAAACTCCCCTATATCCAGGACCTCTTTATCTCGCGTCACCTCCATCTGCTCGCCATAACAGAAACCTGGCTCTGCCCTGATGACTCTGCTTCAGTCGCAGCCCTGTGCCATGGCGGTTATCTATTTTCACATACTCCTCGCCCTGCTGGCCGTGGGGGCGGTGTTGGACTACTTCTCTCTCCCTCCTCCAGATTTCAACCCCTTCTTCCACCTCAATCTCACTGTTTTTCCTCCTTTGAAGTCCACTCTATCCGCCTTTTCTCTCCTCTGCCTCTTCGAATAGCGGTCATTTATCGTCCCCCTGATAAGTCCCTTTCATCCTTTCTCAGTGACTTTGATGCCTGGCTTGCCTTCTTCCATGATCCTTCCTCCCCCTCTCTCATCCTTGGTGACTTTAATATTCCTGCTAATGATCCTTCCAACTCTTATATTTCCAAGTTACTCGCTTTAACGTCGTCCTTTAATCTCCAACTATGCTCCACCTCCCCCACTCATCAAAATGGTCACTGTCTTGATCTCATCTTCTCCTCCAACTGTTCACCCTCTAGTTTCCTTGCCTCCGATCTTCCCCTCTCTGATCACCATCTTATAACTTTCACACTTAAATCTCCTCCCTCCCAGTCCCGTCCTATCCTATCTAATTTATCTAGGAATCTTCACGACATTGACCCTTCATCTCTATCCTCCCATGTTTCAAACCTCCTCTCTACTGTGGCACCATCCACGTCTGTCAACGAGGCTGTTTCTTCTTACAACAATACTCTATCCTCTGCCTTAGACACTCTTGCACCTTTGATGACCCGCCCTGTAAGGCGTACAAAACCCCAACCTTGGCTGACTTCTAATATCCGCTACCTACGTTCCTGTACCCGCTCCGCCGAACGCCTCTGGCGGAAATCTCGGGCCCTTGCTGATTTCTTACACTTTAAGTTCATGCTGACCTCCTTCCAATCTGCTCTTTTACGTGCCAAACAGGATTATTATATCCAACTGACCAACTCTCTTGGCTCTAATCCTCGACTTCTCTTCACCACATTGAACTCTCTCCTCAAGGTGCCCCCTCCCCCAACTCCCCCTTCACTATCTCCTCAGACCCTTGCTGAATTCTTTCACAACAAGGTTCAAAAGATAAACCTTGCTTTCTCTACCTCACCAGCTCTCCCTCCACTAGTCCGTTCCCCTCTCTCTCCTTCCCCTCATTCCCTTTCCTCCTTTCCTGAAGTTACTATTGAGGAAACTACACTTCTCCTTTCTTCCTCAAAATGTACCACCTGTTCCTCTGATCCCATTCCCACCCACCTTCTTAATGCCATCTCTCCTACTCTTATTCCTTTTATCTGTCACATTCTCAACCTCTCACTTTCCACTGCGACTGTCCCTGCTGCCTTTAAACATGCTGTGGTCACACCTCTCCTTAAGAAGCCTTCACTTGACCCTACTTGTCCCTCTAATTACCGACCCATCTCCCTCCTTCCTTTTCTCTCCAAATTACTTGAGCGTGCTGTTCACCGCCGCTGCCTTGATTTTCTCTCCTCACATGCTATTCTTGACCCATTACAATCTGGTTTTCGCCCTCTCCACTCAACCGAAACTGCGCTTACTAAAGTCTCCAATGACCTATTACTGGCTAAATCCAGAGGTCAATATTCCATCCTCATTCTTCTTGATCTTTCCGCTGCTTTTGACACTGTCGATCACAGCATACTTCTCGATACCCTGTCCTCACTTGGATTCCAGGGCTCTGTCCTTTCCTGGTTCTCTTCCTACCTCTCCCTCCGCACCTTTAGTGTTCACTCTGGTGGATCCTCTTCTACTTCTATCCCTCTGCCTGTCGGCGTACCCCAGGGTTCTGTTCTTGGTCCCCTCCTCTTTTCTATCTACACTTCTTCCCTTGGTTCATTAATCTCATCCCATGGCTTTTCCTACCACCTCTATGCTGATGACTCCCAAATCTACCTTTCTACCCCTGATACCCCTGAAACCAAAGTTTCAGCGTGCTTGTCTGACATTGCTGCCTGGATGTCTCAACGCCACCTGAAATTAAATATGACCAAAACCGAGCTTCTCATTTTCCCCCCCAAACCCACCTCCCCGCTCCCCCCATTTTCTATTTCTGTTGATGGCTCTCTCATTCTCCCTGTCTCCTCAGCTCGAAACCTTGGGGTCATCTTTGACTCTTCTCTCTCCTTCTCTGCTCATATCCAGCAGACCGCCAAGACCTGTCGTTTCTTTCTTTACAACATCCGTAAAATCCGCCCCTTTCTTTCCGAGCACTCTACCAAAACCCTCATCCACACCCTTGTCACCTCTCGTTTAGACTACTGCAATCTGCTTCTTGCTGGCCTCCCACTTAGTCACCTCTCCCCTCTCCAGTCAGTTCAAAACTCTGCTGCCCGTCTCATCTTCCGCCAGGGTCGCTTTACTCATACTACCCCTCTCCTCAAGACCCTTCACTGGCTCCCTATCCGTTTTCGCATCCTGTTCAAACTTCTTCTACTAACCTATAAATGTACTCACTCTGCTGCTCCCCAGTATCTCTCCACACTCGTCCTTCCCTACACCCCTTCCCGTGCACTCCGCTCCATGGATAAATCCTTCTTATCTGTTCCCTTCTCCACTACTGCCAACTCCAGACTTCGCGCCTTCTGTCTCGCTGCACCCTATGCCTGGAATAAACTTCCTGAGCCCCTACGTCTTGCCCCATCCTTGGCCACCTTTAAATCTAGACTGAAAACCCACCTCTTTGACATTGCTTTTGACTCGTAACCACTTGTAACCACTCGCCTCCACCTACCCCCTCCTCTCTTCCTTCCCGTTCACATTAATTGATTTGATTTGCTTACTTTATTTATTTTTTGTCTATTAGATTGTAAGCTCTTTGAGCAGGGACTGTCTTTCTTCTATGTTTGTACAGCGCTGCGTATGCCTTGTAGCGCTATAGAAATGCTAAATAGTAGTAGTAGTAGTATATATCATTGATCAAAATATGTTGTTAATGACCTCCTGTTACATGTATAATTCACTTAGAGGTGAATTATACATGTATCTAGATTGTAAGCTCTTTGAGCAGGGACTGTCTTTTGTGTATGGTGTACAGCGCTGCGTATACCTTGTAGCGCTATAGAAATGATAAGTAGTAGTAGTAGTAGTAGTAGAGGTGGGTGAGCAAACGGTTAGTCTACTTATCTTCAATTATGATGCCAGACTTCCTAACAGGTGTCCTTGTGTTAAAATGTATTCATCTGCAAAAACGGCTATGTGTCACAATTTCTAGTTTGGACTACCATGTTCATCAGTTCACCATGTTTTTAAAGTATCGCATACCATATAAAATGAGTTTATCTTGTTGGGCAGACTGGATGGACCGTACAGGTCCTTATCTGATGTCATTTACTATGTTACTAGCTGCTTACCTGGACAGGCTGAATATCGGGTCTATACCAGCTGCTTACTTTCAGAGGCTGAATATCGGGCCTATACCAGCTGCTTACTTTCAGAGGCTAAACATCGGGCCTATACCAGCTGCTTACTTTCAGAGGCTGAATATCGGGCCTATACCAGCTGCTTTCAGAGGCTGAATATCAGGCCTGTACCACCTGCTTACCTCTGCAGGCTGAATATCGGGCCCCAAGTTTCCATGTGGAGAAGACATTTTATAAGCGCCCTTTTCTGCACATAAAACAAGCGTAACACGTGGAAAAAGCTTTACAAAATTGCTCCTCAGGTGTATAAATTATCCCTCAGATTCTATATAGCACGCATAGAGATCCATGCCGAAATCCAAGGGATTCTATAACAATGCACATAACTTAACAAGCTTCACAAACTAATGAGCACTGATAATATAACTTAAGAAGCAATAATGAGCACTAATATGCAATAATTAAAATGTACGCGCACAACCCACTAAGCATATATTCTGTAACGAAGTGTGCTGAATTTCTGTGTGCAGCGAAAAAGGTGTGGTTATGGGTGGGTAAATGGGTGCTTTGTTGGTGTTCCGAAATGTACATGCATAGTTATAGAATATGGCACAGTGTGCGTAAATCTACATGACAGGATTTATGCCATGCTTTCGTTGGTGTAAATGGATGCATATCATCTAAGTGTATTCTATATACCATGCCTAAATCTAGGTGCCGATCATAGAATATGCTTAGTGTAGAATTTCCCCCTATATGTGTAAGTGTACTGCAAAAATAAGAGCTATAATTTGAACCGTCTAACTTACAAGAATTGAGTTACACATGGATAATCAGCTGTATTACCTAAAATGTTTAAGTTAAATTGTTCAAATTTATACAATATAAATATTTCTATACTGCATCAGCTAAATAATAAAATGATTTCAGTTCAGTGCGGTTTAACAAGAGTTTAACCAGCCATTTCTGGGAATCTACAATATACAAAATGAAAAATTACAAAAAGAAGGTAAAAATATTATTTCTAGAAAGTTTAGCATTTTTCAGTAGAAAGAAATGGTTTTTAACATACAAAGGGATAATTAGTTTCTAGCTTATATTTTACATTTTTAACAGATGAACAATTCAGGAAATCTACATTTTATAGTTTTTCTAGTTGGTTCATGTTAGATGGAGCCAATTCAAACAAAATTTTACAGATAAGCAAACAGCATTTGAATTTCATACATGCCCACAGTGACCACGTTAATCCTCGGCTGAATACTGACCTCAAGATGACTAATTTTTATTTGAGCTTTAATATGGTGAAGGACAGGAATAATCACACAGGATTTTAAAGCCACTATTGCAGTTCCATTAAAACTTGTGAAATTAATTTCTGCACAGACAGCAAAAACCACAAGATGGCCTCCTGCTGCTTAATGAAGTCTGCAGAAAGTGGAATGATCTTTCCTATTGCTTAATATGAATTAACACCAGAACGGGACATTTTTATTGTAATATTAAGAAAAGCAGCTATTGGTTACATACATACAATTAGCTGTAAATATATTATAGACAATACAAAGTAAACTTCTGTACGATACAATTACATTTTAATGAAATGGTTAATAGATCAGTAACACGTTTAATAAAGAAATCTATCTTCACATTCTTTCAGAAAGTCAGGAATCAGGGACAAAACTGTTCTGTTTCCTGAAGAGAGAGAAATATCTCAGACAGAAACTTCACCTGGCCTTAATTTTCACAGACTTCTCTATCAGGGCCCGCCCAAGGGTGTCAGACTCCCTAGGCAACCCTTAGCCATGTGCACCCCTTCCCTTATTGTCCAGCATCTCCCCTTCCTGCCTCAATCCTCCCATAATGTGTCCAGCATCTCATCTCCCTTTTCCTATCTCCCAGGGTTCAGTATTTCATTCCCGATTTCTTTCCTTGTCCCCAAGGGGCCAGTATCTCACCCCCACTCTGATCTTTTCCTATTTTCCAGGATCCAGTATCTCATCGCCCAAATCTTCTTTCCACATCCCTCAGGGTCCAGTATCCCATCCCCCAGGGTTTACTATCTCATGCTTCTATTCTCTCCCTTCCTCCCAGGGTCCAGTATTTCATTTCCCGTGTCTTATTTCCTATCCCCAGGGTTCACTATTCAGTTCCCCCTGTCTTCTTTCCCTATTCCCCATGGTTCAGTATCCCACCCCATCCAGTATCCCATTCCTCTTGTTTCCTATCCCCCAGTATCTCATAAATACATATAAGTACATAAGTATTGCCATACTGGGAAAGACCAAAGGTCCATCAAGCCCAGCATCCTGTTTCCATCAGTGGCCAATCCAGGTCACAAATACCCGGCAAGATCCCACTGCCTTCTTTCCCTATCCCCCAGGGGTCAGTATCTCCTTGTTTAATATAATGCTTCAACCTTTGGGGCAGGAACTTGAGCAGTTCAAAATATCAGTCTATGTTTGTGCAGCGCTGCGTACGCCTTGTAGCGCTATAGAAATGCTAAATAGTGGTAGTAGTAGTTTATATATATGCAGATGATATTACTCTGTTATTACTGATTGTTAAAGACTGAGGTTCTACATTGAATAGTCTGGAGGATTGTGTTAGATTTATTGATTGTTGGATTACCAATAATCGTTTGAAACTAAAATGGGAAAAAATGAAAATTCTTTGGTTGGGACCTGGGTATCTTAAGTTTTCCAGAAAATTTCAGATAGGAGCAGATTCTTTTGTTGTTGAGAATCTTCATGAAGTGACTAGTCTATTGAGTTTTTCTGATCATGTTAAACAGATAGTTCAAAAATCTTTCTATATTACGCGAAAGCTAAAAGTTATACGCAAATTCTTTTGTTTTGCTGAGCTCAAATTGCTGGTTCAGGCACTAGTTTTGAGTAGATTGGATTACTACTGCACACATAGTATTTGTGGGTTGTGTAAGAATGATAGTAAATAGAATACAATTGTTGCAGAATACTGCAGCACCTTTCATATTTTCAGTCTCTAGGTTTGAATCAGCTACTCCTCTTTTGTAGAAGCTACAGTGACTTCCAGTTGAAGGGCTCAGTTTAAGCTCTGTTCTTTTGTCTACAAGATTTTAAATGGGTTAGCACCTTTTTATCTTGTTAACTGGGTTAATTTACAACTCATCTTATAAAATGTGAAACTTAATGCTGTTACAGGTTCCTTCTATCAGAGAGCTTAGATATAAATCTATATTTCTATCCCCCAGGGTCCAGTATCTTATCCCCCCTGCCTTCTTTCCCTACATGCCAGGATTCAGTATCTCATCCCCAATGTCTTCTTTCCCTACATCTTAGTATCCCATCCCCCGTCTTCTTTCCCTATCCCCCAGGGTTTATTATCTCATCCTCCTGTCTTGCACCCTATACCCCAGGGTTCAGTATTTCATCCCCCCCCCCCCAAAAAAAAACTTCTTTCCCTTATCTTCTCCTAGCTCAAAGCCCTCCAGGCATTCAGTGTGGCAACAAGCCTTTCAGTACAGGCTGTCTGCAAATGCTACTGGTCCTTTGATGCAATCTGTTGGGGGTGGGGGAGTAGGGAGCAGCTGCTGGCTGCCAAGGACAAGAGCTGTAGAGAGGGTAGGATTAACTCTTCTTTGAACCCTAGGCAAATGAATGTTTTGAGCCCCCATTGTACTATAAATATCATTCATGGTTTTTTTTCATCTTTCCTGTCTGTTTTGTAGTTCCTTTCCTTTTCTACGTATGATTTTATTGTACACTGCCTTGCTGTAATTTACGAAGGGCGGTATATGAAAACAAATAAACTTTAAACATTAAATACATTTGAAAGGTCCCACAAACAACCGAAGCAAACAACGAAGCAGCGGGTAAGAAATGCTGCTCGCCCACTCCTCCTGGCAACTGAAGGACAACACACAGGGGGTAGGAAGACCAGACAATTCTTTGTTACCAGATCAGACAAAAGAGTCAAAGAAATGGGAACTAAATGACCAAATTAACAGCCGTACTCTTGATCCTGCTTTTTTTGGGTGGTTAAAAAAAAAAAAAAAAAAAAAAAATCTAAGTTGATTTTGCTATTTTTACTTATTTGTGAATGATGTTTTGCAAAAAGGTTATTATCCACTACAGTAAAAAAAAAAAAAAAAAGGCAACTTGTCTGTGCTCAGTATAAGCACATAAGCACCGTGGGAAAAGACCAAGGGTCCATCAAGCTCAGCATCCTGTCTCCGACAGCGGCCAATCTAGGCTTCAAGAATCCTTACGAGCATTGCAAGTTGCCTAAAACTCTGCTGTTCGTATAAGTGGGAGAATATCTAGGCAAGATCATACTGCTCCTCAGCTTATAAAACTCCATTGCTTACCGATTGCTTGGCAAATTCAATTTAAGGTATTATTATTGGTTTTCACATAAGAACATAAGAGTAGCCATACTGGGTCAGACCAATGGTCTATCTTGCCCAGTATCCTGTTTCCAACAGTGGCCAAGCCAGGTCTCAAGTACCTGGCAGAAACCCAAATAGTAGCAACATTCCATGCTACCAATCCCAGGGCTGGTGGAACATGGTAAGCAGGATAGGCATGGCAGGGCGAGTGCTGGGCCGGCCTATCTTCCCCTTCTCTCTACCCCATCTGGCATCTCATTCACCTGCACAGTTTAACTTAAAAATGCTTTTTTTTTTCTAAACAGATGGTTTCCAGCGCAGGAGCCATTCAAACATGCTGTCTTCAGCCTCCTCGGGACTCTCCCTCTGCTGCCGCAGTCCGCCCAGGTGGAAACAGAAAGTTACATCAGAGGTGAGGTGGACTGCTGAAGAGAGAGTGCTGAGGAGGTCGAAGGTAGCATGTTTGAAACGCTCACGCGATGGAAACCAACTGCTTAGAAATTTTATTTTTTTTAAGTTGACTGGGCAGGTGAGGGAGACGTTGGATGGGGGGGGGTATGGATTCAAAGAGGGGAGTTGCTGGAATGAGGGTGGGGGGAGATGACGTGGAAATAATAATAATGGAATTAGAAAAGGTGCAGAGAAGGGCAATGAAAATGATAAAGGGGATGGGACGGCTTCCCTATGAGGAAAGGCTACAGTGGCTAGGGCTCTTCAGCTTGGAGAAAAGACGGCTGAGGGGAGATATGATAGAGGTCTATAAAATAATGAGTGGAGTTGAACGGGTAGATGTGAAGCGTCTGTTTACGCTTTCCAAAAATACTAGGACTTGGGGGCATGCGATGAAGTTACAAAGTAGTAAATTTAAAACAAATCGGAGAAAATGTTTCTTCACTCAACATGTAATTAAACTGTGGAATTCATTGTCAGAGAATGTGGTAAAGGCAGTTAGCTTAGCGGAGTTTAAAAAAGGTTTGGACGGCTTCCTAAAGGAAAAGTCCATAGAAAATTATTAAATGGACTTGGGAAAATCCATTATTTCTGGGATAAGCAGTATAAAATGTTTTGTACTTTTTTGGGATCTTGCCAGGTATTTGTGACCTGAATTGGCCACTGTTGGAAACAGGACGTTGGGCTTGATGGATCTTTGGGCTCTCTCATTATGGCAATACTTATGTACTTATGTCATTGGCTTGGAAAGAGGGGGGCAGGTGGGAGAGGGAGAAAGGAGATAGTGGAACAGAGGGGAGTGGTGCTGACTGTTTACTGGGGGGGGGGGGGGGGGGGCACCAGAGTCCCTAGCACTAGCCCTGAAACTAACTGCTGTTACCACATCCTCCTATTTGTTTTAAAAATATTTCCATGCAATTTCATTGAGTGTCCCCTAGTCTTTGTACTTTTTGAAAGAGTGAAAAACGGATTAACTTTTATCCATTTTACACCACTCCGGATTTTATAGACCTCAATCATAACCTCCCCCCAAACTAATATCTTTAGCCTTCCCTAATCTGGGAGGAGTTCCATCCCCTTTATAATTTTGATCACTCTTCTTTGGCTCTTTTCTAATTCACTATATCTTTTTGAGATAAAGTGACCAGAATTGAACACAATACTCATGGTGAGGTTGTACCATGGAGTGATACAGAGTCTTATTTTCCATCCCTTTCCTAATAACTCCTAGAATCCTCTTTGATTTCTTTGCCACCGCCACACACTGGGCACAAGATTTTAGCATACTGTCTACAAAGATCTTTTTCTTGAGTGCTGACTCGTAAAGTGGACCCTAGTGTCAGGTAATTATGATTCGGATTATTCTTCCCAATGTGCATCACTTTGCATTTGTCCACATTAAATTTCATCTGCCATTTGGAGGCCCAGTCTTCCAGATTTTTCACAATCTGCATGTTTTTTGACAACTTTGAATAGTTTTGTGTCATCTGAAAATGTAATCGCCTCATTCATTATTCCAATTTCCAGATCATTCATAAATGTTAAATATCATCGGTCGCAGTACAGATCCCTGTGGCACTCCACTATTCCCCCTTCTCCACTGAGAAAAATGGTCATTTAACCCTTCCCTCTTCTAATCCACAGAAGGACATTGCCTCCTATCCAATGACTTTTTAATTTTCTCAGGAGCCTCACATGAAGATCTTTGTCAAAAGCTTTCTGAAAATCTAGATACACTATTGAACTTATTTTCAAAACAGAAAAACATCTAAAAAGTGGCATAAAGCAGCATTTGGACGTTTTTCTCACAAAAACATCCAAATCAGTATTTTTGAAATCTATTTTTAGACGTTTTTCTTTGAAGTCCGTCAGAAGTGCATCCAAATCTCAAGGGGGCATATCAGGGGTGTGTTCAGGGCGAGACTTGGGCGTTCCTCAGACGTTTTTCAGCCATAATGGAAGAAAACAAAAACGTCCAGGACTAAAACTAAGATGTTTTGAGCTAGACCTGTTTTTATAATAAGGCACAAAAAGGTGCCCTAAGTAACCAGATGATCACTGGAGGGAATCAGGGATGACCTCCCCTTACTCCCGCAGTGGTCCCTAACCTCCTCCCACCCCCCAAAAATGTGATGAAAAACATTACTTGCCAGTCTTTGTCCCAGCCTCAGATGTTATATTCAGGTCCCTGGAGTAGTCTAGTGATTGGTGCAGTGCACTGCAGACAGGTGGACCTAGGTTCTACCTCCCCTTACCTGTTACACTTGTGGAGGAAACTGTGAGCCCTCCAAAACTCACCAGAAACCCACTGTACCCACATATAGGTTCCCCTTTCATCCGTAAGGCAGTGATATACTGTTAGGGCTAGTGGGTTTTGAGGGGCTCAGTAGACAAGGTAAGGGAGCAATGATCAGATGTGTACCTGGGATCATTTTATGAAATCCACTGCAGTGCCCCCTAGGGTGCACTACTGCTTTCCTGGGATGTCAGAGGGACCAGTCTACTAAAAATGCTGCTCCTCCTACATCCCAATGGCTTGATTTTGTGCGTTTTACACTTGGACTTTTTTTTTCAAAAATGGACCAAAAATAAAACGTCCAAATTACAAAACCTTCTATTTTCGAAAACAAGGATAGATGTTTTTCTTTTGGAAAATGACCTTCTTTGCTATAGTAGATCAGGTGTCCTTAAATAAAAATCTGATGAAAGACTGCAAATTAACACTGTCAACTAATAAGCAAGGGGTGATATGAGTTTATCGGTTCAGGCTGAAGATAAGACGTGCAGCAGAGTTCTGAACGGACTGAAGGGGGGATAGGTGGCTAAGTGGGAGACCAGTGAGGAGTAGGTTGCAGTAGTCAAGGCGAGAGGTAACGAGAGAGTGGATGAGAGTTCGGGTGGTGTGCTCAGAGAGGAAAGGGCGGATTTTGCTAATGTTATAGAGGAAGAAGCGACAGGTCTTGGCTATCTGCTGGATATGCGCAGAGAAGGAGAGGGAGGAGTCGAAGATGACACCGAGGTTGCGGGCAGATGAGACGGGGACGATGAGGGTGTTATCAACTGAGATAGAGAGTGGAGGTAGAGGAGAAGTGGGTTTGGGTGGGAAGACAAGAAGTTCGGTCTTGGCCATGTTCAGTTTCAGGTGGCGGTTGGACATCCAAGCAGCAATGTCGGATAAGCAGGCCGATACTTTGGCCTGGGTTTCCGCAGTGATGTCAGGTGTGGAGAGATAAAGCTGGGTGTCGTCAGCATAAAGATGATACTGGAAGCCATGAGACGAGATCAGGGAGCCCAGGGAAGAGGTGTAGATAGAGAAAAGAAGGGGTCCAAGGACAGAACCCTGAGGGACTCCAACAGAGAGCGGGATAGGGGTGGAGGAAGAGCCTTGAGAGTGTACTCTGAAGGTACGATGGGAGAGATAAGAGGAGAACCAGGAGAGGACAGAGCCCTGGAACCCAAAAGAGGACAGTGTGTCAAGAAGTAAGTTGTGATTGACAGATAGGCGGATAGGTCAAGGAGAATGAGGATGGAGTAATGACCTTTGGATTTGGCGAGGAACAGGTCATTACAGACTTTGGATAATGCTGTTTCTGTCGAGTGAAGTGGGCGAAAGCCAGATTGAAGCAGATCGAGGACGGTATGAGAGGCGAGAAAATCAATGCAACGGCTGTTCAAGTATTTTGGAGAGGAAGGGTAGGAGGGAGATGGGGCGGTAGTTGGAGGGACAGGTAGGGTCAAGTGAAGGTTTTTTGAGGAGAGGTGTGACAACAGCATGCTTGAAGGTGTCAGGGACAGTCGCGGTGGAGAGAGAGAGGTTGAGGATATGACAGATGGGAGGGGTGATAGTAGGATAGATGGTGATAAGTAAGTTGGTGGGGATGGGGTCTGAGGAACAGGTGGTGCATTTTGAGGAGGAGAGAAAATGGCCGGTTTCCTCTTCGGTGATATCAGGATAAGTCCATAAACCGCTACTAAATGGACTTGGGAAAGATCCACAATTCCAGGAATAACATGTATAGAATGTTGTACGTTTGGGAAGCTTGCCAGGTGTCCTTGGCCTGGATTGGCCGCTGTCGTGGACAGGATGCTGGGCTCGATGAACCTTTGGTCTTTTCCCAGTGTGGCATTACTTATGTACGGTACTTGTAAGCCACATTGAGCCTGCAAACAGGTGGGAAAATGTGGGGTATAAATATAACAAATAAATAAATAAATCACTATATCAGCCTTTTACTATCTTGCCCTATGGAAGGCCTTCTGGTCGGCTTACAATCTAAAAATAGTAGAGAAGACAGAGATATATAACAGAGGGAAGAGATGCACAACACATAGAGGATACAGGGGTAGAACTATAATTTTAGATAGGATAGTGGGGGGGGGGGGGGGGGGTAGAACAACAGGAGTGCTACAAGTATTTCTTGGGTTCTTCTCGGAGCTCATTGGAAGGATACGTCAAGAGATATTAATAAAACCATTTATGAAGAGAAGAGTTTTGAGATCTACCTTAAATTTGTCTTGAGAGGTCTGCAGGCAGAGGGGAATGGGGAAGGAGTTCCTGAGCTGGGGACCTCAGACACAAAAACAAATTTATGTTCTACATTCTGAGTGATGTGTCTGTGTTCTAACAGTACTTAAATGTTGTTTGTGGCCTCGGTAAGCGAATTTAAGCTTTATATGGTTAAATCTACAATGCTTGATATTGAAAACCATTTAACTGGATAGGAAAGGCTCTCAGCTGGCTACTATTGAAGGATGTTTTATTTTATTTATGTATTTTATTGCATTTGTTTCCCACATTTTCCCACCTTTTTGCGGGCTCAGTGTGGCTTACAATACATTATGAATGATGGAAATACAATTTGTTACAATTCGGTTATGGATTACATTGTGAAGAGTTATACGAGACAAAATCAAATGCCGTTAAGGAATATAGCAATGGAAAACAACAGTGAAACATTGGAAGGAAACAACGGGAAACTAAAGGGCAATATATAACAACAAGAAAACATATGGTATACATTCTTCTGTGAGTAAAGGTATGAGTGTGGTGAGATTTCGGGGGATGAGAATTCAGAAGTGGATGTATTGATGCATTACTGAACAGTGAGTGTGGACTTTATGTGTTTTGGTTCTTTCCGTAAATTTTATCAAAAAGATGTGTCTTCAATAATTTGCGGAAGGTGGTTTGTTCGTAGATCGTTTTCAGGTTGCGCGGCAGTGTGTTCCAGAACTGCGTGCTCATGTAAGAAAAGGTTGACGCGTGCAGCGCTTTGTATTTCAAGCCCTTGCAGTTAGGGAAGTGGAGGTTGAGGAAAGTTCGGGATGACTTTTAGCGTTTCTGGGTGGTAAGTCTATTAACTCGGACATGTAGGCTGGGGCTTCGCCGTGAATGATTTTGTGGACTAATGTGCATGCTTTAAAAGTAATGCGTTCCTTGAGTGGGAGCCAATGTAGTTTCTCTCGTAAGGGTTTTGCACTTTTATACTTTCATGTTTGGCAACACTTACCCAGATAGTGGCGCTGAATATGCCGTCTCACCGGTCAAATAGAAATTGGTTATCTTGAGGGAGGTCTGGGAGCGGAGTCAGCATTTATCCATTTAAATGACAATATTCAACCCGTAACCAGGTAAGTTAACTGGACAAATAGGACTGCAGAAATAGCAGTTCTATCTTTGTCTGCTGAAGGACTAAATATCACATTTTGCCCGGTTAATTCAATGCTGGTACCTGGATATGGCCTGACATTAAATATCCAGGCAGAAATATGACCATCACTGGCTGAATATCGCCTTCACATGTTTAGTGTGACTGGACATCTTTCAGAATCCTTTGCCAGTTTCTGTATGTACGTGCTCTATTTGAAATTTAGGAGATGTTTCAGCAATTATTTCACTTAATAAATTCACATCCCCTTATAAGGATTCCCTTCTGGTGGGATGTCCCACTGGTGATACCCTGGCACAATATTTTGTATCTAAGATTGAGAAATTACGGGACCTCTTTTTATTAGATTCAACTTCTCTAGGACAGAATCCTATAAGAACTGATGATTCCTCTGTTTCCCCTTTACGGTCTACTCCACCAAGTTTTCATTCTACTTTCAACAGTTTCACTCATTTTTCACTAACATCTTTGTCAAAAACTCTTTTCAGTGAATCAGAAGACTTGTTCATTGGACCCAGCTCCTTTCTGTTACCTTTCGCACTGATTTTGATTAATCACAGCCTGTCATCAGGTTCTGTTCCTTCCTTTTGGGAAATATGCAATAGTCCGCCCTGTTCTCAAGAAATCAACCCTTGATCAATCTGTTTCTTCTAGTTACCATCCATTTTCTAATCTCTGTTTTTTATCTAAGCTTACTGAAAAGAGGAGAGATATGATTGAGGTCTACAAAATCCTGAGTGGTGTAGAACGAGTAGAAGTAAATCGATTTTTTACTCGTTCCAAAAGTACAGTATGATACAGGTCTATAAAATAATGAGTGGAGTTGAACGGGTAGATGTGAAGCGTCTGTTTACGCTTTCCAAAAATACTAGGACTAGGGGGCATGCGATGAAGCTACAATGTAGTAAATTTAAAATGAATCGGAAAAAATGTTTCTTCACTCAACATGTAATTAAACTGTGGAATTCGTTGCCAGAGAATGTGGTAAAGGTGGTTAGCTTAGCGTGGTTTAAAAAAGGTTTGGACGGCTTCCTAAAGGAAAAGTCCATAGACCGTTATGAAATGGACTTGGGGAAAATCCACTATTTCAGGGATAAGCAGTATAAAATGTTTTGTACTTTTTTGGGAGCTTGCCAGGTATTTGTGACCTGGATTGGCCACTGTTGGAAACAGGATGCTGGGCTTGATGGACCTTTGGTCTTTCCCAGTATGACAATACTTATGTACTTATGTACGAAGACTAGGGGTCACTCGAGGAAGTTACATGGATACACTTTTAAAACAAATAGAAGGAAATATTTTTCACTCAACAAATAGTTAAACTCTGGAACTCTTTGCCTGAGGAGGTGGTAACAGCAGTTAGCGTATCTGGGTTTAAAAAAGGTTTGGACAAATTCTTTGGAGGAAAAGTCCACAGTTTGCTATTGAGACAGGCATGGGAAGCAACTGCTTGCCCTAGGATTTGTAGTATGGAGTGTTGCCAGAATTTGGGTTTCTGCCAGGTACTTGTGACCTGGCTTGGCCACTGTTTGGAAAACAGGATAGTGGGCTAGATGGACCATTGGTCTTACTCAATATGGCTACTCTTGTGTTCTTATCTAATCTCAGATTGGAATGCTGCCACAGTTTGGGTTTCAGCCAGGTACTGGCAGGGCCGCCGAGAGGGGCGCCCGGTGCCACCGCACAGGCCTACCCACCGTCGCTCCCGAACTAACTAACCTTAAACGCCTCCTTCCTTTCCTTTCACCACCTTTGCGGCAAGCAGCAGCAGGGCAGGCCACTCCTTCCTCGTGGACGTAACGTCCGCGAGGGCGGAGCACGGAAGGAAGGAGAGGTCTGCCCTGCTGCTGCTTGCCGCGAAGGTGGTGAAAGGAAAGGAAGGAGGCGTTTAAGGTTAGTTCAGGGCTCGGTAGCGGGTGGAGGGGGGGCCTGCCGACCTCAGGTGGGGGGCCCAGCGGCGACGATGACCTCGGGTGGGGTGTGTGGGGGGGCCCAGGGGCGGCCTTGTCCTGGGCCCGGCTCTTGCTCTCGGCGGCCCTGGGTACTGGCACAGTATGGCTACTCTTATGTTCTCTCATTTATTGAAGGTACATCAACTCTTCACCCACGTCAGGCAGGGTGCTGGAACTTGCACAGTACTGAAACTGTAGTTATATCTCTACTTAAGATCATAGAACAAAAGTATTGCCATATTGGGACAGACCGAAGGATCCATTAAGCCTAACATCCTGTTTCCAACAGTGGCCAATCCAGGTTACTAGTAGCTGGCAAGATCCCAAACCTGTAAATACATTTTATGCTGCTTATCCTAGAAATAAGCAGTTGAATTCTTTACTTGGTACAAGCAAGATTGTACTTTCCATCTTATTAGACCTATCTGCTGCTTTTGATTTAATTGATCATCCTCTCCTAGTTCAGCCACTTGCCGAGTGACAGGAATTTTTGGTACCGCTCTGAATTGGTTTTCACCATTTCTGTCCAGACGTTCTTTCTTTGTATCTACTGTATCTTCTTCTATGTACCCTTTTTCTAGTCGGGTTCCCTAAGGATCAATCCTTTCTCCTTTTTAATATCTTCTTAAGCCCGCTCGCCACCCTTATACAGTCTTTCAATATAAATTTCTACTTCTATGCTGATATCTTGCTTATTTTCCTGACTTCTTCATTTTCTATTGATCTTGCTCCTCTTCAGGCATGCTTAGATGCCATTGCTTCTTGGCTTACAAAACATAAATTGGTGCTTAATCGGGAAAAAACTACCGCATGTTGGATCACTAGTCATCTAGCTATTCTGACCTTGACTCCTATTTTTTTTTTTTGGAAAGACCATTCATCCTGTTACTTCATTTAGTTATTTAGGCATTATAATTGACTCCCAGTTGCTTTTTCATGAACAGATCTGTTAGGTGGTTAAACCAGGTTTCTTTGCTCTTCATAGATTAAGCACCATACGTTCTTTTCTGGATTTCTTTTCCTTATATGTTTTGATCCATGCTTTTGTCATTTCACAAATAGACTATTATAACTCTGTCTTTATTGGTTGTTCCAAATTACAACTCAAAAGACTTCAATCACTACATAAGTCTGTTGTTAGATTTCTTTGTCAAGCTAAAATAAACAGACCACATTACTCCTCTTTTCAAGTAACTTCACTGGTTACCAATCCCCTATCGATTCCAATTCAAAATTCTTTGCATGGCATATAGGGCCTATCATACAGGTTCACCTACATTCTTATCATCACATATCATTCCTTACACTCATTCTAGAGCTCTTCGCTCTAGATTCACACCTCTGGGTGACTCCTGCTTTGTGATCAGTACATCTTGAATCAACATGTCGTACAGCCTTTTATTTCATTGCCCCAAAACTTTGGAATGATCTCCCTCCCATTATTAGGGAGGAATTATCCTATAAGAATTCAGTTGTGAGGGTTAGGGAGCCCAGTCCATTTCCATTCCTATTTCCTGATTTTATATAATTATATGTTTTCTTGTTTTTTTATTTCTATTGTTTTCTTCTGTGTGTTATTGAATATGTAAACTTTCCTATTTATAATGGAGTTCCTTTCTAATTGTTGTTTTTGAATTTTATTACTATAAACAGCCTCAACCTACTTTGCCTAGATTAGGTAGTATAGAAAGTTTTATTAAAGATTAAACATCTTTTCAGTGAAGCTTACTGTACATAATGAGCAATTACAGTGTGGGAGTATTTTATAGCTGTAATGATTTTAATATTGAGTAAGGGGGAGGGAGATTTTTGGATGTTTGCTTCTGAGTTATATAGATCTGATATGATGGCATATAAATTTGATATAAATGAAATGAAAGGGCCACTAAAGGCAGTACTGGGACAAAAAAACTGCCTTGGAAGTCAACGAATTAGGGCTTTTCTGAAACATCTGGGCTCTAAGCATGTGCCTAGTTTGCGTTAATCCTGCCCTAGGAGTGGACAACGTGCTGCTTTTTAGCCAGGTAACTAAGAAAATTGCCCTGTAATCTATCAATCTTTGTTCCAAGATAGGGGAAAAAACAAAGCATTCCTTGCATCCTTCCAGATTCTATACTCTATGGTCATGAAGCTTGTATCTCATAATAATCTGCCCTGCATTGGCTGTCCATCCCATAATATATTTTTATTACTGTCCCTGCCTTCCATTTACCTGATACACGCTATATTGCCTCTCAATACAGACAAACAGAGCTGAACATCACATCACACAGCTTGAAATGAACAGACATATTCACCATTAATTATAGCAAACCAGAGGAAGAGGCCATGATTTGTAATGTAACAAAGTAAACTAAACTAACGCAGACTGAGTGTACGCACAGAAAGACAGTCCTTTTCTTGGGAAGGTTTTAAATAAGCCATTGCAAATCTTCCCTTTTCGTTGTTTGGTTGAATTTTCAATTCAAGCATGGTCTGCAGACAGCAAAGTTCATCACCCCTTGGTGGCTGTACAGGCACATGACACATCTACCCTACCTCACAGGCACCAAAGGATTTCTCCTTTCTTGGTTACTATAGTAATTGAAAACAGCAGTCAGCAAATGAAATGAAAACAGAAGAATGAGCTTTGTCAGTCTTATTGTGCAGACTCCTCTCGCTGCTGAAATCACTCTGAAAATGGTGGAAACATGCCCAAATCAGCAAAGTCCTCAATGTTATAATTGCCAGGTCCCTGTGTGGGGTCTCCTGACATTGGCAGCATATCCTGGGTGAAAAGGGAAAAAAGCAGAAAATTAAATGCTCTCTTCTGCTGTTCAAAGGAAAATAACTTGCTTACACACATACCCCTCCATATTCAAAACCATTTCACCAGCCAGGAACGGCACCTGGCTGCTAAAATGGCACTTACCAGCTATCCAGTGATAGTTAGCGGGGGATAGCCGGTTATCCTCCCCTGAATATTCCCAGTTAGCAACTAGGAGATATATCCAGCTATTGTAAGCAGTCAAATCGGGCCACTTAAATAGCTGGTATAAGCTTAGTCGGTTTATTTATTTGCAGCATTTGTATCCCCCATTTTTCCACACATTAGCAGGCTCAATGTGGCTTACAAGTCACCGTATTTGGGAACTCCAATACAGCCGATGTTAAAGTTAACCGGCTATCTCTGAATAAAAATAAACTGGATATTCAATGTCAGTCACCAGAAATGGCCTGGCATTGAATAGCTGGCCTTCCTCCCGGGGTCTGAATATTGGCCCAGAGTTTTGGACTAGTATTCAAGGTCCCTTAGTGCTTTTCTGTAGAAAAGACTCTTTCAGGGCTGATTTTGGAGTGGAGGAGTAGCCTAGTGGTTAGTGCAGAGGACTTTGATCCTGGGGAACTGAGTTCAATTCCCACTGCAGCACCTTGTGACTCTGGGCAGCGAATGCTACATACCTGTAGAAGGTTTTCTCCGAGGACAGCAGGCTGATTGTTCTCACTGATGGGTGACGTCCACGGTAGCCCCTCCAATCGGAAACTTCACTAGCAAAGGCCTTTGCTAGTCCTCGCGCACCCATGCGCACCGCGCATGCGCGACCGTCTTCCCGCCCGAACCGGCTCGTGTTCGTCAGTCCCCTATGTAGCAAGACAAGACAAGGGAAGACACAACTCCAAAGGGGAGGCGGGCAGGTTTGTGAGAACAATCAGCCTGCTGTCCTCGGAGAATACCTTCTACAGGTATGTAGCATTCGCTTTCTCCGAGGACAAGCAGGCTGCTTGTTCTCACTGATGGGGTATCCCTAGCCCCCAGGCTCACTCAAAACAACAAACATGGTCAATTGGGCCTCGCAACGGCGAGGACATAACTGAGATTGACCTAACAATTTTTCCAACTAACTGAGAGTGTAGCCTGGAACAGAATAAAACATGGGCCTTGGGGGGTGGAGTTGGATCCTAAACCCCGAACAGATTCTGAAGCACTGACTGCCCGAACCGACTGTCTCGTCGGGTATCCTGCTGCAGGCAGTAATGAGATGTGAATGTGTGGACAGATGACCACGTCGCAGCTTTGCAAATCTCTTCAATAGTGGCTGACTTCAAGTGGGCTACCGACGCTGCCATGGCTCTAACATTATGAGCCGTGACATGACCCTCAAGAGCCAGCCCAGCCTGGGCGTAAGTGAAGGAAATGCAATCTGCTAGCCAATTGGATATGGTGCGTTTCCCCACAGCCACTCCCCTCCTGTTGGGATCAAAAGAAACAAACAATTGGGTGGACTGTCTGTTGGGCTGTGTCCGCTCCAGATAGAAGGCCAATGCTCTCTTGCAGTCCAATGTGTGCAGCTGACGTTCAGCAGGGCAGGAATGAGGACGGGGAAAGAATGTTGGCAAGACAATTGACTGGTTCAGATGGAACTCCGACACAACCTTTGGCAAGAACTTAGGGTGAGTGCGGAGGACTACTCTGTTATGATGAAATTTGGTGTAAGGGGCCTGGGCTACCAGGGCCTGCAGCTCACTGACTCTACGAGCTGAAGTAACTGCCACCAAGAAAATGACCTTCCAGGCCAAGTACTTCAGATGGCAGGAGTTCAGTGGCTCAAAAGGAGGTTTCATCAGCTGGGTGAGAATGACATTGAGATCCCATGACACTGTAGGAGGTTTGACGGGGGGCTTTGACAAAAGCAAACCTCTCATGAAGCGAACAACTAAAGGCTGTCCTCAGATCGGTTTACCTTCCACACGGTAATGGTATGCACTGATTGCACTAAGGTGAACCCTTACAGAGTTGGTCTTGAGACCAGACTCAGACAAGTGCAGAAGGTATTCAAGCAGGGTCTGTGTAGGACAAGAGTGAGGATCTAGGGCCTTGCTGTCACACCAGATGGCAAACCTCCTCCATAGAAAGAAGTAACTCCTCTTAGTGGAATCTTTCCTGGAAGCAAGCAAGATGCGGGAGACACCCTCTGACAGACCCAAAGAGGCAAAGTCTACGCTCTCAACATCCAGGCCGTGAGAGCTAGAGACTGGAGGCTGGGATGCAGAAGCGCCCCTTCGTCCTGTGTGATGAGGGTCGGAAAACACTCCAATCTCCATGGTTCTTCGGAGGATAACTCCAGAAGAAGAGGGAACCAGATCTGACGCGGCCAAAAGGGAGCAATCAGAATCATGGTGCCTCGGTCTTGCTTGAGTTTCAACAAAGTCTTCCCGACCAGAGGTATGGGAGGATAAGCATACAGGAGACCCTCCCCCCAGTCCAGGAGGAAGGCATCTGGTGCCAGTCTGCCGTGGGCCTGAAGCCTGGAACAGAACTGAGGGACCTTGTGGTTGGCTCGAGATGCAAAGAGATCTACCAAGGGGGTGCCCCACACCTGGAAGATCTGTCGCACTACTCGGGAGTTGAGCGACCACTCGTGAGGTTGCATAATCCTGCTCAGTCTGTCGGCCAGACTGTTGTTTACGCCTGCCAGGTATGTGGCTTGGAGCACCATGCCCTGACGGCGAGCCCAAAGCCACATGCTGACGGCTTCCTGACACAGGGGGCGAGATCCGGTGCCCCCCTGCTTGTTGATGTAATTGGGTGGCGGAGCAGTTGGGGGGAAGAGGGGGTGGTGGTTGGGAGGCGAGGATAGGGGAGGGCAAACTTATACGGTCTGTACCAGAGCCGGTGATGGGAGGCGGGACTGGTGGTTGGGAGGCGGGAAATACTGCTGGGCAGACTTATATGGTCTGTGCCCTGAAAAGGACAGGTACAAATTCAAGGTAAGGTATACACATATGAGTTTGTCATGGGCAGACTGGATGGACCATGCAGGTCTTTATCTGCCGTCATCTACTATGTTACATGGCAACCTGGTTGTCTGTCTGAATTTGGATAATTTGGTGGGACAACCGATCTCTGAAAGCCTTCAGAGCGTTCCAGACCGCTCGTAACTCCAGGAGATTGATCTGCAGATCGCGTTCCTGGAGGGACCAGCTTCCTTGGGTGTGAAGCCCATCGACATGAGCTCCCCACCCCAGGAGAGACGCATCCGTCGTCAGCACTTTTTGTGGCTGAGGAATTTGGAAAGGGCGTCCCAGAGTCAAATTGGACCAAATCGTCCACCAATACAGGGAGTTGAGAAAACTCGTGGACAGGTGGATCACGTCTTCTAGATCCCCAGCAGCCTGAAACCACTGGGAAGCTAGGGTCCATTGAGCAGATCGCATGTGAAGGCGGGCCATGGGAGTCACATGAACTGTGGAGGCCATGTGGCCCAGCAATCTCAACATCTGCCGAGCTGTGATCTGCTGGGACGCTCGCACCCGCGAGACGAGGGACAACAAGTTGTTGGCTCTCGTCTCTGGGAGATAGGCACGAGCCGTCCGAGAATCCAGCAGAGCTCCTATGAATTTGAGTCTCTGTACTGGGAGAAGATGGGACTTTGGATAATTTATCACAAACCCCAGTAGCTCCAGGAGTCGAATAGTCATCTGCATGGACTGTAGAGCTCCTGCCTCGGATGTGTTCTTCACCAGCCAATCGTCGAGATAGGGGAGCACGTGTACTCCCAGCCTGCGAAGCGCCGCTGCTACTACAGCCAAGCACTTCATGAACACTCTGGGCGCGGAGGCGAGCCCAAAGGGTAGCACACAGTACTGGAAGTGACGTGTGCCCAGCTGAAATCGTAGATACTGTCTGTAAGCTGGCAGTATCGGGATGTGCGTGTAGGCGTCCTTCAAGTCCAGAGAGCATAGCCAGTCGTTTTCCTGAATCATGGGAAGAAGGGTGCCCAGGGAAAGCATCCTGAACTTTTCTTTGACCAGATATTTGTTCAGGGCCCTTAGGTCTAGGAAGGGACGCATCCCCCCTGTTTTCTTTTCCACAAGGAAGTACCTGGAATAGAATCCCAGCCCTTCTTGTCCGGATGGCACGGGCTTGACCGCATTGGCGCTGTGAAGGGCGGAGAGTTCCTCTGAAAGTACCTGCTTGTGCTGGAAGCTGTAGGATTGAGCTCCCGGTGGGCAATTTGGAGGTTTGGAAATCAAATTGAGGGTGTATCCTTGCCGGACTATTTGGAGAACCCACTGGTCGGAGGTTATGAGAGGCCACCTTTGGTGAAAAACTTTCAACCTCCCCCCGACCGGCAGATCGCCCGGCACTGACACATTGATGTCGGCTATGCTCTGCTGGAGCCAGTCAAAAGTTCGTCCCTTGCTTTTGCTGGGGAGCCGAGGGGCCTTGCTGAGGCGCACGCTGCTGACGAGAGCGAGCGCGCTGGGGCTTAGCCTGGGCCGCAGGCTGTCGAGAAGGAGGATTGTACCTACGCTTACCAGAAGAGTAGGGAATAGTCTTCCTTCCCCCATAAAAACGTCTACCTGAAGAGGTAGAAGCTGAAGGCTGCCGGCGGGAGAACTTGTCTAAAGCGGTATCTCGCTGGTGGAGCTGTTCTACCACCTGTTCGACTTTTTCTCCAAAAATGTTGTCCGCTCGGCAAGGAGAGTCCGCAAACCGCTGCTGGATCCTATTCTCCAGGTCGGAGGCACGCAGCCATGAGAGTCTGCACATCACCACACCTTGAGCAGCGGCCCTGGACGCAACATCAAAGGTATCATATACCCCTCTGGCCAGGAATTTTCTGCACGCCTTCAACTGCCTGACCACCTCCTGAAACGGCTTGGCTTGCTCAGGAGGGAGCTTGTCCACCAAGCCCGCCAACTGCTGCACATTGTTCCACATATGGATGCTCGTGTAGAGCTGGTAAGACTGGATTTTGGCCACGAGCATAGAGGAATGATAGGCCTTCCTCCCAAAGGAGTCTAAGGTTCTGGAGTCTTTGCCCGGGGGCGCCGAAGCATGCTCTCTAGAACTCTTAGCCTTCTTTAGGGCCAGATCCACCACACCAGAGTCGTGAGGCAACTGAGTGCGCATCAGCTCTGGGTCCCCATGGATCCGATACTGGGATTCGATCTTCTTGGGAATGTGGGGATTAGTTAGAGGCTTGGTCCAGTTCGCCAGCAATGTCTTCTTTAGGACATGATGCATGGGTACTGTGGACGCTTCCTTAGGTGGAGAAGGATAGTCCAAGAGCTCAAACATTTCAGCCCTGGGCTCATCCTCCACAACCACCGGGAAGGGGATGGCCGTAGACATCTCCCGGACAAAGGCCGCGAAAGACAGACTCTCAGGAGGAGAAAGCTGCCTTTCAGGAGAGGGAGTGGGATCAGAAGGAAGGCCATCAGACTCCTCGTCAGAGAAATATCTGATGTCCTCCTCTTCCTCCCACGAGGCCTCACCATCGGTATCAGACACAAGTTCACGAACCTGTGTCTGAAGCCGTGCCAGACTCGACTCCGTGGAAACGCGGCCACGGTAGGAGCGTCGAGAGGTGGACTCCCTCGCTAGCACCGGCGAAGCTCCCTCCGTCGACGTCGTCGGGGAGTCCGCCTGGGAGGCGGCCGTAGCCGGTACCGCAAGCGGTATCGGTACCGGGGACCTCACCTCGGGCAAGGGGCCTGCCGTCGCCTCACTCGACTGTACCGGAGGCGCAAGCACCCCCGGTACCGGAGGGGAAGAGCGCAACAGCTCTCCCAGAATCTCTGGAAGAACGGCCCGGAGACTCTTGTGCAGAGCGGCTGTGGAGAAAGACTGGGAAGCCGATGCAGGTGTCGAGGTCAGAGTCTGTTCCGGGCGTGGAGGCGGTTCCGGGCTGTCCAAGGGGGAGAGCATCGACACCTCCTGAACAGAGGGTGAGCGGTCCTCCCAGTGCCGATGCCTACTGGGTGCCGACTGCCTCGGCGACCAAGAGCTCTCGGTACCGAGACGGGAAGGAGACCGGTGACGATGCTTCTTTGACTTCTTCAAGCGAAGCATGTCACCGGAGCTTCCCGGTACCGATGAGGAGGATGTAGAATCCAACCGTTGCTTCCTCGGGGCCGAGGCCGAAGAAGGTCGATCTCGGGGGGGGCTGTACCGCAGGAGCCCTCAGGGTAGGGGGAGACCCACCCGATGGCTCACTGCCACCAGCAGGGGAATGGACAGCCACCAGCAGGGGAATGGACTATCCACTCCAGACGAAGCACCACCGTCCGACGACATCAGCAACAGTGGAGGCCTCGGTACCACCGACGTCGACGCAGCCTTTCGATGCCTCGGTACCGACGATGCAGGAGGTCGGATCCTCGATGCAGTCGATGCCAAGGTCGATGACTTCAATGCTGTCGACGCCGATGCGCTCGGTGCGTCCTGTGCTGTTGTCGTCGAACAGCCCGAGAACAACGCGTTCCACTGGGCCAATCTCGCTACCTGAGTCCGCTTTTTCAAAAGAGCGCAAAGACTACAGGCCTGCGGGCGGTGCCCAGCCCCGAGACACTGAAGACACGAAGCGTGCCTATCAGTGAGCGAGATTACCCGGGCGCACTGGGTGCACTTCTTGAAGCCGCTGGAAGACTTCGATGACATGGGCGGAAAAATCACGCCAGCGAAATCAAAATTCGCGATGATGACGGAAGGCACCAAAAAGAAGGGAGAAAAAACCCCGTACCGAGGCCAAAAAGGCCGGTCCCGAAAGCGAAAGGAAACTTACGCGGGGCAAAAGCTGGAAGCACGGGAAAGGGGTAAAGACCGTAAAGGTCCTTCTTTTTTTTTTTTTTTAGCGAAAATTGCGAAGACGCGCGAGGTCAACTTGAGGGGCACGAAACGGCGCAGAACACGACCGTCCCGAGCGCGGACAAAAGAAGACTGACGAACACGAGCCAGTTTGGGCGGGAAGACGGCCGCGCATGCTCGGCGCGCGAGGGCTAGCAAAGGCCTTTGCTACTGAAGATTCCGATTGGAGGGGGCTGCCGTGGACGTCACCCATCAGTGAGAACAAGCAGCCTGCTTGTCCTCGGAGAATGTGGTAACAACAGTTAGCGTATCTGGGTTTAAAAATGGTTTGGACAAGTTCCTGGAGGAAAAGTTCATAGTCTGCTATTGAGACAGGCATGGGGAAACAACTACTTGCCCTTGGATTTGTAGTATCGAGTGTTGCCAGAATTTGGGTTTCTGCCAGGTACTTGTGACCTGGCTTGGCATCTGTTTGGAAAACAGGATACTGGGCTAGATGGACCATTGGTCTTACTCAGTATGGCTACTCTTGTGTTCTTATCTATTCTCAGATTAGAATGCTGCCACAGTTTGGGTTTCAGCCAGGTACTGGCACAGTATGGCTACTCTTATGTTCTCTCATTTATTGAAGGTACATCAACTCTTCACCCACGTCAGGCAGGGATCCATTAAGCCTAACATCCTGTTTCCAACAGTGGCCAATCCAGGTTACTAGTAGCTGGCAAGATCCCAAACCTGTAAATACATTTTATGCTGCTTATCCTAGAAATAAGCAGTTGAATTCTTTACTTGGTACAAGCAAGATTGTACTTTCCATCTTATTAGACCTATCTGCTGCTTTTGATTTAATTGATCATCCTCTCCTAGTTCAGCCACTTGCCGAGTGGCAGGAATTTTTGGTACCGCTCTGAATTGGTTTTCATCATTTCTGTCCAGACGTTCTTTCTTTGTAAGAACATCTACTGTATCTTCTTCCATGTACCCTTTTTCTAGTGGGGTTCCCTAACGATCAATCCTTTCTCCTTTTAAATATTTTCTTAAGCCCACTCGCCACCCTTATACAGTCTTTCAATATAAATTTCTACTTCTATGCTGATATCTTGCTTATTTTCCTGACTTCTTTATTTTCTATTGATCGTGCGCCTCTTCAGGCATGCTTAGATTTTTATTTATTTTTGTTACATTTGTACCCCGCGCTTTCCCACTCATGGCAGGCTCAATGTGGCTTACATGGGGCAATGGAGGGTTAAGTGACTTGCCCAGAGTCACAAGGAGCTGCCTGTGCCTGAAGTGGGAGTCGAATTCAGTTCCTCAGTTCCCCAGGACCAAAGTCCACCACCCTAACCACTAGGCCACTCCTCCTGCTTTGAAGCTTTACTTCTATTTCTGTATATGTATTGATCATAATTGCATAGCAGAATGTAACAGGTTTTTTGACTCCTGACAAAAAGGCACATATGCTGAAATACGCCTGTGTCGAGTCTGTTCTATATTAGGCAACTGGCTAAAGTGTGTTTACTGATGGCTGCTCCCATACTGTTTGGATCAAAAGAAACAAAAAGCTGGGTGGACTGTCTATGGTCTTTAGTTTGCTCCAGGTAGAAGGCTAAGGTTATCTTTCAGTCCAAGGTGTGCAGTGTGCTTTCACGAGGATGGGAATGAGGCTTTGGAAAAAATGTTGGTAGAATAATTGACTGGTTAAGGTGGTAATTCAACAACACCTCTGGAAAGAACTTAGGATGTGTGTGAAGAACCACTCTATTATGATGGAACTTTATGTAAGGTGGATCAGCTACAAGGGCCTGAAGCTCACTGATTCTGCATTCTGAAGTGACTGCCACCAGAAATAAAACCTTCCAGGTCACAAACTTCAGGTGGAAAGCATCAAGCACCTGAAAAGGAGATTTCATCAGCTGGGTGAGGATAACACTGAGATCCCATGAGGTTTGATTGGTGTGTTCGTGAGAAGCAAACTTCTCATGAATCGAACAATTAGAGGCTGTATAGAGATGGGCTTACCTTGTGAACAGTGATGATAAGTGCCAATTGAACTGACGTGAACCCTTATGGAGTTGGTTTTAAAACCAGACTCAGAAAGGTTTAGAAGGTATTGAAGCAGATTTTGTGTAAGGCAGGAAAAAGGATCTAGGGTCCTGACCTCACACCAGACGGAAAACGTCTTCCATTTAAAATTATGTGACTTCTTTTCTGGAAGCAAGCCGGACTTAAGGCTCCCTCATGCAGCTGGAGATGTTACGTTGATCTTGTTAGCCATTCCCTCCTTCTCTCTAGATCTTTAGGGCTATTGTAATTGTAAGGTCTCTTTTTCTGAATCAAGCCTTTTTTTCTCTCCCTTGTGATGTCCCTCAAGGCTCAGTACCATCTCCCTTAGTCTTTAATATCTTTCTTAGTCCCTTGGCAACACTAATCCAAGAATCCAGCTTTAGAATTTATATATATGCAGATGACATATTTTTAGTCTCTACACAAGATCCTTATATGCCTGACCTGACTATTCTCTGGTCTTGTTTAACCTCAGTTGACCAATGGCTTCATGCTAATCGTTTACTGCTAAATCCGTTCAAGCCTACTGCTCATAAGAACATACTACTACTACAAATAATAATCAATTCTATAGCTATATTAGATGCACACAACATGGTACACATTATATGCTGGTACTTTCTCTGTCCCTATTGGGCACACAATCTATTTTTTTTGTACCTGGGGCAATAGAGGGTTAAATGACTTGCCCATAAGTACATAAGTATTGCCATACTGGGAAAGACCAAAGGTCCATCGAGACCATCATCCTGTTTCTAACAGTGGCCAATCCATGTCACAAATACCCGGCAAGATCCCCAAAATGTACAAAACATTTTATACTGCTTATCCCAGAAATAGTGGATTTTTCCCAAGTCCATTTAATAACGGTCTATGGACTTTTCCTTTAGGAAGCCATCCAAACCTTTTTAAAACTCCGCTAAACTAACTGCCTTTACCACATTCTCTGGCAACGAATTCCAGAGTTTAATTACACGTTGAGTGAAGAAAAATTTTCTCCAATTCATTTTAAATTTACTACATTGTAGCTTCATCGCATGCCCCCTAGTCCTAGTATTTTTGGAAAGCATGAACAGACGCTTCACATCTACCTGTTCAACTCCACTCATTATTTTCTGGACCTCTATCATATCTCCCCTCAGCCGCCTTTTCTCCAAGCTGAAGAGCCCTAGCCGCTTTAGCCTTTCCTCATAGGGAAGTCGTCCCGTTCCCTTTATCCCCAGGATCAGAAGGAGCTGCAGTGGGAATCAAATCCAGTTCCCCAGGATCTCATCCATACTGGGGCAGAGCAATGGTCCATCTAGCCCAGTATCCTATGTCTAACAGTGGCCAATCCAGGTCACAAGTATCTGGCACAAACCCAATTAGTAACAACATTCCATGCTACCAATCCTGGGGCAAGCAGTGGCTTCCTCCGTGCCCATCTTAATAACAGACTATGGATTTTTCCTCCAGGACATTTCCAAACCTTTTTTAAACCCTGATATGCTAACCATACAATTTCATTGTGTCCCCTACCTTTGTACTTTTTGAGAGTGAAAAATCGATTTACTTCTACTTGTTCTACACCACTCAGGATTTTATAGACCTCAAACATATCCCTTCTCAGCTGTCTCTTTTCCAAGCTAAAGAGCCCTAACCTCTTTAGCTTTTCCTCATATGGGAGGAGTTCCATCCCCTTTACAGGTCACACTTATCCTCTTACCTCTCCTACACTTCAGGGTTGCATAAGTACTGCCATACTGGGACAGACCAAAGGTCCATCAAGCCCATCATCCTGTTTCCAACAGTGGTCAATCCAGGTCACAAGTACCTGGAAAGATCCCAAAACAGTACAATACATTTTATGATGTTTATTCTAGAAATAAGCAGTGGATTTTCCCCAAGTCCATTTAATAATGGTCTATGGACTTTTCCTTTAGGAAGCCATCCAAACTTTTTTAAAACACCGCTAAGCTAATCGCTTTTACTACATTCTCTACGAACAAATTCCAGAGTTTAATTACATGCTGAGTGAAGAGATATTTTCTCTGATTTGTTTGAAATTTATTATTATTATTAGCATTTGTATAGCACTACCAGACACACGCAGCGCTGAACACCTGACACAGAGAGACAGTCCCTGGTCAATAGAGCTTACAATCTAAAAATACAGACAGACAAGACAATTAAGGGCGAGGGAAGTACTGGGTGAGAAGGAACAAGGGGAGGGCAATTGAGTAGTGGCTAGGAGCCAAAAGCAGTAGTGAAAAGGTGGGTTTTCAGCATAGATTTGAAAACAGGTAGAGATGGAGCTAGATGTTCAGGCTCAGGAAGTCTATTCCAGGAATAAGGTGCCGCGAGGGAGAAGGAACGAAGTCTGGAGTTAGCAGTGGAGGAGAAGGGGGATGACGAGAGATTTGTCCAGTGAGCGGAGTTCACGGGGAGGAATGTAGGGAGAGATGAGAGTGGATAGGTAATGGGAGGCTGCCAGTAACAGAAGTTTGAACTGTATGTGGAAGCGGGCAGGGAGCCAGTGAAGTGACTTGCAGAATTTTGGACAGACTGGAGAGGAGAGAGATGGCTGAGTGGAAGACCAGTGAGAAGCAAATTGCAATAATCCAAGTGAGAGGTGACAAGGGTTTGGATAAGGGTTCTGGTAGCGTATTCAGAAAGGAAGTGGCGAATTTTGCTAATGTTGTAGATAAAGAAACGACAGGTTTTGGCAATCTGTTGAAGAAGAGAGAGGAATCAAAGATGACTCCAAGGTTACAAGCTGAGGAGACAGGGAGGATGTGAGAGCCATTAATGGAGATAGAGAATGGGGGAAGAGGGGAAGTGGGTTTAGGGGGAAAATGAGAAGTTCAGTTTTAGTCATGTTTAGCTTCAGATGTCGTTGAGACATCCAAGCAGCAATGTCAGACAAGCAGGATGAAATTTTGTCCTGGATTACGGTTGAGATTTCAGGGGTGGAGATGTAGATCTGAGAGTCATCTGCATAAAGATGGTATTGAAAGCCATGGGATGAAATCAGGGTACCAAGAGAAGAGGTATAGATGGAGAAAAGGAGGGGTCCAAGGACAGAACCCTGGGGTACACCAACTGAAAGCGGGATGGAAGTTGAAGAGGAACCGCCAGAGTGAACACTGAAAGTGCGAAGTGAGAGGTAGGAGGAGAACCAGGAAAGAACAGAGCCCTGGAATCCAATCGAGGATAGTGTATCCAGGAGTATGGTGTTGTCAACAGTGTTGAAAGCAGCAGATAGGCCAAGAAGGATAAGGATAGAATAGAGACCTCTGGATGTAGCCAGCAGCAGGTCATTAGAGACTTTGGTAAGTGCAGTTTCAGTAGAGTGATGAGGGCGGAAACCAGATTGGAGTGGGTTGATAAGAGAAGAAGTCAAGACAACGGCGGTGCACGACGCGTTCAAGTAATTTGGAGAGGAAAGGAAGAAGGGAGATGGGGTGATAGTTGGAGGGACAGGTAGGGTCGAGGGTTTTTTTTAAGGAGTGGAGTGACAACAGCATGTTTGAAGGCCGTAGGAACAGTTGCAGTGGAGAGTGAGAGATTAAGGATGTGACAGATGACAGGGATGATAGTAGGAGAGATAGCTACGTCATGCAAGGTTCCACGTTAGGAGTTATGGACCAAGAAAGGGATCTGGGTGTCGTCGTCGATAACACACTGAAACCTTCTGCTCAGTGTGCTGCTGCGGCTAGGAAAGCGAATAGAATGTTGGGTATTATTAGGAAAGGTATGGAAAACAGGTGTGAGGATGTTATAATGCCGTTGTATCGCTCCATGGTGCGACCGCACCTTGAGTATTGTGTTCAATTCTGGTCGCCGCATCTCAAGAAAGATATAGTAGAATTGGAAAAGGTGCAGCGAAGGGCGACTAAAATGATAGCGGGGATGGGACGACTTCCCTATGAAGAAAGACTAAGGAGGCTAGGGCTATTCAGCTTGGAGAAGAGACGGCTGAGGGGAGACATGATAGAGGTATATAAAATAATGAGTGGAGTGGAACAGGTGGATGTGAAGCTTCTGTTCACGCTTTCCAAAAATACTAGGACTAGGGGGCATGCGATTAAACTACAGTGCAGTAAATTTAAAACAAATCGGAGAAAATTTTTCTTCACCCAACGTGTAATTAAACTCTGGAATTCATTGCCGGAAAATGTGGTGAAGGCGGTTAGCTTAGCAGAGTTTAAAAAGGGGTTGGACGGTTTCCTAACGGACAAGTCCATAAACCGCTACTAAACGGACTTGGAAAAATCCAAAATCCCAGGAATAACATGTATAGAATGTTTGTACGTTTGGGAAGCTTGCCAGGTGCCCTTGGCCTGGATTGGCCGCTGTCGTGGACAAGATGCTGGGCTCGATGGACCCTTGGTCTTTTCCCAGTATGGCATTACTTATGTACTTATGTAAGTAGATAAGTGGGGATGGGATCAGATGAACAGGTAGTACATTTGGAGAAGGAAAGAAGAAGGGCAGTTTCCTCAGTTGAAACTTCAGAGAAGGAGGAAAAAGAAGGAGAGGAAGGAGAGAAGGGGGTTTGGACTAAGGGAGAGAGAGGTGGGGAGGGTTTGGATGAAGATTCAAGGTTAATCTTACGGATTTTATCATAGAAGTGCTCAGCTAGGGTCTGAGGAGAAAGAGAAGAGGGAATTGGGGACGGAGACACTTTGAGAAGAGAGTTCAGTGTGGCAAAGAGAAGTCAAGGGTTAGAGCCAAGCGAATTTGTCAATTGGGTGAAGTAATCCTGTTTGGCCCGTGAAAGGGCAGACTTGAAGGCGTTAAGCATGAATTTGAAATGAATGAAGTTGGCAAGGGTGTGGGATTTAAGCCAAGAACGTTCAGCAGAGCGGGCACAGGAACGAAAGTAGCGGATTATAGAGGTCAGCCAAGGCTGGGGTTTGGTACACCTAGTAGGACGGGGCATGGGAGGGGCAAGAGTGTCCAGGGCAGAGGAGAGAATAGTATCATAGGAAGAAACGGCTTTATTGACTGACTTAGATAGAGTGGTGGAAGAGAAAAGGTTTCTGCGTGCCCCCTAGTCCTAGTATTTTTGAAAAGAGTGAACAAGCGATTCACACCTACTCGTTCCACTCCACTCAATGTTTTATAGGCCTTTTATCATATCTCCCCTCAGCCGTCTTTTCTCCAAGCTGAAGAGTCCTAGCCGCTTTAGCCTTTCCTTATAGGGAAGTCATCCCATCCCCTTTACCATTTTGATCACCCTTCTCTGTACCTTTTCTATTTCCACTATATCTTTTTTGAGATGTGGTGACCCATCAACACAATATACGAGGTGCGTTTGCACCATGGAGCAATACAAAAGCATACTTTGTTTTACATTCCTTTCCTAATAATATTTAACATTCTATTTGCTCTCTTAGCAGCTAGGCCTCTTTGGCTTGCAGAAAAGACGGCTGAGGGTACATATGATAGAGGTCTATACAATAATGAGTGGAGTGGAACGGGTAGATGTGAATCGGTTGTTTACTGTTTCCAAAAATACTAGGACTAGGGGGCACGCAATGAAGCTACAAAGTAGTAAATTTAAAATGAATTAGCAAAAATGTTTCTTCACTCAATGTGTAATTAATCTGTGGAATTTGTTGCCAGAGAATGCGGTAAAAGCAATTAGCTTAGTGGGGTTTAAAAAAAGGTTTGGATGGCTTCCTAAAGGAAAAGTCCATAGACCGTTATTAAAAGGGGGAAACTCCACTGCTTATTTTTAGGAAAAGCAGCATAAAATGTATTGTAGTTTTTTGGGATCTTTCCAGGTACTTGTGACCTGGATTGGCCACTATTGGAAACAGGATGTTGGGCTTGATGGGCCTTCGATCTGTCCCATATGGCAATACTTATGTACTTATGTAGATCTACCTGTACCGGGAATGGCTTTCAAAGGTGATGATGTGGAGGAACTGAAAGAAATCTCGGTGAACTTGGAAGATGTACTGAGCCAAATTGACAAGTTCAAGAGTCATAAATTAACTGGACTGTATACACCTGAGGGTACTGAAAGAACGCAAACATAAAATAGCTGATCTGCTGTTACTGGTCTGTAAACTGTCATTAAAATTGTCTGTAGTAACTGAAGATTGGAGAGTGGCCAATGTAATGCTGATTTTTAAAAAGGGTTCCATGGGAGATCCTGGAAATTACAGATTGGTAAGTCTGATTTCAGTGCTGGGCAAAATAGTGGAAACTATTATAAAGAACAAAATGACAGAACACATAGACAAACATGATTTAATGGGACAGAGTCAGCCTGGGTTCAGCTAAGGGAAGTTTTGTCTCAACAATTTGCTTCATTTCTTTGAAGGCGTGAATAAACATGTGCATAAAGGTGAGCCGGTTGATATTGTGCATCTAGATTTTCAGAAGACTTTTGACAAAGTTTCTCATGAGAGACGCCTGAGAAAATTAAAAAGTCATGGGATAGGAGGCAATGCCCTTCTGTGGATTAGGAATTGGTTACTCACCCTATGCTTGGAATAAACTTCCTGAGCCCTTACGCCAAGCCCCCTCCCTACCCATCTTCAAATCCTTGCTCAAAGCCCACCTCTTCAGTGTTGCTTTCGGCACCTAACCTTTATACCTTTCAGGAAATCTAGACTGCCCCTATTTGACTGACTGTACATTTGTCCTTTAGATTGTAAGCTCCTTTGAGCAGGGACTGTCCTTCTATGTTAAATTGTACAGCGCTGCGTAACCCTAGTAGCGCTTTAGAAATGTCAAGTAGTAGTAGTAGTAGCAGTAGTAAAACAGAGAGAAGCGTTAAATGGCCATTTTTCTCAATGGAGGATGGGTGAATAATGGAGTGCCGCAGGAATCTGTACTGGGACCGGTACTATTTAACATACTTACAAATGATCAGGAAATCGGAATGACAAGTGAGGTGATTAAATTTGCAGATGAGAACAAAACTATTCAAAGTTGTCAAAACACATGTGGCTTGTGAAAAATTGCAGGAAGATCTTAGGAAACTGGAAGATTAGGCATTCAAAAGACAGATGAAATTTAATGTGTAGAAATACAAAGTGATGTACATTGGTAAGAATAATCTGAATTATAGTTACCTGATGCTGGGGTTAAACTTAGGAGTCAGCACCCAAGAAAAAGATCTGGGTGTCATTGTAGACAATACGCTGAAACCTTCTGCACAGTGTGTGGTGGTGGCCAAAAAAGCAAACAGGATACTAGGAAAGGGATGGAAAATAAGACCAAGAATATTATGTCTCTGTATCGTTCCATGGTGTGACCTCACATTGAGTACTGTGATCAATTCTGGTCACCATATCTCATAAAAGATCTAGCGGAATTAGAAAAGGTTCACAGAAGAGCGACTAAAATGATAAAGGGGATGAAGCTCCTCTTATATGAGGAAAGGTTAAAGAGGTTAGGGCTCTTCAGCTTGATAAAGAGACGGCTGATGGGGAATATGATTAAAGTCTACAAAATCGTGTGTGTTGAACAGGTAAAAGTGAATCTTTCAAAAAGTACAAAGACCAGGGGACACTCAATGAAATGATATGAAAATATCTTAAAAACAAATAGGAGGAAATATTTTTTCACTCAAAGAATACTTAATCGCTGCCAGAGGATGTAGTAACAGCGGTTAGCATTTCTGGATTTCAAAAGGTTGGACAAGTTCCTGGAGAAAAAGTCCATAGTCTGTTATTGAGATGGACCTGGGGGAAGCCACTGCTTGCCCTGGGATTGGGATCATGGAATATTGCTACCAACTGGGTTTCTGCCAGGCACTTGTGACCTGGATTGGCCACTTTTGGAAGCAGGATCCTGAGCTAGACCATTGGTCTGATCCAGTACGGCTCTTCTTAACAAATATTTCTGGACTGTCTGTACCACGTTCATCTAGTGATCTGGGGGCTGGTGGTTGGGAGGCGAGGCTAGTGTTGGGCAGACTTATACGGTCTGTGCCCTGAAAAAGACAGATACAAATCAAGGTAAGGTATACACAAAAAGTAGCACATATGAGTTATCTTGTTGGGCAGACTGGATGGACCGTGCAGGTGTGCAGGTCTTTTTCTGCCGTCATCTACTATGTTACTATGGGGCTCATTTTCAAAGCACTTAGCCTTACAAAGTTCCATAGTAACCTATGGAACTTTGTAAGGCTAAGTGCTTTGAAAATACGCCTCCATGTATGTTACTATTCTGTGTTCAAGGTGAAAGGTCAGGAATAGAACTGCAGATGACAAACATATAGGAATGGAAGTGTTGTAAACCCTAAACAATTTACAGAGGACTGTGTTTATGAGCAGCTAGGTAAACTTCAGGTGGACAAAGCAAAGGGGCTGGATGCATATATCCGAGAATACTGAAGGAACTTAGGGAAGTTCTAGTGGCTCCACTGGCTGACTTTTTCAATGCTTCTATAGTGGTCCTGGAAGACTGGAGAAGGGAAGATGTGATCCCTCTGCACAAAAGTGGAAATAAGAAGGAAGCTGGGAACTACAGGCTGGTAAGTCTGTGGTAAGTAAATTAATGGAAATACTTCTTAAAACAAATAGTGAGCTTTCTGGAATCCAATGGATTGCAGCACCCAAGGCAGCATGATTTCACTAGAGGCAGATCTTGTCATACAAATCTGATTCATTTCTTTGACTAGGTAACCAGAGACTACTGCAATCTGCTTCTTGCTGGCTTCCCACTTAGTCACCTTTCCCCTCTCCAATCGGTTCAAAACTCTGCTGCCCGTCTCGTCTTCCGCCAGGGTCGCTTTACTCATACTACCCCTCTCCTCAAGTCGCTTCACTGGCTCCCTATCCGTTTTCGCATCCTGTTCAAACTTCTTCTACTAACCTATAAATGTACTCACTCTGCTACTCCCCAGTATCTCTCCACACTCGTCCTTCCCTACACCCCTTCCCGTTCACTCCGCTCCATGGATAAATCCTTCTTATCTGTTCCCTTCTCCACTACTGCCAACTCTAGACTTCGCGCCTTCTGTCTCGCTGCACCCTACGCCTGAAATAAACTTCCTGAGCCCCTACGTCTTGCCCCATCCTTGGCCACCTTTAAATCTAGACTGAAAGCCCACCTGTTTAACATTGCTTTTGACTCGTAACCACTCGCCTCCACCTACCCTCCTCTCCTTCCTGTACACATTAATTGAGTTGACTTGCTTACTCTATTTTTTGTCTATTAGATTGTAAGCTCTTTGAGCAGGGACTGTCTTTCTTCTATGTTTGTGCAGCTGTTGGAAGTTGAGGGATGGGGGGGTGGGAGGGAGAAAAATAAATTTTGGTGATACAGTAGGTGAGAATTACTGAAGTGTAAAAGAGAAAGAGGATGATAATGGATGTATCAATGATGTCAGTTCTGTTTACTCTACTGTTCATCAATAAAAATTATTGAACCATTAAAACAATACATTATAAATACATTATAAACCATAAAGCTGTATGTCTCTGTTGATCACCCCACCCCTCACCTATCCACACCCATCCTGTTAGAATATCAATGATATGCTTTGATGTCCCCATGCATACCTCCGACCCCACCCCCATCCTCCCACCCTGTCAGACTGTCATAGTAATGCTTGAATGTTTTCACTTATATACACTGTCAGCTAGCACATTTGCTTATTTCCGATCTGACGAAGAAGGGCAACCTTCGAAAGCTAATCAAGAAATGTATTAAGTTATGTCCAATAAAAAAGGTATCATCTTATTTTCTTTTCCATGTTTTATTTTGTTTGATTTCTATTGATAACCTTTAAGAGTGGACTAACACGGCTACCACACCTCTCCACTCCCTTAACTGAAACTAAAAAATTATCACACAGCTCAAGCTAACAGCTTTTGGGAAGAAGAAACTGACAGTTCTGTAACAACTTTACAAACAACAGACAGGCACCACCTGCTGGCCAAACAAAGGAAATGCACATCATAAACAGCTATATAATTTACAAGCAGGAAAATTCCCTGTTTTGCCACATTTTTTGTAAATGATATTGCAGAATGTTGTCCAGTAAGGTTTGCCTCTTTGAGGATGATACCAAAATCTGCAATAGGGTAGACATCCCCTGATGCTTTGGCAGCTAAAATTAATACTAACAATTACAGGGTTGTGCATTTAGGCTACAAAAACCTAAGGGAGCTGTGCAATTTAGGGGTATGAAGTACTTCTGTGCATGAAAGAGGGGAGGATTTGGGGTATGATCATATGTGATGATCTTAAGGTGGCCAAACAGGTAGAAAGTCGATGGTGAAAGCTAGAAGAATGCTTGGCTGCATAGGGAAGTGAAAGGCCAGTAGGGAAAAGGAGGTGACAATGCCTCTGTATAAGTCTCTGGTGAGACCTCATTTAGAGTACTGTGTACAGTTCTGGAGACCCACCTTCAAAAAAATGGATGGAGTTGGTCCAGTGGTCTTTCTTATAAAGCATATGGGGACAGACCTAAATATATCAATATGTATATTTGGAAAGAAAGGCAAGAGAGAGGAGATATGATAGAGGTGTTTAAATTCTTCTGTGGCACAAGTGCACAGGAAACGAGTCTCTTTCAATTGAAAGGAAGCTCTGGAAAGAGGGGCATAGGATAAAGGTGAAAGGGGATAGACTCAGGAATAATCTAAGAAAATATTTCTTCATGGAAAGGATGATGAAGATGAAGGCTGTATCTGATTTCAAGAAAGACTGGGACAAGTACATACAGTAGGGTCTTGATGAGAGAGGAAGGGATAGCAGATGGTATGGATGAGCAGACTGGATAGGCCAAATGGCCTTTACCTGCCTTCATTTTTCTCTATTTTGTTTATAGTGGAGTCAGGGGTTATATGGTCAGATGGGGCAATAGGGTTTCTGCCTCCTTGAACCCACCCCAAGATACAGTGGACCAGCCACCCCCAAGATATGGGGTGACAATGAAGACAGAGGCTATGCTCCTTCTACTGCAAAAATCTTTATTCCTCACCAATTTAGATAATGACAAAGCAATCAGCCAATAACAAATTATTAGTTTCTATACATGGCTGTGCAGAGATCAAGTTCTTCAGATAGAAACATAGAGAATCAAGATCCACCTCTCCTTCTTACCACCAGCTCCAACTTTCTCCCACCTGACTGAGCTACTGCGTGAAGATCCAATGAGCTTCCCAACTACAGATCTGACACCCACAGGTCGTATGGTTTTGGTTCTGTGATCACTCAAATGTCAAGGGATCGATAGGAAGACTGTTAGGAATTCTTAGAAGCTTGTTATTACGATTTTACTGCTGCTTACTATTTCATTTATCTTACTATGCTAAATAAAGACCTTCATGGTCAGTATTCTTTGTCAGCAGTTAAGGGGCTTAGTCATTCCCTAGACACATACACAAAAGTGTCATCTGGGACCACCACAGGAACTGGAGCACTGAGAAGAGAGCGAGAGAGACCTGAGTGAGGGAGTGCTCTACCAGCTAGCAGAATGGGTTAAAACGGAAAAGGGGAATGCTGACTTAATGGTTAGACCAGTGGTTTCCAAACCTGGTCCCAGAGGCATCCCAGACAGTCAAGTTTTTAGGATATCCACGATGAATATTCATGAGAGACATTTGCATACACTGCCTCCACTGCATGCAAATCTGATTACAAGCAAAGCGGTTGACATATTATATACAGGTACTTATTTTGTTCCTGGGGCAATGGAGGGTCAAGTGACTTGCCCAGAGTCACAAGGAGCTGCAGTGGGACTTGAACCTAGATCCCCTGGTTCTCAGGCTGCTGCACAAGCTCTTATTCAATTATTCCCTAAAGATGAGATCAACAGCTTTAAAGATTGCATATAGGAGGATCTTCAGACAGATGCCAAATTTCAGCTGACTGTAGGCTCCTAAATTTTCAGCTGAAAATTCACCTCAGCTCAGAAGCATAATAGAGACGTCACAAGTAGTATGAAAAAAATCCCTCCCCGGGACTGGAGCTAGATTTTCTGTTAGTGTTTGAATTATTTCAAATAGTTTTTTCTACAAAGAGGGAGTGCATACATTTCAAAGGGTTTGCTTAAATGAAATCTTAGTTATATTTTCCATGCTGTCAAAACACAGACATAAATCTCTGGCATCCAATTTATTGACCTTTTCAAGGACATTGTACAACGTGCTAATATTTTCCTCAGTGAAGTGATATAATCATAGGATATGCTTCTTCCTCCATATTCTGCAGAAGAATGTTTTCCCTTGCAACGTATTTACATCTGTAAGGTTACAGAGAAGTTTCCGTTGCCTTCAGTATCTGTAATAATAACAAGCAATTCAGTGCATGGTTACCTGGAAACACTTCTGTCTGAGCAGGTTGCTGGTGCGAGTGTTGCTCACTGCTCTGCTGGTTATGGTGCTGGCTTTGCCACTGAGACCAAACCTCAGAAGGTCTCCCTGGAAACTGGCCACCACTTTGTCCGCTTTCAGCTGAAAAATTCCAACAACAAGGTGTTTGTATTTATTATTACCTGCACATATGAACCTGTGCACTAAACACCTTTCGAAAAGTCAACTGCAGCTAAATGGGGACGATGGGCACCACAGTAAATAAAGGGCTGAATCTTCAGAAAGACTGACATGTTTAGTGGTGGCCATTAAACGTATCAGTGGCTTTTCAGCAGCACTATGAGGGTGGGCCTATTTGAAGCGACATTAGGTACCTGCTTTCCTTCATAGAGTACTAATGTACTAGCGCAAATCCCTGCGTATAATCAGAAAACGCTCACAAGCAAGTGAATCAGAGTATCCTATTATTTACACATGTAACTGTGCGCCCTGCCCATGTCCCACCCAGACTGTACCCATGTGTATCCCCTAGTGCCAATAAGAAACATACATGCATGTTCTTGCTGTTCTCCTATCCAGAACCTATTTTCTGATCTACAATACCAGCGTAACGAGTAAAATATGCATACACAATTTAGCTGTGACACTTACACCAGCCAAAACGGCATTGGTCTTGGAGTTACCGTCCAAGCACCGTTTTGTTTTGATTCTACTCTCTTTCTATATGGAAATCCTTTGTGTTTATCCCACACTTTTTTGAATTCTGTTCACCACCTCCCGCAGGATGGCATTCCATGCATCTACCACCTTCCCTATCAAAAAGTACTTCCTGACATTACTCCTAAGTCGAACCCCCTGCAACCTCAATTCATGTTCTCTACTTCTACTACTTCTCCTTCTATAGAAATGATTTGTTTGCATATTAATACCTTTAAAATATTTAAACGTCTGTATCATATCATCCCAATCACCCCTTTCCTCTAGGATATAAATATTCAGTTCTAATTGTGCGATAACTAGAGAATGTATAAGGATGTTGAGAGCAGAAGAATGTAATAGAGGTTGGACTGATCTAATGATACACAATTTATAGAAGGAATGTTGAATAACCTTGGAAATTTGCTCGCTAAGGGTAAGTGTGGAATCAAAAATGTATCCAAGAAAGTGCATAGAATGAACCTGGGAGACAGGGCAACAATTAAAAAGAATAGGAGAAGATAGAAGTGGTTGATTCGAGGAAGGGGAAAATAATAATACAAAAAAAACATAAAATCAACCCACGACATAATTAATTTCTGTAAATTATTGAAGACCAATTTATTCAAGAAAGCTTACCATAATAACGCACCCTAATTATCAATTAAAGCGAATGATACATACCTGTAGCAGGTGTTCTCCGAGGACAGCAGGCTGATTGTTCTCACGACTGGGTTGACGTCCACGGCAGCCCCCACCAACCGGAACAAAACTTTGCGGGCGGTCCCGCAAGCAGGGTACGCCCACCGCGCATGCGCGGCCGTCTTCCTGCCCGTGTGTGACCGTTCCCGCTCAGTTGAATGACAAGCAAAAATGATCAAAAACGCAACTCCAAAGGGGAGGAGGGAGGGTAGGTGAGAACAATCAGTCTGCTGTCCTCGGAGAACACCTGCTACAGGTATGTATCATTCGCTTTCTCCGAGGACAAGCAGGCTGCTTGTTCTCAAGACTGGGGTATCCCTAGCTCTCAGGCTCACTCAAAACAAGAACCCAGGTCAATTGAACCTCACAACGGCGAGGGTATAACAGAAATTGACCTACGAAGAACAACTAACTGAGAGTGCAGCCTGACCAGAATAAATTCGGGTCCTGGAGGGTGGAGTTGGATTTAAACCCCAAACAGATTCTGCAGCACCGACTGCCCGAACCGACTGTCGCGTCGGGTATCCTGCTGGAGGCAGTAATGTGATGTGAATGTGTGGACAGATGACCACGTCGCAGCCTTGCAAATCTCTTCAATAGTGGCTGACTTCAAGTGAGCCACTGACGCTGCCATGGCTCTGACACTATGAGCCGTGACATGACCCTCAAGAGTCAGCCCAGCCTGGGCGTAAGTGAAGGAAATGCAATCTGCTAGCCAATTGGAGATGGTGCGTTTCCCGACAGCGACCCCTTTCCTGTTGGGGTCGAAAGAAACAAACAATTGGGCGGACTATCTGTGGGGCTGTGTCAGCTCCAAATAGAAGGCCAACGCTCGCTTGCAGTCCAATGTGTGCAACTGACGTTCAGCAGGGCGGGTATGCGGTCTGGGAAAGAATGTTGGCAAGACAATTGACTGGTTAAGATGGAACTCCGACACCACCTTTGGCAGGAACTTAGGGTGAGTGCGGAGCAACTTATCCTTAAAATCGAGCGTGGTACCGGAAGATTGGAGGGTGGCCAATGTAACGCCCATTTTTAAAAAAAAGCTCCAGGGGAGATCCGGGAAATTATAGACCGGTGAGTCTGACGTCGGTGCCGGGGAAAATGGTAGAGGCTATTATTAAAAACAAAATTACAGAGCACATCCAAGGACATGGATTACTGAGACCAAGTCAGCATGGCTTTTGTGTGGGGAAATCTTGCCTGACCAATTTACTTCAATTCTTTGAAGGAGTGAACAAACATGTGGACAAAGGGGAGTCGGTTGATATTGTGTATCTGGATTTTCAAAAGGCGTTTGACAAGGTACCTCATGAAAGGCTACAGAGGAAATTGGAGGGTCATGGGATAGGAGGAAATGTCCTATTGTGGATTAAAAACTGGTTGAAGGATAGGAAACAGAGAGTGGGGTTAAATGGGCAGTATTCACAATGGAGAAGGGTAGTTAGTGGGGTTCCTCAGGGGTCCGTGCTAGGACCGCTGCTTTTTAATATATTTATAAATGATTTAGAGATGGGAGTAACTAGCGAGGTAATTAAATTTGCTGATGACACAAAGTTATTCAAAGTCCTTAAATCACGACAGGATTGTGAAAAATTACAAGAGGACCTTACGAGACTGGGCGGCTAAATGGCAGATGATGTTTAATGTGAGCAAGTGCAAGGTGATGCATGTGGGAAAAAAGAACCCGAATTATAGCTACGTCATGCAAGGTTCCACGTTAGGAGTTACGGACCAAGAAAGGGATCTGGGTGTCGTCGTCGATAACACACTGAAACCTTCTGCTCAGTGTGCTGCTGCGGCTAGGAAAGCGAATAGAATGTTGGGTATTATTAGGAAAGGTATGGAAAACAGGTGTGAGGATGTTATAATGCCGTTATATCGCTCCATGGTGCGACCGCACCTTGAGTATTGTGTTCAATTCTGGTCGCCGCATCTCAAGAAAGATATAGTAGAATTGGAAAAGGTGCAGCGAAGGGCGACTAAAATGATAGCGGGGATGGGTCGACTTCCCTATGAAGAAAGACTAAGGAGGCTAGGGCTATACAGCTTGGAGAAGAGACGGCTGAGGGGAGACATGATAGAGGTATATAAAATAATGAGTGGAGTGGAACAGGTGGATGTGAAGCTTCTGTTCACGCTTTCCAAAAATACTAGGACTAGGGGGCATGCGATGAAACTACAGTGTAGTAAATTTAAAACAAATCGGAGAAAATTTTTCGTCACCCAACGTGTAATTAAACTCTGGAATTCGTTGCCGGAGAAAGTGGTGAAGGCGGTTAGCTTAGCAGAGTTTAAAAAGGGGTTGGACGGTTTCCTAAAGGACAAGTCCATAAACCGCTACTAAACGGACTTGGAAAAATCCAAAATTCCAGGAATAACATGTATAGAATGTTTGTACGTTTGGGAAGCTTGCCAGGTGCCCTTGGCCTGGATTGGCCGCTGTCGTGGACAGGATGCTGGGCTCGATGGACCCTTGGTCTTTTCCCAGTATGGCATTACTTATGTACTTATGTTATGATGAAATTTAGTATACGGAGCATGAGCTACCAGGGCTTGAAGCTCACTGACCCTACGAGCTGAAGTAACTGCCACCAAGAAAATGACCTTCCAGGTCAAGTACTTCAGATGGCATGAATTCAGTGGCTCAAAAGGAGGTTTCATCAGCTGGGTGAGGCCGACGTTGAGATCCCATGACACTGCCGGAGGCTTGACAGGGGGCTTTGACAAAAGCAAGCCTCTCATGAATCGAACGACTAAAGGCTCTCCAGAGATGGCTTTACCCTCTACACGAAGATGGTAAGCACTAATCGCACTAAGGTGATTCCTTACTGAGTTGGTCTTGAGGCCAGACTCTGATAAGTGCAGAAGGTATTCAAGCAGGTTCTGTGCAGGACAAGAACGAGGTTCTAGGGCCTTGCTCTCACACCAAACGACAAATTTCCTCCACTTGAAAAAGTAACTCTTTTTAGTGGAATCCTTCCTAGAGGCAAGCAAGACACTGGAGACACCCTCAGACAGACCCAACGCAGCGAAGTCTACGCCCTCAACATTCAGGCCGTGAGAGACAGAGACTGAAGGTTGGGGTGCAGAAGTGCTCCGTCGTTCTGCGAAATGAGAGTCGGAAAACAGTCCCATCTCCACGGTTCTTTGGAGGACAACTCCAGAAGAAGAGGGAACCAGATCTGGCGGGGCCAAAAGGGCGCTATCAGAATCATGGTGCCGTGGTCTTGCTTGAGCTTCAGCAAGGTCTTCCCCACCAAAGGTATGGGAGGATAAGCATACAGGAGGCCGGTCCCCAAATGGAGGAGAAAGGCATCCGACGCTAGTCTGCCGTGTGCCTGTAGTCTGGAACAGAACAGAGGCAGCTTGTGGTTGGTCTGAGAGGCGAAAAGGTCCACCGAGGGAGTGCCCCACTCTCGGAAGATCTTGCGTACCACTCTGGAATGGAGCGACCAATCGTGCGGTTGCATGACTCTGCTCAGTCTGTCGGCCAGGACTGTTGTTTACACTTGCCAGGTATGTGGCTTGGAGAAGCATGCCGAACTGGCAAGCCCAATGCCACATCCTGACGGCTTCCTGACACAGGGGGCGAGATCCGGTGCCCCCCTGCTTGTTGATGTAATACATTGCAACCTGATTGTCTGTCCGAATTTGGATAATTTGACAAGACAGCCGATCTCTGAAAGCCTTCAGTGCGTTCCAGACCGCTCGGAGCTCCAGGAGGTTGATCTGAAGATCTTTTCCTGGAGGGACCACAGTCTCTGGGTGTGAAGCCCATCGACATGAGCTCCCCACCCAGGCGAGATGCATCCGTTGTTAGCACTTTCGTGGGCTGTGGAATTGGAATGGGCCGTCCCAGGGTCAATTGGTCCAAATGGTCCACCAGTGCAGTGAAGTGCGGCAACTGATGGAGAGGCGGAAGACATCTTCTAGATTCCCGGTGGCCTGGCACCACTGGGAAGCTAGGGTCCATTGAGCAGATCTCATGTGAAGACGAGCCATGGGAGTCACATGAACTGTAGAGGCCATATGACCTAGGAGTCTCAACATCTGCCGAGCTGTGACCTGCTGAGACGCTCTGGTCTGGGAAGCGAGGGACAGGAGGTTGTGGGCCCTCGCTTCGGGAAGAAAGGCCTGAGCCGTCTGAGAATTCAGCAGAGCTCCTAGGAATTCCAGAGATTGGACTGGCTGGAGATGGGACTTTGGGTAATTTATCACAAACCCCAGCAGCTCCAGGAGGTGAATAGTGCACTGCATGGACCGGAGAGCTCCTGCCTCCGAGGTGTTCTTGACCAGCCAATCGTCGAGATATGGGAACACGTGCACTCCCAGCTTGCGTAGATACGCCGCTACCACCACGAGGCACTTCGTGAACACCCGTGGGGCAGAGGCGAGCCCAAAGGGCAGCACACAATACTGAAAGTGCCGTGTGCCCAGGCGGAATCTGAGATACTGTCTGTGAGCTGGCAGTATCGGGATGTGAGTGTATGCGTCCTTTAAATCCAGGGAACATAACCAATCGTTTTTCTGAATCATTGGTAGAAGGGTGCCCAAGGAAAGCATCCTGAACTTCTCTTTGACCAGGTATTTGTTCAGGCCTCTCAGGTCTGGGATGGGGCGCATCCCCCCTGTTTTCTTTTCCACAAGGAAGTACCTGGAATAGAATCCCTGGCCCTTCCTGCCCGGGTGGCACGGGCTCGACCGCATTGGCGCTGAGAAGGGCGGAGAGTTCCTCTGCAAGTACCTGCTTGTGATGGGAGCTGAAGGATTGGGCTCCCGGAGGACAATTTGGTGGAGGGGAGGCCAAATTCAGGGCGTATCCGCACCGCACTATTTGGAGAACCCACTGGTCGGAAGTTATTAGAGGCCACCTTTGGTGAAAAAGTTTTAACCTCCCCCCGACTGGCAGGTCGTCCGGCACGGACACTTTGATGGCGGCTATGTTCCCATGGATCCAGTCAAAAACCTGTCCCCGGTTTTTGCTGTGGAGGCGCCGGGGGCTGCTTAGGCGCACGCTGTTGACGGGAACGAGCACGCTGGGACTGTCCCTGTGCCTGAGGAGGCCTTCGGGCCGGCTGGGTGTACCTACGCTTGTTGTAGGCGTAGGCACAGCCTGCCTGGCCGGGAAAAAGGTCCACCTGCTAAGGTGGATGCTGAAGGCGCCCGGTGGGAGAGTTTGTTGAGGGCGGTTTCCCGCTGATGTAGTTGGTCCACCAACTGCTCGACCTTCTCACCAAAATATTATCCCCCGGCAAGGGACATCGGCCAGCCGCTGCTGGGTGCGATTGTCCAGGTCAGAGGCACGCAGCCATGAGAGCCTGCGCATCACTTATACCTTGGGCCGCAGCACGATGATGCCACATCACAGGTGTCATATATACCCCTGGACAGAACTTTCTGCACGCCTTCAGCTGCCTGACACCTCCTGAAAAGGCCTGGACTGCTCCAGGGGGAGCTTGTCAACCAGGTCCGCCAGTTGCTTCACATTATCCGCATGTGTATGCTCGTGTAGAGCTGATAGGACTGGATGCGGGTCACGAGCATTGAGATTGGTAGGCCTTCCTCCCAAAGCGTCCAGAGTGCGAGACTCCCGGCCGGGGGCGCCGAGGCGGTATCCCTCGAACTCCGTGCCCTCTTGAGAGCAGAGTCCACGACCGTCGAGTCATGAGGCATTGAGGGCCGCATTAACTCTGGGTCAGAGTGGATCCTGTATTGGGACTCCGCTTTCTTGGGGATGGTGGGATTAGATAACGGTCTCAACCAGTTCCGAAGCAGTGTCTCTTTGAGGACATTGTGCAACGGTACCATGGAGGGACTCTCTAGGTGGTGATGGATAGTCGAGGACCCTCGAGCATCTCAGCCTCGGCTCATCCACAGAGACCACGGGGGAAGGGAATGCAGATCGACATATCCCTGACGAAGGAGGCAAAGGAGAGGCTCTCAGGTGGCTGAGAGCTTCCTCTCTGGTGAAGGAAGTGGGGTCGGAGGGAAGGCCCACAGACTCCTCTGAGGAGAAATATCTGGGGTCCTCTTCTCCTCCCCCACGAGGCCTCTTCCTCGGTGTCGGACATGAGCTCCTGTAGCTCAGACCTCAACCGGGGCCCGGCTCGACTTCGAGGCACCGAGTCCTCGGTGGCGGCATCGGCGGCGGACTCCCGTGCCGGCGGGGATGAAGCTCCCTCCATCGACGTCAACGGGGACTCCACCTGCGTGGCGGTCGAGAACGGCGCCGCAAGCGTCGTCGTCGTCAAAGGCCTCGGCACCAGGCTAGAGCAAGCCAGCGCCTCCATCAATGGCGCCGAGGGGCGCAAGCACCCCCGGCGCCGGCACAGTTCTGGCGCATCAGCCCTTCCAGGATCCCCGGAAGGATGGCTCGGAGGCACTTGTCCAGGCCCGGCTGTCGGGAAAGGCGAGGGGGCCGGTAGAGGTGTTGGTGCCGGAAGCTGTTCGGGTCCAGGAGACGGCACCGAAGTGCTGGCACCCTGACGTGACGATACCTCTACTACAGAGGGGGACCGCTCCTCTTGGCGCTGCCGGCTTCCTCGGCGTCGAATCGTCTCTGGAGCCGGGAGCCAAATGCGCCGTGGGGCTGACCGATGACGGTGCTTTTTTTGTCCTTTTTCCGGTGCCCGTCATCGGCGCTCAGCGGTAACTGAAGAGGAGGAGGTAGATCCCCCTCGCCTCGATGGGATCGGGTCCGACAGGTTCGGTCCCGAGGGCCCTGGGTAGAGGGAGTGACCGGGGCCGATTGCCCACGTGGCCGCTCACCCCTGCTGTCTCCGGAAGACCGGCGGGGCCGACGGGACCTGTACTCTGGGGTCGTTGCCGTCGGTGCGATTTCGAAGTCGACGTCGAGGAGCCGGCGCAAGTTCCAAAAGACGGTCCCGTAGAACTTGCCTCGCCACCTGTGTCCGTTTCCGTAAACCGAGACACAAGGTGCACGTCTTGGTACGTGCTCTGGCCCGACGGCACTGGACGGCACCAAGCGTGAGTGTCGGTATGCGAGATATGCCGGCCGCCACCTGACCACACTTCTTAAATCCACTCGTGACCTTCGAGGACATCGACGGAAAATCGCGTCGGCGAGTCAAAGTCGTCGATGGTGGCGGTAAATTTCACACCTCGAAAAATAAATCGACCGTGCCCCCGTAAAAAGACGAGGAAAACAAGTTCTTCTCGTTTTTTTTTTTAAACAAAATAAAACAAAGAAGCGAAGAAAAAACACACGAAGAAAATCTTGCGGCGCAAGCGCGATCCGGTTTCCGGGGCTGACAGAGAGAGAGACGAACGCGACTCTCTCCAGCGCGGAAAAGAAAAGACTGAGCGGGAACGGTCGCGCACGGGCGGGAAGACGGCCGTGCATGCGCGGTGGGCGTGCCCTGCGTGCGGGACCGCCCGCAAAGTTTTGTTCCGGTTGGTGGGGGCTGCCGTGGACGTCAACCCAGTCGTGAGAACAAGCAGCCTGCTTGTCCTCGGAGAATAAGATGTACACTGGACTTTCACAATATTTAATTCCTATGTTTAATATTCAGGATTGTTTCAAACCAAGTTATCCCGATTTTTATTATAAGATGAACTTTCCTTCCTGAATACCTACTCCATTCTATCTCCTCTACCTTAACTATGTATTTCTTTTTTCCCGGAACTGGTAATCACCATTACGGAAATATGTAAGCCACATTGAGCCTGCAAATAGGTGGGAAAATGTGGGATACAAATGTTGTAAATAAATAAATATAGCTTTAGATTTGCCTGGGTTAAGAACCAGCTTATTTTCTGTAAGCCATAATGTAATTTGCTTAAGACGGGTGTTAAGTGACAAAATATCTTGCTAATTGGCTGGATCTATAGGACAGAGGATTTGAGTGTCGTCTGCATATACAAAAGTAGTTAAGTTGATGGATTGTGCTGGTGTAAGAAAGGGAGCCAGGAAAATATTGAAGAGCAAAGGAGAAAGAATATACCCTTGAGGGACGCCTATTGAAAGGTGAAAGGGGGTGGACTGAGTGTCACTGGAATAGAGAGTATATTGTCCGTTATCTAGGTAGGACAGGGACCATTGGTGAACTTTGGCAGTGATTCCTATAGACTGTAGGAGAGACAGCAGAATAGAATGGTCAATTAACTCAAAAGCTGCAGAAAGGTCTAGGGAGAGGAAGAGTACTGGTCTAGACTTATCCAGGAAGTAGTGAATAATATTGGTGAGGCCTAGTAATTCTGTTTCAGTGCTATGATGTTGGCAAAATCCAGTTTGGTTTGGGTGCAGGACATTAGCTTGAACGATAAAATCAGTAAGTTGAGGGTGAACAATTTTTTCAACAAACTTGACAAGAAAAGGAAGGTTGGCCTGTAGTTTGGGTCACGTCTTTAAATAATAGCATTTTTCCAGACCTGAGGCATGAGTCCAGTGGTAAGAGACAATGAAACCACCGAATGAAGGAAGGGGATAAAGATAGCTTGATATTTTAAAATCAGAGTCAAAGGTAGGGGATCCATATGAGTGGTGGTGGATCGTATATGGGCCAGTATTTTGGAGAGGTCAGTCATAGTAGGGATATGAAAGTTAGAGTGCTAGTAGAGAAGTTAGGATAGAAGTTGGGGGGGGGGGGCGGAGGCAAACTAATAGAAAATGGAGAAAGAGTAGGGTGAAATCCATTATTGAAATGGCCTTGAAGAGTCAGGATTTCAGATTGAAAATGCGTAGCAAGTAATTGTGCTGGTGGTTTGGGTTTATCCATGTGGCTTGAAGAATTTTTGAATATAGTTAGTGTCTTAAGGGTTTTGTACAGAATTGCTGTATTAAGGGCTTTAGCAATTTTAGCAGAGTGGAAAAACAAAACACTATATTGAAACGATGGGCTGCATCTCACTGTGGCAGGGAAAAAAATCCTTGGGGAGAAATTTAGACAATATATTTCTAGGCATTTAACAATAAGGCGGGGAGTGGCATATGGAGGCAGGTTACTTCAAGTGCTCACCCCCAGCTAAAGCTAAAGTCAAGATGTGACAGTAGAAAAGAAAGCAATGACAACAACAATCTTAGCAAATCACTTCTTACCAACACAGCAGGAAGTGAGACTAAACAAAATACTAAACAGAAGATAAAAATGCGTGAAATGTAGATGGAAAGCGATGACCACAAATGCTCACAGTCTACGCAACTAAGTTCATGACCTGCAAGCCCTGATGGAGGCAGACATTGTTGCAATCACGGAGACTTGGCTCAATGATTCCCATGAATGGGATGCAAACGTACCAGGCTATAATCTATTTAGGAAGGATAGAGATGGTCGTAAAGGTGGAGGAGTAGCTCTGTATGAGAGAAGTGATATCGCAGTGACTGAAATGACAGGGGCCTGGGGAAAGGAAGAAGCGATATGGATCACCTTAAAAAGAGATGATAGAACATTGGCCACATGGGTGTTGTCTACAGACCTCCGACACAATCGGAGGAACTAGATAAAGATCTGATTACAGATATCCAAAAGTTGGGAAAGAAAAGAGAGGTGCTGTTGCTGGGTGAGTTCAATCTGCCAGATGTAGATTGGAAAGTTCCATCTGTGGAATCGGAAAGAAGTAGAGAGATCATGGATGCTTTTCAAAGTGCTCTGCTCAGACAAATGGTGACGGAACCCACGAAGGATCTGGTGCTCACAAAAGGGGATAGTATGTCAAATGTTGGAGTGGGTGCCCACCTGGGCAGCAGTGACCATCAGACAGTTTGGCTTGATATAACAGCTGAAGTGGAGGGCGGCCACTCAAAACTCAAAGTCCTGGATTTCAAGCATGCTGACTTTAGTAAAATGGGGGAATACCTGAGGAAGGAGCTGATGGATTGGGGTCGGACATACGAAAAAGTGAAGGGCAGTCAGTCCAGCTGAAAGAAGTTATAAATATGACTACAAACCTTTATGTAAGGAGAGTAAGAATACGCAAGAGAAAAAGGAAGCCGATATGGGTTCTCCAAGCAAGGGCTGAGAAAATAAAGGCTAAAGAGTTGGCATTCATGAAATACAGAAAAACTCAAGAAGAGGAACACGGAGACGAATACTGGATGAAACTGAAAGAAGCCAAGAGAGAGATACATCTGGCAACATAAAGGAATCCTGTTTAGAAGAATGGATATCCGCAGAAGCTTAGCAGAGATTGGGTGGCAGCGCTAGTGCTGGCAGACTTCTACGGTCCTGTGCCCTGAAAATGGCAGATACAAATCAAGGTTCAGGTATACATATAAAGCAGAGTTTATCTTGTTGGCAGACTGGATGGACCGTACAGGTCTTTTTTCTGCCATCACTGATGTGACTTACTATGTAATAGTTTCTTTTTGGCAGTAGTAATAGCCTGTTTGTAAGATTACTTGGTGGCCTTAAGGCAAGAAAGAAGAGTTGGTAGAGAGACGTAACCATTTTCTTTCTGCCTGTCTCAATTGTCGTTTATGGAGACGTAGGTCAGAGGAATACCAGGGTTCAGAGTGGCAATGAGATAGGAAGAGGTGTGTACAGTTATAAGTACATAAGTATTGCCATACTGGGAAAGACCAAAGGTCCATCGAGCCCAGCATCCTGTTTCCAACAGTGGCCAATCCAGGTCACAAATACTGGCAAGATCCCAAAAAAGTACAAACATTCTATACTGCTTGTCCCAGAAACAGTGGATTTTCCCAAGTCTATGGACTGTTCCTTTAGGAAGCTGTCCAAACCCTTTTTTAAACTCCGCCTAAGCTAACCGCCCTTTACCACATTCCTGGCAACGAACTCTAGAGTTTAATTACACGTTGAGTGAAGAAAACTTTTCTCAGATTCGTTTTAAATTTACTACTTTGTAGCTTCATCGCATGCCCCCTAGTCCTAGTATTTTTGGAAAGTGTAAACAGACGCTTTCACATCTACTGTTCAACTCCACTCATTATTTTATAGACCTCTATCATATCTCCCCTCAGCCGCCTTTTTCTCGGCATGCTCTAACTGCCGATTACCGCCAGAAAGGCCGCACGTGGGAGGAAATAAATGAAATCATCCAGGCGTTATGGTTGTGCAGCAAATTTGAAATTGCCACCATGGGGGCATGGTAGCCTGGCGGTAGTCTCTATTTTGGCACGCCGCTGCTGCACATAGAGCCTAACACAACCTTTGTAAAAGGGCGGTAAGTAAATTAGATGACTAGGAAAACAGTTCTTACCATGCTAATACAAGAACATTGGCCTACCATTGGTCTACTAAGTCAAGCCCAATGGTAGAATATGTGCAGAAGTTGCTGAGAGAACTCTTTAATGCTAAGACATTTCCCCAGGCACATACAAAGCCAGCGTGGTGCTAGCTAAAGGGAGCCAGCAGATAACCAGACCCACATTAGTGGTAAGGAGTAGTCTGGTGGTTAGTGCAGCAGACTTTGATCCGGGGAACTGGGCTCAATTCCCACTGCAGCTCCCTGTGATCTTAGCAAGTCATGTTAACCCTCCCTTGCCAACAGGTAAGAAATAAGTGCCATATAATATGTAAACCACCTTGAATGTAGTTGCAAAAACCACAGAAAGGCAGTATATCAAGTCCCATTCCCTTTAAGTCAGAATTCTAGTGTGCAATTTGCTCTTCCAAAGAGAAAGCAATAAAGAGGAAATACCTAAATGAAGATGTTCAGAAAGAGATGATGTGATTTTAGAGAAGGTCCCTGGAGGAAAAAGTTTTATTTAAGGAACAGTGGGTGAAGAGGAGGTTGTGAGATTAAATAAAATAAGGGAATGGTCTAACCAGAGGATAGGTCGAACCGAAGCCAGCCAGATGAACAGCTTTGGTATCATTTACTAGTGATATAATTAATTCTAGGCTGTGACCATCACAGTGGGTAGGATCGGTCACATGTTGGGTGAGATTAAGATCAGAAACAAGGGTAAGGATGTCTGAGGAGTAGGGGGAAACTACGATTATCAATATGAATATTAAAGTCCCCTAAGATGATGGTATGCACATTATTAAGACAGTGATCAATTTTAAGTGAGCGAAGAGAGTTAAAGAGGCGGAAGATGGAGGGTGGGGGTGGGGGTGATAAATGAGCAAGTAATCAGCAGAGGTGGAATCTCAAAAGTGAAAATGAAGGGCCTTGATGGGAGTGGGGCACTGTTAGATTGAGAGTACCAAATTCTAGGCGAGAAAATACACAGTGAGAACCCCACTGCGGTGGTTTGGGCGATTATGATACAGATAGGCATAATCTATAGGAAGAGCTCGGTTAATATGAAGCATTAGAATCAGTAAGCCAAGTTTCGGATAAATACAAAATAACTCTGTTATAAGGTCAAGGATTAAGAAATATTTGCTGTGGATCGAATGGCAGTTGAGAAGGCCTAGTTGTAGTGGAAAAGAGGAAGCGGTGAGTGAGATAGTAATTACAGTCTAGATAAAGGGAGAAGGAGGTGCTCTAGAGTTCTGCTGTGTCCCCAGAACACAGGATGGGCTGGTGGAGACACATATACAGAACTAAGAAAATAATCAGGGAAGAAAGAGTTGCGGAAGTACAGAGCGAGGCTTACTGCTGATAAGAATGGACGGGCACTTAGGATGTGCACGAAGGAGCGCACGCACACATACATGGCGTTGCACCACTAGTAAGCAAAGTAAAATAGGATACCAAGAGTGACGTTTCCAGGTGGGCGGGAACAGCTGGGGACCGGAGGTCCTAGGCTTAGAGCTAGCATGGAGTCGGCACAGACACCTGGAAAACAGCACAGATAGCAAATCCAGTGAGATACAGGTCAAAGTAACATGGTAGAAACAGAGCGTGCGCTACTAGCAAGCAAAGTAAAATACATCCTAGTGAGGTATGTCCTTCAAAACTGAACACAATAATCCAACTCTGGAATTCGTTGCCAGGGAATGTGGTAAAAGGCGGTTAGCTTAGCAGAGTTTAAAAAGGGTTGGATGCTTCTAAAGAAAAAGTCCATAGACCATTATTAAATGGACTTGGGGAAATCCACTATTTCTGGATAAGCAGTACAGATGTTTTGTACTTTTTTGGGATCTTGCCAGGTATTTGTGACCTGGATTGGCCACTGTTGGAAAGAGGATGCTGGGCTTGATGGACCTTTGGTCTTTCCCAGTATGGCAATACGTATGTACAAGTGGGGCATCAACACCTCTTTTTTTTCTGCTCATTATACCTCTTTCTATGCAGCCCAGCATCCGTTCTGGCTACAGCCACCACCTGGTCATGTTGTTTGAGCTGCTTGAGATCCTCAGACACTATCAGCCCAAGGTCCCTCTCCTGGGTTCTGCTGATCAGTCTCTAACTTCCAATCTGGACATCTCCTTTGGATTTCTGAAACCCAAGTGCATCACTTTGCACTAAATTTCAACTGCTAGCTCTTACACCATTCTTATTTTGTAGATCTCTTCTCATTTTTTCTACTCCCTCCTGGGTATCTACTTTGTTTGTAACCTTCATCTCATCTGCAAAAGGCAACATTCCTCCTTCAGCAAATATATTAAATAGAACTGGCCCCAGCACCGATCCCTAAGGCCCTCTACTACTCACCTTCCTTTCCTCCGAGCTGGTTCCATTTACCACCACCTTTTGTCTCACCTAGAATGTAAATCGCACTGAACCCTGGAAAGGGGATATTAGCAGTATACAAGAATTGAATTTGTCATCTATCAGTCAACCAATTTCTAATCCATATACCACTCTGGGTCCTAACTTCATAGTGCTCAGTTTATTCATTAACATCCTCTGAGGAACTCTTATCAAAGGTTTTGCTGAAATCCAAGTAGATTTCATCTAGCGTATGTTCTTTTTTCAGTTCTCTGGTCACCCAGTCAAAGAAATCAATGAGAATCATTTGGCAGAATTTTCCTTTGGTAAAACCATGATGCCTCAGATTTTGTAGCCCATTAGATTCGAGGAAGTTCACTATCCTTTCCTTCAGCAATGTTTCCATTAGTTTTCCAAGGTTTTAAATACAAAGCACTATCTCCCCCCCCCCCCCCCCCCCCCCCCCCACCCGCTCACTCTCAGAAATGCCTCCTCTCAGTTCAGTTAGAATTATTCACATTGTTGCCTCTTAGGATTGGATGTCCATGTTGATCCTATGGGTGCAAAGATGTCCACTGGGGTCAGGCAATCCTTCTTTCTAGAAGGTTTACTCCATAAGTATTACTAGGTTTACTCTATAAGTATTACTAGGCTCAAACAAAGGGAGATGTCCAAAGAATAAAGTCTTTGGCTAGTCCAAATCTTACAGTGGGAAGAAGCTTCCCATATTTTCAAAAAATGTAGCAACCAGTTCCCCACAAATCACAAGAGTAAAATCAAAGCAGAAATACTTTTAGGGATAGGAGGGGTTATGGAGTTAGATCTATATGTAACTGTTCTGATGTTATATTTAAAGACATATGTATGAGATATGGCTATAGTTAGGTGTGTTACCAATGAAAATGCAATAAAAATATTTGGAAAAAAAAAGCAGAAATACTTTTATCCTTATGTCCAATACCTTGGCTTCATACAGCTCCACCAGCACCTGCTCAACAAACTCTGGTCGGAAAGTCCCTAAAGAACTTTCTGCATTATATCCTTTACTGTGTTGACTGTGGTGTTTTTAAAGAGAGCCACCAAAAGCTTAGGCTTTAAAGTTCAGCAGTGTCCATCACAAAAAAAGAATATCTATCAGAAACAATCCAGGGTGAGGTGTTTAATAGCCCTCTAAAGTTCACTGAAATCTTTTTCCTCTTTCAGCCCTGCCTTTCCACTACTTCTGCAGCTCAGTGTCTTTCCCTCACCTGTGCAACATGTGCTTAATTAGCTTCAGCACTATGGGCAGATGATCAGAAGCAAACACGGGCGCTACAGGCTATTAGCGCCATACTAGCGCCTGCGTTTGCTACCACCCCATGATCAGAGCTCCCAAGTGCGTGAAACGATGCGCTCGCAGGCTCTGAATGCAACTAGCATGCAAATGCATGCTAAACAGGGCTTTTAGCACATGTAGCATTCAAATAGATGCTAAACATATTCCTCACCAATGGTCAGCAAGCAGCATTCCGAACATTGGCGTCCTGTCTGTGGCAAACCCTACACCAGCTTGGAGCTGGAATTAGGGTTTACAGACCATTGGGGAATTTGCATGCTAGCAGGGCCACCATTCCCCCCAATACAAACCCCACCCCCGCAGAAGCAGAATCCTGACCCCCAGCCAGCGACACAGGGGCTGGAGGTCTGGCAGACCTCCGGTCCCCCTTACTCCCCCCGACACAAGTTCATGGGGGTTGGAGATTCGGTGGCTCTCCAGCCCCCCTAACCCCCCCCCTCACATTTCCCCCCCAAAAAACATGGGGGCCCAGAGGGCCGCAAACCCCCCCCCCCCCCCAACCTGGTGGTCTACTGGCCCTCTTTATTGCCCTCCCCTACCTTTGTTGGAGGAGGGAGGTACATCTTATATGGTGTGAAGCCCCACCCAGCGCATTCCAGGATGCAGTGGGCAGGGCTGGGTGCCAACAATTTCAAGGCGGAATTGCTGGAAGAGGAGGCAGTGTACCTCCCTCTTTCAACAAAGGTATGGGGGGCAGGAAAGAGGGCCGCTAGACCACCAGGTTTGGGGGGGGGGGTTGATTTGCGGCCTACTGGGCCACCAGGGCTTTTGGGGGGGATGCGTGGGAGTGGGGGTTATGGGGTTCTGGAGACCCAACGGATCTCCAGCATTCCCTGAACTTGTGTCGAGGGGGGTCGGGGAGACTGGAGGTCCACCAGACTTCCAGCCCCTGTGTCGCTGGCTTGGGGTGGGGGTTCAGTGGGCGCACCCTCAGGGGGAGGAATGGCTTTGGCCTAACCCCTGGTAAGCCTTTCCTTGGCTGAGAGGTGCCCAGCTTTCCCACCGGCTGCCTTTCAGGTGCTGTGGAGGACTTGCAGCTCATCTGCATATCCTCACAGCCTTCTACGGGATGACTCCCAGGTCCACTCCAATCCACTCATGGCCTCCTCTCTAGGTGCCAAGTGCTCCCACCAGGTGCTGTGGAGGAGTTGCAGCTCTTCTGCATATCCCCACAGTCCTCTCAGGGGTGATTCCCAGGTCCACCCCAATCTTCCCAGGGCCCTTTCGAAGTGTGTTTTGCTGAATATCAGCCTGGCTGCTGTATTTTGGGCGGTCTGGAGTTTTTTTATGAGTTGTTCTTTGCAGCCCGCGTAGATTCCGTTGCAATAATCTGCATGGTTTAGGATCATTGATTATATTAGGTATCGAAAAGTTGCTATTGGGAAGAAAGGTTTTAATCGTTTGAGCTTCCACATTGAATAGAACATTTTCTTTGTTATAGAGTTTACTTGGCTCTCGAGGGTAAGGTTGTGATCGAATTTGACACCGAGTATTTTCAAACTGTTATATGGAGAGGAGAGGATGAGGCAATGTGTTTTTTCGCTGTTGTTTCAGTTGGAATGAGTTTGCCCAGGAGTCCATAATGTTCAGACTATTGTTGATTTTGTTGGTTATTTTTTTTTGTTACATTTTCTGTCAGATCATGTCTGAAGGGGATGTATATTGTAACATCATCTGCGTAAATGAATGGGTTAAGGCCTCGGTTGGATAAGGAATGTGCCAGTGGAATCATTATCATGTTGAAGAGTATTGGTGATAATGGTGATCCTTGAGGTACTCCGCAGACTGCTTTCCACGGTGGTGATATGTTTGACTTTGATTTTACATGATAAGTTCTGGTGGTTAGAAAGCCTTTGATCCAGTTAAGTACGTTTCCTTCAATCCCAATCTTGGTCCTCCACATCAGCTCTCATCCTATTTGTGCAGGCCATACTGTGATGTCTCCAATCTAATTTCTGTTCCTCTCCTCCCCCCTTCTTGCCTGCCTTTCTCGTGTGCTCTGTGGAATGCCCATTCTGTCTGTAACAAACTTTCCTACATCCATGACCTGTTTATCTCTCGTTCTCTCCATCTGCTTGCCCTAACTGAAACTTGGCTTTACCCTGAAGACTCTGCTTCAGTCGCGGCCCTATGCCATGGATGCTATCTTTTCTCCCATACTCCTCGCCCTGTTGGCCGCGGAGGTGGTGTCGGTCTACTACTTTCACCCTCTTGTAGATTTCAACCTCTTCTTCCACCTCAGTCTCACTGCTTTTCTTCCTTCGAAGTCCGCTCCTTTCATCTATTCACTCCTCTGCCTCGCTGAGTAGCAGTCATTTATTGACCTCTTGATAAGTCCCTTCCTTTCTCACTGACTTTGACGCCTTCATCTCCTTCCCTCATTCTTGGGGATTTTAACATTCTGACTATTATGCTTCTCAGTTTCTCACTTTAACATCCTCTTTCAATCTTCAACTGTGCTGCACTACCCCCATTCACCAGAATGGCCACTGTCTTTATCTTATCCTCTTCTCTAACTGTTCACTCTCCAGCTTCTGTGCCTCAGCTCTTCCCTTCTTTGACCATCATCTAACTTTCACACTTAAACATCCTCCTCCCCAGACCCGTCCACTCTTAACCAATACGTTTAGAAATCTTCAGGCTATTGACCCTTCTACTGTGTCCTCCAGTGTTTCAAATGTTATCCAAGTCTGTTAATGAGGCTGTCTCTTCCCATAATACTATTCTCTCTTCTGCTCTGGATACTCTTGCTCCTCCCATTCCCCGTCCTGTAAAGTGTACCAAACCCCAGCCTTGGCTGACCTCTAGAAATCACTACCTACGTTCCTATGCCCGCTCTGCTGAACGCCTTTGGCTGAAATCCTGTGCCCATGCTGACTTCATACATTTCAAATTCTTGCTGACCAGTCTGCTCTTTTACTTGCCAAACAGGATTATTACATCCAGTTGACAAATTCTCTTGGCGCAAACCCTCAACGTCTCTTTAACACACTGAACTCTCTCCTCAAAGTGCCTTCACCACCAACTCCCTCTTCACTTTCTCCCCAGACTCTGGCTGAGTACTTTCATGATAAGGTTTACAAGATTAAACTTGAATTCTCAACTAGGTCACCTCCACCTCTTCTTCCCTTAGTCTATTCTCTCAACCCTCCACCAAGATAAAAACTAAATGCCTGGAATAAACTTCCTGAGCTGGTCCGTCAAGCTCCATCTCTGGCTGTCTTCAAATCTAGGCTAAAAGCCCACTTTTTTGATGCTGATTTTAACTCCTAACCCTTACTCACTTACCATCCCCACCTTCGTAATTCCCTTATCTCTTATTTGTCCTGTTTGTCTGTCCTAATTAGATTATAAGCTCTGTCGAGCAGGAACTGTCTCTTCATATTCAAGTGTACAGCGCTGTGTACATCTAGTAGCGCTATAGAAATAAGTAGTAGAAGTAGTGGCACTAGGCTGTTTGAGGTCTGATGATCCCACAGACCTCCAGCCCGTGTTTGACTGGTCTGGGCTGTCAAAAGCCCACACTTTACCCTATGATCAGAAATAATAGTGCACATAAATTTGCATGCTATTATCTCTGATCATAGGGGTGGTAAAGCCTCGAGCTGTTCTACTGCTATTTTTACAGTGCTGTTTGGAACAGCACGGGGCTTTTGATCATCTGGGCATCAATGTGGCTGATGGCAAAAGACACACAAGCAGCACTGAAGCTAAGAACAGAAAATCACTTTTCTTTCAATTCTCATTTACCCTTTGCAAACATTTGTTTTTCTGGTGTCAGGACAGGCAAAGGGGAAGATTCCACCAACTTGGCATATACTGGCCAGGACCATTGACCTGCCACACAAATACTGTTGCAAGTTTGCAGCAGAAAACAAAGCAACATTGAATATAAAAAATCTATTTAAATACTGAACTCGTCACACTGGAACTCTTTGCTGGAGGATGTAATAACAGCGTATCTGGGTTTAAAAAAGGTTTGGACGAGTTCTTGCAGGAAAAGTCCATACAGACATGGTGGAAGCCACTGCTTGCCCTGGGATTGGTAGCATGGAGTGTTGCCATTATTTGGGTTTCTGCCAGATACTTGCGACCTGGATTGGCCACTGTTGGAAGCAGGATACTGGGCTAGATGGGCCATTGGTCTGACCCAGTATGGCTATTCTTATGTTCTTAAATCTCCATCTCTTCCACAGAGGCTGTGTCTGGAGAATTCAACTCCTCAGGCTGTTTGTCTGAAGGCAAGTTTGTAGCAGACATGAGCTCTTGCTCTCTTAGAGGAGTGGCCTCGTGGTTAGTGCAGTGGACTTTGATCCTGGGGAACTGGATTCGATTCCCACTGCAGCTCCTTGTGACTCTGGGCAAGTCACTTAACCCTCCATTGCCCCTGGCACAAAATAAGTACCTGAATATATGTAAACCACTGTGAATGTAGTTGCAAAAACCTCAGAAAGGCGCATAGGCGTAGACTGGGGGGGGGCGAGGGGGGGCAATGCCCCCCCCAAACGACGAGGACGTGGACTGGCGCTAGAATGAAAAAAAAAAAAAAAAAACAAGCAGGCACGCGCTCGTCTCCATCCGCTTCGCTGCTTCCCTGCCCTCTCTGTCTGCGTCCCGCCTTCCTCTGATGTCATTTCCTTTCGGGCGGGACGCAGACAAAGAGGGCAGGGAAGCAGCGAAGCGGACGGAGACGAGCGTGTCTATCTACCCCCTCTCTTCCTACCCTCCGGCGCAGGCAGCACCAATCTTCTCTAAGCCTTTCTTGTTCCTGGCAGCGGTAGCGACGTACACGCTGCCTTCAGCTCTGCCCCGAAGCCTTCTCTTCAAGTTCCTGTTCCCGCATAGGTGGGAACAGGAACTTGAAGAGAAGGCTTCCGGGGCAGACCGAAGGCAGCGTGTATACGTCGCTACCGCTGCCAGGAGCACAGAAAGGTTGAAGAAGACTGCTGCCTGTACCGGAGGGAGGGAGGAAGAGAGGGGGTAAACGGAGTCACGATCCTGGACCTCGCGGGGGGGGGGGGGGGGGGCAGCAGAGGGAAGATGAATGGGACTGGGAGGGTGGAGAGCAGAGGGAAGGAGTAAGAGATGGATGGGACTGGGAGGGTGGGAAGCAGAGTGAAGGAGCAGGAGATGGATGGGACTGGGAGGGGTGGGAAGCAGAGGGAAGGAGCAAGAGATGGATGGGACTGGGAGGGGTGGGAAGCAGAGTGAAGGAGCAGGAGATGGATGGGACTGGGAGGGTGGGAAGCAGTGGGAAGGAGCAGGAGATGGATGGGACTGGGAGGGGTGGGAAGCAGAGGGAAGGAGCAAGAGATGGATGGGACTGGGAGGGGGGGGTGGGGAGCAGAGGGAAGGACCAGGAATTGGATTGGACTGGGAAAGGAGGTGAGCAGAGGGAAGGAGCAGGAGATGGATGGGACTGGGAGGGGTGGGAAGCAGAGGGAAGGAGCAAGAGATGGATGGGACTGGGAGGGGTGGGTGGGGAGCAGAGGGAAGGACCAGGAATTGGATTGGACTGGGAAAGGAGGTGAGCAGAGGGAAGGAGCAGGAGATGGATGGGACTGGGAGGGGTGGGAAGCAGAGGGAAGGAGCAAGAGATGGATGGGACTGGGAGGGGTGGGTGGGGAGCAGAGGGAAGGACCAGGAATTGGATTGGACTGGGAAAGGAGGTGAGCAGAGGGAAGGAGCAGGAGATGGATGGGACTGGGAGGGGTGGGTGGGGAGCAGAGGGAAGGAGCAGGAGATGGATGGGACTGGGAGGGGTGGGTGGGGAGCAGAGGGAAGGACCAGGAATTGGATTGGACTGGGGAAGGAGCAGGAGATGGATGGGACTGGGAGGGTGGGGAGCAGCGGGAAGGAGCAAGAGATGGTTGGGACTGGGAGGGGTGGGGAGCAGAGGGAAGGAGCAAGAGATGGATGGGACTGCGAGGGGTGGGGAGCAGAGGGATGGACCAGGAGATGGATGGGATTGGGAGAGGTCAGGCACAGCAGAGGGAAGGAGCAGAAGATGGATGGGACGGAGGGATGGTGAGCAGAGGGAAGGAACAGAAGATGGATGGGACTGGGAGGGGTGGGGAGCAGAGGGAAGGAGCAAGAGATGGATGGGACTGGGAGGGTGGGGAGCAGAGGGAAGCCTACTGGAAAGAAGACTGCATAAAACAGAAGACACTGGGATCAAAGCGAATAGAAAAACTACATGATCAGACAACAAAGGTAAATAAAAGTTTATTTTATTCATAATTTATTAATTGAAATGTGTCAGCTTTTTGAAATGTGCATCTGTGATATTTTGCCTGTAAATTTCATTTCCTTCCTCCATATTAGCATATTCATTTGCATATGTATATATGCAAATAATATGCTAATATGCTCCGCCCATTTTTTGCCCCCCCAAATGAAACAGTCAAACTACGCCTATGGAAAGGCGGTATATCAAGTTCCATTTCCCTTTCCCTCCCTTCCCTTCTGGGACAGCCTGTTATACCTCATTCTTGGTTCCAAAATAGTTCTCATCCCTACCCTTTGACTTACTTATTGGAGAGATTAATGAGCTTCCTGCTTACCTGCTGGGAATTGAGACCAGAGAGCACATTTCCAATTAGTCCCCTGACACTCCCACCAGAAATTGCTCAGCCAGCTTCGGTAGAATTCCTATTCCTGCCCCTCCCCAAAGAACATACAAAACTATTCAAGGTTGATAAAACAAGTGCAGACTGTGAAATATTTCAGAAAGACTTTAGTCTGGTCACGATGGATGTAGAATCCCTATACAGCAACATTCCACATGCAGATGGCATAGCTGCATGTGGAAGACTCCTAAAAAAAATCCACACTGGACCATCAATACTCACCAGAAACTATTACAAAATTAATCAAATTCATTTTAACTCACAACTACTTCCACTTTAACAATGATATCTATCTACAAATAATGGGCACTGCGATGGGCACCAGGACAGCACCCCAATATGCCAACCTTTTTATGGCTAAGCTAGAAGAGACATTTCTGAATACACACCAGACCAAACCTCTAAAATACTACCGGTACATCAATGACATTTTTATGATTTGGACGGAGGGGGAAGAAACTCTGAAACAATTTTACTATTCCTTCAATACATACCATCCTACAATCAGATTCAAAATTGACTACTCCCCAGAAAAAGTCAATTTTTTGGACACCACAGTCTCAATCAGTGATGGCTGTATACAAACATCTATATACAAGAAACCCACAGACAGATGCAGCTACCTCCACAACTCCAGCTTCCATCCTTCACATACAAAAAGATCCATCATTTACAGCCAAGCCACAAGATACCACCGTATCTGCTCTGACCCAGGGGACAGAGACAGGCACCTTGAAACCCTGACTGCATCCTTCAAACAGAAAGGCTACAACCCCAAAATAATCTCCAAGAATATTGCCTCCTCCCTCAAAACACCCAGGGAAAATCTGCTACAGTACAAAGAAAAAAAGCCAACGACAGAATTCCCCTTGTAGTGACATACAACCCAGAGCTGGAGAAACTGAGGAAAATCATAAGAGACCTACAGCCACTATTTCAGGAAGATGAATTACTGAAAGAGATATTCCCATCCCCACCAGTGCTGGCCTTCCGACAGCCACCAAATTTAAAACACAAGCTGATCAGAAGTAAACTTCCAACACAGACAGAAAAAGAAAAGGGCACGTTCCCGTGTAACACAGCCAGCTGCAAACTATGCCAAAACATTTCACAAGACCCCACAGTCATTCACAAAGGAAAAATATTCAACACAAAGGACTATTTTACATGCTCATCTTCCAATGTAAGAAATGTAACGAAGGATGCTATATTGGAGAAACAGGCCAGATGCTTAAGACAAGATTCAATCTACACAGACATCACATGAAAATAGCCGGTGCCAGTCAGGCCCCCACCCCTGTGGGCCAACACTTCACTAGACCAGAACACTGCACCAGTGATTTCACAGTAAGAATACTGAAAAGTAATTTTAAAACAATACAGGAACGTAAGACCTTTGAAATAAGAATGATTGAATATTTCGACACACAACAAACAGGACTTAATAAGGATCTGGGTTTTCTAACTCATCATAAAACATAAAGCTGTATTTCTCTGTTTATTTCTCTGTTTATTACCCTCCTCTCACCTACCAACACCCATTCTGTTAGAATATCAATGAAATGCTTTGATGTCCCCATGCATACCCCCACCTTCCCACTCTGTCAGACTGTCAAAGTAATGCTTTGATGTTTCTCTCATATATACTATCTGCTACCTCATTTGCTTATTTCCGATCTGAGGAAGAAGGGCAACCTTTGAAAGCTAATCAAGAAATGTATTAAGTTATGTCCAATAAAAAAGGTATCATCTTATTTTCTTTTCCATGTTTTATTTTGTTTGATTTCTATTGATAACCTTTAAGAGTGGACTAACACGGCTACCACACCTCTCTACTAGAAAGACCTTAGGAAATTGGAAGACTGGGCATCCAAATGGCAGATGAAATTTAATGTGGACAAATGCAAGGTGATGCACATTGGAAAGAATAATCCGAATCATAGTTACCTGATGCTAGGGTCCACCTTGGGGGTCAGCGCTCAAGCAAAAGATCTGGGTGTTGTTGTAGATAATATGCTGAAATCTTCTGCTCAGTGTGTGGCGGCGGCCAAAAAAGCTAACAGGATGCTAGGAATTATTAGGGAAGGGATGGTGAATAAGACCGAAAATACTATAATGCCTTTGTATTGCTCCAAAGTGCATCTGCACCACGAGTATTGCGTTCAGTTCTGGTCACTGTATCTCAAAAAAGATATAGCAGGATTAGAAAAGGTTCAAAGAACAGTGACCAAAATGATAAAGGGGATGGAACTCTTCTCGTATGAGGGAAGACTAAAGAGGTTAGGGCTGTTCAGCTTGGAAAAGAGACAGATGAGGAGCGATATGATTGAGGTCTACACAATCCTGAGTGGTGTAGAACGAGTAGAAGTAAATTGATTTTTTCTTGTTCCAAAAGTACAAAGACTAGGGGACACTCGAGGAAGTTACATGGAAATACTTTAAAGACCAATAGGAGGAGAATAAAAATGGATGGTGCAACTGTTAGCATATCTAGCTGGAGCTTGTTAGCTACAAGTTGTGATATTGTAAGCTAAAGTTACTGTTTGGTGAAGAATATACCTGTACCATCATTAATAAAATTGTTGAAACATAAAGACAAATAGGAGGAAATATTTTTTCACTCAACAAACAGTTAAGCTCTGGAACTCTTTGCAGGAGGAGGTGGTAACAGCGGTTAGAATAACTGGGTTTAAAAAAGGTTTGTACAAATTCGTGGAGGAAAAGTCCATAGTCTGTTATTGAGACAGACATGGGAAGCAACTGCTTGCCCTGGGATTTGTAGTATCGAGTGTTGCCAGAATTTGGGTTTCTGCCAGGTACTTGTGACCTGGCTTGGCCACTGTTTGGAAAACAGGATACTGGGCTAGATGGCCCACTGGTCTGACCCAGTATATGGTTACTCTTATGTTCTTACTAGTAAAACATGCCCGTTTTTTGCGTCTGCCTTTGTTGCGGACCTCGGCACGCCACCTTCAATCTGCTGACATTGCTCCGCCCTCGACGTCATCACGTTTGACGCGAGAGCGGGGCCCCAACACAGTGTTTTCGGTGGCTTCACCACCACGAAGGCTTCGAACCGGAAGGAAGTGCCCGGAGGACCTGACAGTGACGTCAGTGTCCTCAGAACGTTGAGGGTGAGTTTTATTATATAGGATGTTTAACATGGCCACTGCTTTTATATGGGTTGCCCCAGGAATTTAGCTGTGGCTTTTTCAAGAAATAGATCCTCTCTAGGTCAGATTCCCAACAGTCCAGGCAAGCTTCTAGAGGTCTCTGAAGGGGATAATTTGCCTCCTCCTTGGTTCTGGCCAGCTCTGTGGGTCCCAACATACAACCCTCAATTATGGCACAGGAGGTGACTTGGGGGGGGAGGGGTAATATGCACAGACTGGCAGTTATAACTCTAAAGGAAGTTGGGTGGTGTAATCTATGTGCAGGAGCAGTTACAACCCTAAATATCTTATTAAGCCAACTAGATGCCCTATATTGGTCTTTATCTGCTTTCCTCTAGTACATTATGATATTGAGCATATTGTGAGGCTATTTTCATAAAAGCTTATTTAAGCATGGAAAGCACCATTTCACTTGTGCTAATGCCATTTACCACCCAGGAATGCTAAAACCTCATCCTGCACATTCCTCAATCTTCACTTCCCCAACTGTAAAGGTCTAAAATACAAACTAACACCCTGATGGCGAACCTATGACACGCGTGTCAGTACTGACACGCGTAGCCATTTTCGGTGACACGCGGCCGCATGTGGCCGCATACAGAGAAGCAGCGGCGTTCCTTGCTGACACCCGGGGTGGATCGCCGATGCGCCCCCCCCCAGGTGCAGCGGGACCTCCCCCCCCCCCAGGGCGAAATCACCCCCCCCCCAGTGCATGTTTACCCGCTCGGGGGGTGCCGTGTGCGCTCCTATTGGCTCCCTCCGAGTCCTCCGCTTGTTCCCTCCCTGCTGCTCCCTCTGCCCCGGCTCCTGCACGGCCGTTAGGGGATCTTTGACCTCACTTCCGGCCGGCGGAGCAGAGAGCAGCGGAATGCCGTGCGGGACGCATCTCTGGGGGCCCTGTGATCGCCATTACCAGCAACCACATAACCACAGCAACCATCATCCAATCTACTGTTCTGGGGTGTCGTGGATTTCTAATTGACCATCATTACTGAGATAGGTGAGGGGGAGGCTGGGAGAGGCGAGGGCATGTGCTATGGGTGCCGTTTCCCCCCATTAGAAATAGCGGCAGCCATCTTAATTTACATAAGGTGGTCAGTTAGGCTAGTTAACCCCTAATTGCCTGCAGGGCTAACAGGCTATCTATAATTCTATCTTCTGTCACTGCCCCCCTGATGGAGAACCCAAAAAATAAAAAACCAAGGTTAAGTAAAGGAAGTGGTAGTAGCAGTAGCCGACCCTTTCAAGAGACATGGACCGAGATGTATGGCATTATAGAAAAAAATGGCAGATCATTTTGTGTTCTATGTACTGAAACAGTAGTAAGCAGAACGTGGAATATAAATAGACATTTTGAAACTAATCATTCCCAGCTCTTGAAAAAATGTGATGATGAAAGGAAGGAATACATTTCCAGACAGCTACACTTTTATAATCTAATTCCATCCTTAAATTTGTAAAAGGTTCTACAAATTTAACATCTGCAAGTTTGAGCATTGCTCACGCCATAGCTCAGCATGGAAAAGCACTCAGTGAGGGAGAATTTATTAAAGAAACTCTCCTAAGATGTGCACCAGTTCTATTTCACGATATACAGAATAAAGATGCAATTATTAAGAGAATATCTGAGTTACCACTCAGTAGAAATATCATAAAAGACCGAATAATGAGACTGAACACAAACGTACAACATCAATTAAAGAGAGACATAAGTAATTGTAAATATTTTTCGATCTCTCTTGATGAAACTACTGATGTCACATCACATGCTCAGTTGGCCATTATTGGTCGATATTCTGATGGTCTCACAATGAGAGAAGAGTTGATAAAGTTAGTATCAGTGCCAACAAGTACATCAGGAAGCAAAATATGTAAGGTTGTTATACAAACATTCCGTGACCTAAGCATTGATATCTCTAAAGTTGTGTCAGTGACGACAGACGGGGCACCAAACATGATGGGGAAAAAAGTTGGATTTGTCAAATTGTTTACGGAAGCTATTGGACATCTGATTGTGCCTTTTCATTGTATTATCCATCAGGAGGCTTTATGTGCCAAGGCAGGATTCACCGACTTAAATGACTTAATGTCAGTTGTTACAAAAATAGTTAATTTAATAGCTGCTCGCCCCCTTCACAAGCGAGAATTTTCTGCACTTTTACTGGAGGTTGATTCCACCTACAGTGGACTGCTGATGTACAATAATGTAAGATGGCTGAGCCGAGGCAAAGTTCTTGAGCACTTTGTGGAGTGCTTTGAAGAAATTAAGGTATTTCTTGAGGATAAGGATCTGGGAAACTTTCCTCAGCTCAATGATGATAAGTGGGTCAACACCCTGATGTTTTTTACAGATCTCTCTGTTCATATTAATGAACTGAACTTAAAGTTACAAGGTTTTGGCAAAAGTATTGACGGTATGTTTGGATACATAAAAGCTTTTGAAAGTAAACTTAAAATTTTCAAGCGAGATGTAGAAACTAAAACTTATAAGTATTTTCCTCGAGTAACAAAGTATTTTGAGAAGGCCAGTGCAGCTATACAAAATGAAATGGAACCCTTGCATATAAAGTACCAGCATGTTTTAGACTCGTTACTTGACCAGTTCAGTGATAGATTTAATCAATTTAGAAGCCTAGAACAGACCATGAAAATAATTAAGTATCCTGATGTAGTAGTCTACAGTAGTTTGGAATTAAATGGTTTCCAATGGATGCAAATTGATGATTTGGAGATGCAACTTGTAGAATTTCAAGACAGCATCTGGGCTCAGGTGTTTGTCGACTTGAGGTCAAAGCTTGAGAATCTGGAAAGGTGCCGCTTGGAGAATCAAGAGGAGTGCCACTACGAACAGGAAATTTGGAGTGCTTGGAACCAATTACCAGATACTTTTAGCACCCTGAAAAATATAGCAATGGCTTTACTCACAATTTTTCCCTCTACGTACTTTTGTGAAACCTTATTCTCAGCGTTAAATAATATCAAAACCAACAAAAGAAATAGATTGACAGATGAAATTAGTAGCGCTTGCTTGGGCTTGAAGTGTACAAAATACCAACCTTCAATTGAAGATTTAGCCAATGAAATTCAGCAACAAAAAAGTCACTAATAGGCAGATTAGTTAAAGAATTCCCTCTCCCCCTCACTTATCTTAGTTCACGGCACCCCACACAAGTTAAATAATATCAAGACCAACAAAAGAAACCGACTGACAGATGAACAAAGAAGTCACTAAGCAGGTAAGTTAAATAATTAGTTTTTGGTTTATTAAATACAGTTATATACAGTGGTGGAAATAAGTATTTGATCCCTTGCTGATTTTGTAAGTTTGCCCACTGACAAAGACATGAGCAGCCCATAATTGAAGGGTAGGTTATTGGTAACAGTGAGAGATAGCACATCACAAATTAAATCCGGAAAATCACATTGTGGAAAGTATATGAATTTATTTGCATTCTGCAGAGGGAAATAAGTATTTGATCCCCCACCAACCAGTAAGAGATCTGGCCCCTACAGACCAGGTAGATGCTCCAAATCAACTCGTTACCTGCATGACAGACAGCTGTCGGCAATGGTCACCTGTATGAAAGACACCTGTCCACAGACTCAGTGAATCAGTCAGACTCTAACCTCTACAAAATGGCCAAGAGCAAGGAGCTGTCTAAGGATGTCAGGGACAAGATCATACACCTGCACAAGGCTGGAATGGGCTACAAAACCATCAGTAAGACGCTGGGCGAGAAGGAGACAACTGTTGGTGCCATAGTAAGAAAATGGAAGAAGTACAAAATGACTGTCAATCAACAAAGATCTGGGGCTCCACGCAAAATCTCACCTCGTGGGGTATCCTTGATCATGAGGAAGGTTAGAAATCAGCCTACAACTACAAGGGGGGAACTTGTCAATGATCTCAAGGCAGCTGGGACCACTGTCACCACGAAAACCATTGGTAACACATTACGACATAACGGATTGCAATCCTGCAGTGCCCGCAAGGTCCCCCTGCTCCGGAAGGCACATGTGACGGCCCGTCTGAAGTTTGCCAGTGAACACCTGGATGATGCCGAGAGTGATTGGGAGAAGGTGCTGTGGTCAGATGAGACAAAAATTGAGCTCTTTGGCATGAACTCAACTCGCCGTGTTTGGAGGAAGAGAAATGCTGCCTATGACCCAAAGAACACCGTCCCCACTGTCAAGCATGGAGGTGGAAATGTTATGTTTTGGGGGTGTTTCTCTGCTAAGGGCACAGGACTACTTCACCGCATCAATGGGAGAATGGATGGGGCCATGTACCGTACAATTCTGAGTGACAACCTCCTTCCCTCCGCCAGGGCCTTAAAAATGGGTCGTGGCTGGGTCTTCCAGCACGACAATGACCCAAAACATACAGCCAAGGCAACAAAGGAGTGGCTCAGGAAGAAGCACATTAGGGTCATGGAGTGGCCTAGCCAGTCACCAGACCTTAATCCCATTGAAAACTTATGGAGGGAGCTGAAGCTGCGAGTTGCCAAGCGACAGCCCAGAACTCTTAATGATTTAGAGATGATCTGCAAAGAGGAGTGGACCAAAATTCCTCCTGACATGTGTGCAAACCTCATCATCAACTACAGAAGACGTCTGACCGCTGTGCTTGCCAACAAGGGTTTTGCCACCAAGTATTAGGTCTTGTTTGCCAGAGGGATTAAATACTTATTTCCCTCTGCAGAATGCAAATAAATTCATATACTTTCCACAATGTGATTTTCCGGATTTAATTTGTGATGTGCTATCTCTCACTGTTACCAATAACCTACCCTTCAATTATGGGCTGCTCATGTCTTTGTCAGTGGGCAAACTTACAAAATCAGCAAGGGATCAAATACTTATTTCCACCACTGTATTACAATTATACATTTTTGTTATTTAAACTATAAATATCGTGAAATTATGGTTTTTGTTCTCGAAGTGACACACCACCCGAGTTATGCTCGGTTTTTTGGCGAATTTTGACACACCAAGCTCAAAAGGTTGCCCATCACTGAACTAACGCATGCCTCTACCTTTTCCTACTTGAGCACACAATTCTGGAACGCGCTGCCGCACAGCCTGAAAACGATCTATGAACTAACTAAGTTCCGCAAACTACTGAAGACCCATCTCTTTAACAAGGCATACCACAAAGATCAACAAATGTGAACTCCTATAAATATACCTAGAATTGTCTTACAGCATTTGCTTGTCACTCTACTACCTTATTTCATCATTATCATGTTAAACAATATCCTTATGTAATACTAAATGTATATTCTCTTATACATTTCCAACATTCATGATGTATTGTTAGCCACATTGAGCCTGCAAAGAGGTGGGAAAATGTGGGATACAAATGCAATAAATACATAAATAATTATTCCTGTGAAGGGCAATACGATAACCTAGGCAGTTACACTTACATATGAACTACATGCCAGAGGGGTACTTAGCAAGCTGAGTTACAGCAATAATCTGTGTCATTTGCCCCTTAAGGTGAGTTAAAGGGCTGTAATGTCGCTGGCACTGCCGTAATGCAGTATTTTTAGGTTACTATGGAGTACACAGTAATGAGATGCAAGGCATTCAAAATAGTTCATTACTATGTTATTCCTATAACACAGTTATTTTGCTGATCCGGGAGCACAGCAGCCCAATACTCATAAAGGGGCCATGCATAGCACCCACCCCTCCCAAGGCCCCACTTCCAAGTAAACTCCCCAATTATCCCCACAAAGTCAAGAGGCTCACCAGAACCCCTCCACCTCCCCAATGCTTCCTTAATAAACCCTGGTCCCTAGTAGGGTTGGGCAGGAGTAATGCTTAGCTACTCTTGCCCTTGCAGGAACTGGGTTTAAAATGGTGCTGGCTATCCCTAGTGGTAATCTCAGAAGTCATGTTTCCCTATAAGGACAGCAGACGCACATTCTAAACATTTAAGGGAGACACGATCAAGGTGCAGTAAAAGTCAGGCTTTTACCGAACCTTGATTAACCACAGGAGTCATTAGCCTGCAGCATGCCAGTACTTGCATAAGTGCTAACAGGGTGCCTAGGCACTTTTCTAGAAATCTCCACTCATCTTATATAGAGTGTAAGTGAAGGAGGCATGACAGGGACAGACATGGGTGAGGCTCCCCATAGGAGCCAACTTTTCAAAATTATTGGGGGTGCTAAGCCCAATGGAAATAACCCCTCCCTAGACATGGAATTTTCTCAATATTGGGGGTGTTCAAGCACCCACAGCACCAACAGAGCCGGCTCTAATAGACCATAGGTGCTTAGGTTTCTGTTATAGAATAGGCAGTCAACTTTGGGCATCTAAATGGAAGCATCCAAGCATCACCTCTATAACAGCAGTTCTGCATGGGGCTGCGAGTTACAGAATACAATCGTAACACTGCATTTATACATCAAACTTTAGATACGAGCACATACACCAGCTCACGCTCTAGAAATGTTAAGTAGTAGTAGTATTCAATAACAGCAGTTCTGTATGGAGCTGCGAGTTACACAACACTAGGATAATGCTGCATTTATGCACCAAACTTTAGATATGAGTACTTATACCAGCTCACGTCTAACACTGTAAGTATTCTATAACTGCATTCCCTTCCCTGGTTCAAGCCCCCCTTGCAGTTGCATGCTATGGATTTTGCACGCACAATTTTTCTGGTTTTAATTTATAGAATACCGACTAATGTTAGTTGCACGAATAACTGCTAACTGGTGCCATCGGTGTCAATTAACACTACTTAGTGGCAATTACTGCTAGTTAACATTAATTATCAGCTCATCCTTATATTAATTTATGTGCAGAATACATCTTATTCTGTAACTTTGTATGCTAAGTGTAAAAGTGGAGGATAATGTGCAGTTCTTAGTAACTTGATCATGCCGATAGAAAATCTAGAGGAATTCTAACTGCATAATTCAAATCCACTATTTCTCTGAAGAGGCAATGTTAACATCAATCACCCTGTGTTGAGAGATCCTTCCCCTGTTCAGGAACACCACCACAAGAGAAACAGAACTGTGAAGTTTTTACCTGAATCCTGATGCTACTTAGAAGTGAGCCTATGGGGAATCCTGCTATCAATGTCACATTTTATTTATTTAAGTCCAAAAACAACAAATTAGGGACGTCAAATAGCCTTCCAGAACAAATCCAAGAGGAGACTCCAAACGTAAACACAAAAGTCAACATCAAGCTAAACCAGGACTCAACACGGAGCTGTGTTTCACCATGAAATACCTGCCTCAGGAGTCACAGCTTCTTAGTCACTCTTCTGTAAAATTATTGCTTGTAATGCATTGAAAACGCTAGCAGATATTACAGTAAGAAGCAGCAACATATGTGTGCATCTAAGGACTTAACAAAAGCAGATCCCTTCTTGGTCTCTGTAAAATTATTGCTAGTAATACACAGGTATTACAGCAAGAAGGAGCAACGTATGTGCACATTAGTTCTACCGGTTCTCTCCAAAGATCCTCTGCATCCCTCACTATTTCAAATAGATTTCCTCAACTGGATTCCAAGATCTCTGTGCACTCTGTTTAGCTATACTCAGAACTGCTGACCAAGTTCTGGTTTCCTTATTTCTCTTTTATTTCACACCAATATTTTACAACAGGCTTCCTAATTTGTGCAGCATAAGTTACACCAGTTTTCAAAGAGAAAGTATTTGCATATTTACCCTCTGAAAATTATCCCACTGAAACTCCACTATTTACACCTGCACAAGAATGCACAATTTTTTTTTGAGAAAATGTAGTACTTACTATTAAACAGAATACACATGACTGTAAAACTTGCCTCTACTTCAACCCCTGGAAAGAAATTGCTTCTTGCAGGTAAAAGATTTTGTGACATAGCATTACAGATTTTGACTTGAGCCTGGAGCCATTTCGTTGCATAAGGTAAAATTATGTATCATACCTGATAATTTTCTTTCCATTAATCATAGCTGATCAATCCATAGACTGGTGGGTTGTGTCCATCTACCAGCAGGTGGAGATAGAGAGCAAACTTTTGCCTCCCTATATGTGGTCATGTGCTGCCGGAAACTCCTCAGTATGTCGATATCAAAGCTCCATCCGCAGGACTCAGCACTTAGAGAATTACACCCACAAAGGGACACTCTGCCCAGCTCACCACCGCCGAAATGGGGGAGGGGAATTAACCCAGCTCATCCCCACACAAGTGGGGGAGGGGAATCCGTCCAGCTCATCCCCGCGGAGCGGGGGAGGGACACCACCCCGCCGATGCGGGGGGATCTGGCTTATCCTGCAACCGCGGGAGGAGCTGACTGACCCTAACACCGCCGAAGCGGGAGGGGTACAAAGCTGCCCTACAGCCGCACGAAGCGGGAGGGAGTGCCGGCAGAATTTAAGTCTCAATCCAGCCCCGTAAAACGGAGGGGAGAGGAATGCAGCAGCTCACTGTAACACAAACTCGTCTCAACTCTTGAAGAATCCAAGTGAAAAAACTTGAACACGAAGTCCTCCTGAAGTAACTGAAGACTAAACTTGAACCTAAAATTCAACCAGAATATAAACAGTACAGATATCTGGGAGGGGCTATGGATTGATCAGCTATGATTAATGGAAAGAAAATTATCAGGTATGATACATAATTTTACCTTCCATATCATCAAGCTGATCAATCCATAGACTGGTGGGATGTACCGAAGCAGTACTCACCCAGGGCGGGACATAGAAATCCCTGACCGCAACACTGAAGCTCCAAACCGGGCCTCCGCCCGAGCAGCCACAGTCAAGCGGTAATGCTTGGAGAATGTATGGGCCGATGCCCAAGTTGCCGCCTTGCATATCTCTGCCAAGGAGACGGACCCGGCCTCTGCCATCGAGGCCGCCTGAGCTCTAGTGGAATGAGCCTTCAGCTGGATAGGCGGCACCTTCCCCGCGGCCACATAAGCCGCTGCAATGGCTTCCTTGACCCATCTTGCCACTGTAGGCTTAGCAGCCTGCAGACCCTTACGAGGACCTGCAAACAGGACAAACAGATGATCCGATTTCCGGAAATCATTGGTCACTTCCAAGTATCTGATGATAACTCGTCTCACATCCAGATATTTGAGAGCAGAGTATTCCTCTGGGTAGTCCTCCCTACGAAAGGAAGGGAGACAGAGCTGCTGATTCATATGGAAGCGAGAAACAATCTTGGGCAGGAAGGAAGGCACTGTGCGAATAGTCACTCCTGCCTCAGTGAACTGCAGAAAAGGCTCTCGACATGAGAGTGCCTGGAGCTCGGAAACTCTTCTGGCTGAAGTGATAGCCACCAAAAAGACTGCTTTCAACGTCAGGTCTTTCAGAGATGCCCTCAACAAGGGTTCAAAAGGCGGCTTCTGTAACGCTCTTAGCACCAGGTTGAGATTCCACGCAGGCACCACTGAGTGCAGAGGAGGGCGCAGGTGTCACGTCCCTTACCTGTGCCGCCCTGCCCGCAGTGATGCCTCGCTCCGCGAGCAGGAGAGAGCGGGGTATCGCTGGCCATGGGTGGCGTGTTCAGGGAGTCTTGCCTGCCTCCTGGACGATGCCGGTTCGCCGCTATAGCGCTGTGGCGGCTGGAGAGCGCCGGCGCTGCCAAAATGGCCGGCGCTCACAAGCTGAAGAGTCTCTTCCGGGTGCTGGACCCGGGAGCATGGAGAACGCCCCTTCTGGGTCCGGATTGGCTGGTCGCGGCTGGACTCTGCCCTCTCTCTATGACCAGCCTATCCAGAGCCCTGGGGCTGGTTGTAGGCTCCACCCCCCGGACAGCTGATGGTTGTCTCTCTGATGGAGGGGGCTATTTAAGTACAGACGCTGGCAGAACACTTTGCTTCGGCTTCTGCTTGTGTGGATTCCTGAGTTCTGTGTGTTTGGATTGCCTACCTGCTTTGAACCTGTTTGGACCTGGACTTTGCTGTTGCCTGCCGCCTGCCTTGAACCTTTGTTTGGACCTGGACTTTGCTGTTGCCTGCCGCCTGCCTTGAACCTTTGTTTGGACCTGGACTTTGCTTTTGCCTGCCGCCTGCCTTGAACCTTTGTTTGGACCTGGACTTTGCTTTTGCCTGCCTTGAACCTCTGCTTGGACCTGGACTTTGCGTTTGCCTGCCGCCTGCCTTGAACCTCTGCTTGGACCTGGACTTAGCTTTTGTCTGCCGCCTGCCTTGAACCTTTGTTTGGACCTGGACTTTGCTTCTGCCTACCACCTGCCTTGAACCTCTGTTTGGACCTGGACTTTGCTTTTGCCGGCCGCCTGCCTAAAACCTTTGTTTGAACCTGGACCTTGCCCTCTGTCTGCTGTCCATCCTGTGTACAGTCTTGCCTTCCTCAGGAAGTTCCTGTCCTGATTCTCCAGGTAAGGTCAGAACTGTCTGGCTGCCAGACGTTGTTTGGCACAGGGGCTCACAGATCGTGACATAGGCCTGACAGAAAGCCGAAGCCATGAGCTCGCCAGATAAGCCTGATCTGACCGACTTGGCCCAAGCCCTTCAACAACAGCAGGCCCAGCTTAACAGATTGTCTGGGGTACTACAAGATGTGTGCTCACAGATGTCAGCGCAGCGAGGACCATCTCCCGGAGCAAGTAGGACATCCCCATCGCAACCTGCCTTTCGTCTGCCCGAACCTCCCCGGTTTGACGGCACACCCTCCGCATGCCGCGGATTCTTGAACCAATGTCAAATGCTCTTTGACATGCAACCTGCTTCTTTTCCTACGGACAAATTAAAGATTACCTACATCATTTCGTTACTCTCCGGTCCTGCCTTGGCATGGGCTTCACCACTCTGGGAACAACAGGATCCTCTCCTCAGAACTAGGAGAATTCCTGCGTCGGTTCCGCATGGTATTTGATGTTCCGGGACACCCCTCTTCTGCTGCAGGTGAGCTACTACGGATTCAGCAAGGGAACAGCTCGGTTGGAGCCTATGCTATTCGATTCCGCACCCTGGCTGCGGAACTTAAATGGAATCAAGAGGCTCTTACGGCCATTTTCTGGCAAGGCTTGAGTGGGCGCATTAAGGACGAGTTAGCCGGCCGTGAAGTTCCTAGCACTCTGGACGCTCTAATCTCTCTATGTATCCGGATTGATATCCGCTTCCAGGAACGGGCACGAGAACAGGGTGCCTCTCGTCCGTCTCGAAGGATCTCCCCTCAAAGACAACGTACGGTTTCTCCTCAGGAAGCTGCGGGTCCGGCTGCGGAAGGATCGGAAGAGCCTATGGTGATTGGCAGGCACCGACTGTCAGCCGTTGAGCGGGCCCACCGGAGGGATAATAAATTATGCATGTACTGTGGGAAACCTGGTCATTTTGTGAAGGGGTGTCCCAACAAGCCGGGAAATGCTTAGACCCTAGCCTGGTGGAGGGGGTGGTTTTGGGTCAGTCAGGAGCCCTTCCGGATAATTTAATGACAGTACCGATTATCTTACTTTGGCAAGAATTCAGAATAAACACCCTAGCCTTGCTGGATTCTGGAGCAGGAGGCAACTTTATTGATGCTAGCCTACTTCAGGGGCTAGGAAGACCGGTTATTCCCTGTAAACCAGCTCTGCAGGTGACTTCCATTCATGGCTCTACTCTTCCCCAGCCGATTACTCATCTCACCCTTCCGCTTCGGATGCAGGTGGGTCTTCTTCATCATGAGGAGATACAGTTTCTTATTTTACCTCAAGCCATTCATCCTGTAATTTTAGGTATGCCCTGGCTGCGGCTGCATGCGCCCTACATAGACTGGCCTTCGGGAGAGATCAGTCAATGGAGTACTCGTTGTTTTGAGACCTGTCTGACACCAGTGCACCCTCCTCCTACTACGGTGCCAGCTCTACCTGGAATCCTCCATTCCTGTGAGGCCTGCCTTCCGAAGGAATATGATGCTTTTTCTGATGTCTTTGATGCCCGGGAGGCGGATTCCCTCCCACCCCATCGCCCTTTTGATTGCCCCATTGATTTGTTGCCAGGCACGATGCCTCCTAGAGGAAGATTATATGCTTTGTCCCGGGATGAATCTGCAGCCATGCGAGACTACATTTAGGAGAATCTTCGTAAAGGATTCATTCGACCTTCTTCTTCTCCTGCCGGGGCGGGGTTTTTTTTTTGTTTCCAAAAAGGATGGGTCCTTGCGACCCTGCATTGACTATCGAGGGCTTAACAACATCACAGTCAAGAACCGTTATCCTCTTCCGCTTATCCCGGAGCTTTTTGATCGACTCCAGGGGGCGGTTATTTTTACTAAGTTGGATCTCCGAGGGGCCTACAACTGATTCGTATCCGCCAGGGGGACGAGTGGAAGACTGCGTTTAATACTCACGAAGGCCATTTTGAGTATCGTGTCATGCCTTTTGGTCTTTGTAATGCCCCTGCTGTGTTTCAAGATTTCATCAACTTCATTTTCCGGGACCTCCTTTATTCTTCAGTCATTGTTACTTGGACGATATTCTGATCTTCTCTGCTTCCCCTCAGGATCATCCCAGGCATGTGCGCACAGTACTTCAACGACTCCGGGATCACCGACTGTTTGCCAAATTGGAAAAATGTGCGTTTCATCAATCCACTATTCCTTTTTTGGGACATATTATCTCTGCTGTTGGATTACAAATGGATCCTGCTAAACTACAGGCTATCCGTGACTGGCCTCTTCCCCAAGGGCTCCGGGCTCTGCAGCGTTTCCTTGGATTTGCTAACTACTACAGACAATTCATTCCCCATTATTCTCTCCTCACGGCTCCTTTGACAGCTCTTACTCGGAAGGGTGCGGATGTTCGGCACTGGTCTCCTGCTGCTCTGGAAGCCTTTTCTACCTTGAAGACGGCTTTCTTGTCGGCATCTGTGCTCCGTAGTCCTGATGTCACGAAGCCTTTCATTGTGGAAGTGGATGCCTCTGCTTTGGGGGTTGGGGCTGTGCTGTCCCAGACGGCTTCCTCTGGTAAAAGACACCCTTGTTTTTTTTTTCTCTAAAAAGTTTTCTCCAGCAGAGCGTAATTATACTATCGGTGACAGAGAGCTGCTGGCTCTGAAGCTCGCCTTTCAGGAGTGGCGATACCTGCTGGAGGGAGCTGCTCACCCTATTACAGTCATTACTGATCACAAGAACCTGCTTTATTTGCAAGATGCCAAACGCTTGAATCCCCGGCAGGCCCGATGGTCACTGTTTTTTGCTCGTTTTACCTTTCACTTGGTGTTCCGTCCCGCGGAGAAGAATGTACAGGCGGATGCTCTCTCCCGAGCTTTTGATGTACCAGAGGAACCGGAGGAGCTCTATCCTATGCTCAATCCTGCTTGCCTTTCCCCTACTGTGGGGGCACCCGCCTGCCTTAAGACTTCTGTTCCTGCCCGGTCTCGTCGCAAGGTTCTTCAGTGGGGTCATTCTGCTGCTTTTTCGGGACATTTTGGGTTTCGTAAAACTTATCATCTTATTTCCCGCTATTTTTGGTGGCCGCACATGGCTCAGGAGATTCGGCAGTTTGTCTCTACATGTCCTACTTGTGCTCGTACCAAGTCTTTGCCAGGCAAGCCGTGGGGGCTTCTTCAACCATTGCCGGTACCCCAACTACCTTGGCAGGAGGTCTCGATGGACTTTATAACTGATCTTCCTTGTTCCAAGGGCAACACGATCATCTGGGTGGTGGTGGATCGTTTTTCCCGCATGGCGCACTTCGTACCCATGCGGTCCCTGCCATCTGCGGCGGCTCTTGCCTCCCATTTTATCCAGCACATTTTTCGATTGCATGGACTGCCGCAACGCATCATCAGTGATAGAGGTTCTCAATTCACCTCTAGATTTTGGAGATCTTTATGCTCAGCCTTTGGGGTTACCACGCATTTCTCTTCAGCTTACCATCCCCAGACCAACGGCATGGCAGAGCGTACTAACCAGACCCTTAAAGCCTTTCTCCGGGCCTTCACTAATGCTCGTCAAGATAATTGGACTGATCTCCTGTCCTGGGCTGAATTTGCCTACAACAATAGCTTCCATTCTGCTTCTCGGACATCACCCTTCTTTACTGTTTTTGGACGTCATCCTCGTCTTCCGCCTCTGATTCCTGTGACTGAGGCCTCTCCACTGATCCGGTCTACCCTCACCACCATTCGTGCCACTTGGAGGACAGTTCGTCAGCAGTTGGGGAAGGCGGCCGCACGGTATAAGCAGTTTGCTGACCGGCTTCGATGTGCCGCTCCCGTATTCCAGCCAGGACAGAGAGTATGGCTCAGTACCAAGTACCTCAAACTTCGTCTTCCCTCCCTTAAGTTTGATCCTCGCTTCATCGGTCCATTTTCTGTGAAAACTAGAGTGGGGACGGTGGTCTATCGTCTTCACTTACCTGGTAATCTTCGCATTCACAATGCCTTCCATGTATCTCTGCTTAAGCCTTTTCGGACTTCCCACTGGCATCCTGCACCAAAGAAGATTCTGGTTCCAGACTCTGACCCTGATCCTGAGTTTGAGGTAAAGGAAATTCTTGATTCTAAATTCCAAAGAGGACGATTATTTTACTTGATCTCATGGAAGAACTTTGGTCCTGAGGATAACTCCTGGGAGCCAGTTGATAATATCCTTGCTCCTGATTTGTTGCACAAGTTCCACTCTAGTTACCCTAAAAAACCAGGACCGAGACGGAGGAGGGGGGCTTACGGGGGGGGGGGGGGGTACTGTCACGTCCCTTACCTGTGCCGCCCTGCCCGCAGTGATGCCTCGCTCCGCGAGGAGAGAGCGGGGTATCGCTGGCCATGGGTGGCGTGTTCAGGGAGTCTGCCTGCCTCCTGGACGATGCCGGATCGCCGCTATAGCGCTGTGGCGGCTGGAGAGCGCCGGCGCTGCAAAATGGCCGGCGCTCACAAGCTGAAGAGTCTCTTCCGGGTGCTGGACCCGGGAGCATGGAGAACGCCCCTTCTGGGTCCGGATTGGCTGGTCGCGGCTGGACTCCGCCCTCTCTCTATGACCAGCCTATCCAGAGCCCTGGGGCTGGTTGTAGGCTCCACCCCCCGGACAGCTGATGGTTGTCTCTCTGATGGAGGGGGCTATTTAAGTACAGACGCTGGCAGAACACTTTGCTTCGGCTTCTGCTTGTGTGGATTCCTGAGTTCTGTGTGTTTGAATTGCCTACCTGCTTTGAACCTGTTTGGACCTGGACTTTGCTGTTGCCTGCCGCCTGCCTTGAACCTTTGTTTGGACCTGGACTTTGCTTTTGCCTGCCGCCTGCCTTGAACCTCTGCTTGGACCTGGACTTTGCGTTTGCCTGCCGCCTGCCTTGAACCTCTGCTTGGACCTGGACTTAGCTTTTGTCTGCCGCCTGCCTTGAACCTTTGTTTGGACCTGGACTTTGCTTCTGCCTACCACCTGCCTTGAACCTCTGTTTGGACCTGGACTTTGCTTTTGCCGGCCGCCTGCCTAAAACCCTTGTTTGAACCTGGACCTTGCCCTCTGTCTGCTGTCCATCCTGTGTACAGTCTTGCCTTCCTCAGGAAGTTCCTGTCCTGATTCTCCAGGTAAGGTCAGAACTGTCTGGCTGCCAGACGTTGTTTGGCACAGGGGCTCACAGATCGTGACATAGGCCTGACAGCAGGTGATTAACTCCCTTGAGAAAACGCACCACATCTGGCTGCGAAGCCAGGGAAGCACCCTTCAGGCGACCCTGAAGCAAGCCAGAGCCGCTACCTGGACTTTAAGGGAACTGAGCGACAGGCCTTTCTCCAGACCTTCTTGCAGGAACGCCAACACTGAAGAAATTGGAGCAGTGAAGGGAGAAGAAGTGAGCCTGCTTCACACCACGCTGCAAAGGTACGCCAAACCCTGGCGTAAGCCGTAGAAGTAGAGCGTTTCCTCGCTCTCAGCATAGTGGCGATGACCTTGTCTGAGGAGCCCTTCTTTCTCAGCCGCTGCCGCTCAATAGCCAGGCCGTAAGACCAAAGGGGGAGGGATCCTCCATCACCACGGGACCCTGATGCAACAGGCCCTGCTCCACTGGCAGCCGCAGAGGATCGTCGACTGAGAGCCTGATCAAGTCCGCATACCAGGGACGTCTGGGCCAATCCGGACCCACCAGGATTATCCGGCCCGGATGCTTTGCCACCCGGTCTAGCACCCTGCCCAACATGGGCCAGGGCGGGAACACATAGAGAAGCTCTTGTGTCGGCCACTGTTGGAGAAGAGCATCTACTCCCAGGATCGAGGGTCCCGTCCTCTGCTGAAAAAGCGCGGCACTTGCAATTGGCCGATGACGCCATCAGATCTAGGCTCGGCTGGCCCCAGCGCTTCGTGATGTCCAAGAACGCCTGAGCAGATAGCTGCCACTCTCCGGGCTCCAAAGTATGGCAACTGAGAAAGTCCGCCTTGACATTCATAACTCCGGCAATGTGGGCCGCTGACAGCTGTTCCAGGTTCGCTTCTGCCCCACTGGCATAGATTCAGGGCCTCCTTGGCTAGAGGGGCGCTCTTGGTACCTCCCTGGCGGTTGACATAGGCCACAGCCGTGGCATTGTCCGACAGGACCCTGTAGCAGGCTTCATCGCCAGTACCGGGATGAACTCCCAAAGCGCCAACCGAATGGCTCTGAGTTCCAGGAGGTTGATAGACCACTTTGCCTCTGCAGGAGACCAGAGCCCCTGCGCTGTCCTTCCCAAGCAGTGGGCTCCCCAGCCCGACAAAGAGGTGTCCGTCGTGACGACAATCCACTCCGAGGTCACCAGAGGCATTCCTGCAGACAACTTGTCTGTCTGCGTCCACCAGCTCAGCGCCTTGCGCACTGCTGGGTCCAAGGGAAGGCGCACAGCATAATCCTCGACATCGGAGTCCAGCGCTGCAGCAGAGAGTGTTGTAGTGTCTCATATGAGCCTGGCCCAGGGCACTACTTCCATCATGGCCGTCATAGAGCCCAACAGCTGCACAGTCCCAAGCCCGAAGAGGAGAGGCTACTAGGAACTGGTCCACCTGAGCCTGAAGCTTGACAATCCGATTGTCTGGCAGGAAAACTCTGCCCACTTGGGTGTCGAATCGAACTCCCAGATACTCCAGGGACTGAGTTGGGCGCAGCTGGCTTTTCTCCCAGTTGATGATCCACCCCAGGGAGCTCAAAAGAGCAACCCACACCGGTTCACAGCTTTGCCGCACTCTGCATAAGAGGGGGCTCTGGATCAAACCAGTCGTCCAGATAAGGATGGACTTGTACTCCTTCCTTCCTCAGGAAGGCCGCGATGACCACCATTACTTTGGTGAAGGTCCGCGGAGCAGTAGCCAACCCGAACGGGAGGGCTCTGAACTGGAAGTGTCGGCCCAGGACTGCAAAACGCAGAAAGCGTTGATGAGGAGGCCAGATGGGAATATGCAAGTACGCTTCCTTGATGTCCAAGGATGCCAGGTACTCCCTGCCTCACTGCCGCTATAACAGAGCGGAGAGTCTCCATGCGAAAGTGCCGAACTTTCAAGGCCCGATTGACCCCTTTGAGGTCGAGGATAGGCCGTACAGAACCTCCTTTCTTTGGTACCACAAAGTAAATGGAGTAACGCCCCTTGCCAAGCTGATTTTCTGGCACCGGAACGAACGCACCCAGGCGGATCAGGTTGTCCAAGGTCTGCTGCACTGCCACAGCTTTGACCGGAGACTTGCAGGGAGAGAGTACAAACCCGTCTCTTAAGGGTCGGCAGAACTCTAGCTTGTAGACGTCTCTGATGACTTCCAGCACCCAAGCGTCTGAAGTTATTGTGGTCCACTCGCCAGAACCGAGGACAGCCGTCCTCCAATCTGCACTGGGGCGTGGACCCAGGCCCCGTCATTGGGTTCCGAGACCCTGGGGGAGGACCGGAGGGAGCACCTCCGGGACGGCGGTCTCTGCAAAAGGAATGCTGCTTGGGCGAGAAGTTCCTCTTGAAGGAAGAGGGGGCAGAAGAGCCCGATCTGCCCGGGCGGCGGTACCGACGGGCTTCCTGAAACCGTCCTCTGGAGGGTACCGGGGCGAGTACTAGCCCGAGCCCTGACCCTCTGGTAACTTCTTGCCCTTAGACGTGCCGAGATCGGTCACGATTTTGTCCAGCTCGACCCAAAGAGCAGCTTGCCTTTAAAGGCAATCTAGCCAGGCGGGATTTAGAGGCGTGGTCAGCAGACCAATGCTTCAGCCACAAGCCACCGCCGCGCAGAGATTGTCTGAGCCATGCCCTTAGCTGAGGCCCTCAAGACATCATACAGCAAGTCTGCCAAATAGGCTAAGCCCGATTCCAGGGCCGGCCAATCAGCCCTCAAGGAATGATCCGAGGGGGAAGCCCGCTGCCACATAGTCAGGCACGCCCTGGCCACATAGGAGCGGCAAACTGAGGCCTGCAAACTTAAAGCAGCCGCCTCAAAGGACGACCTTAAGGCCGCCTCCAATCTTCTGTCTGGGCATCCTTTAGGGCCGTGCCACCTTCCACCGGCAATGCCGTTTTCTTAGTCACCGCAGTGATTAAAGAATCACTGTAGGCCACAGATAGGCCTCACGTTCACTTTCAGGCAAAGGATAGAGGCGGGACATAGCCCTAGCCACTTTAAGGCTCGCTTCCGGGACATCCCATTGAGCCGAAATTAAGGTGTGCATGGCGTCATGCACGTGGAAGGTTCTAGGCGGGCGCTTAGTCCCCCAGCATAATGGCAGAGCCAACAGGGGCTGAGGGAGAGACGTCCTCCGGAGAGGAAATCTTCAAATGCCCATGGCCTGCACTAACAGGTTGGGCAAATCCTCTGAGCTAAAGAGCCGCGCTGCAGAGGGGTCATCCGCTCCATCCGAGCGGGATCCGTCTCCTCCAAGGAATCCGCAAAGGACCGTTGGGAGAACTCAGATACGCTGCCCTCATCTACATCGGAGGAGACAAAGTCCTCCAAGGCCTGGGAATCAACCCGAGGGCGTTTACCTCCGGGTGGCCTCAACCTCTTTACCAGACGAGGGAGCAGGGGCAGCGTTTTGCATAAGGAAGGCCTGATGCAGCAGCAAAACAAACTCGGGGGGAGAAACCCCCCAGACTGTGCACCTTCCGCAGCCTGGGCTACAGCCCTAGACGCACCCTCAACCGGCGCTCGCAAGAGCGGGGGAGATACATGCTGCGCATCCAAGATGGCGTCCGGCGCGACACTCCGCGAAGGAGCCGCGCGGGAAGAACGGCGCTTAACTTTAGCCGCTTTTGTGCCGTTGCCCAAAATTAAGGGCGTTCATGGCATTCATGTCTCCACCTCAAGGGCTGGCCCAAGAAGAAGCCGTCCAATAGCCGCGTGGCGGCCAAGATGGCGGAGGCGAGCAGCGGGGGGAGGGGCGTTATGGCGGGAAAAACCGCCACCACCTGAGGAAGGACCGGGGACACTCATCAGTCACGAAACTGTCACCCAACAAGGGCGAATCGACTTCAAGACCCCCGCATCCCTCTAGAAGCGCCCAAGCGATCCGGGGAGCGACTCTCTGCGCCCTGCGCCCTCCCGAGCCATAGGCCACGTGGAGATCAATCGGGGAACCCCCTGCCCGCTATAAAAAGGTAAAATTACCTGCTTTCCGCTCCGAGCTGTAACGACCTGGTTTGTCCCAGTGAGTAGCTGCATAAACGTCGAAATAAACGCCTTAAGGACGTTCAAAATTTTTTTTTTTTTTAAACGGAGCCAGCGGGAGGGGGGGAGAAAAGGAGGGACCCTGGCGGCCACAGGTTTGCACTTGCTCAAGAAGAGCCCTCAACCCAGGCACTCAACAAAACCCTAAAAATTAGGCTTGGAGGCCTAGCCAGAGCTGCTGCTGTGTGTGACCACCAGCTGCTGAGATAGAGAACATACTGGGGAGTTTCCGGCAGCACATGACCACATATAGGGAGGCAAAAGTTTGCTCTCTATCTCCACCTGCTGGTAGATGGACACAACCCACAGTCTATGGATTGAATCAGCTTGATGATATCGAACCTCTCTTCTATTTACATAAATAGTTTTAATCTGACAGACAATGGCATATCTTTGCTGCTGCTTTAAGCTACATTACAGAAAGTTGCATTTAACAGACATGAAGCTTTATTTTTTTTTAAAGAGCCAACATATCATTTTCAATACCTACCAAAGCCTGTGTTTCGGTTTCCCAAGTTGGAGTATGCATTGTTGTTGGGTGTAGGAGGTAGTTGGGCTGGAGAGAGGACTGTACGATGATGGGTCTGCAGAGTAGCTATGACCAGCTCCAATGCTGAATGGAGATGACTGAGCTTTGCCTGACTGAGATGGAATTTGCTGATAATAAAAAAAAAAACATTGCAATTATTATTATATATTATTCTGAGGTAGAAACATGTAGCAATAGTAATTAATAAAATACTCTATATGACAGAGATTCAGATAATGCTGTTGTAAATCCGGGTATGGTCCCCAGTGAGCCGCACTGACCCAGGTAGGAGCCACTCCAACCAGGATAAGTGCCGTGAATATCAACCTATTATTAAAACAAACACAGTGGCCATCCTAACTTTTTTTCGAGGCAGTAATGAAATGTGAATGTGTGGACTGAAGACCAAGGGAGGCTGACCGCAAATGGCTACTGACGCACCCATGGCTCTGACATTGTGAGCCTTGACATTACCCTTCAGTGTCAGCCCCAGCCTGGGGATAAGTGAAAGAAATGCAATCTGCCAGCCAAATTACAGATTGTGCGGTTCCACATGATGACCCCATCCTGTTGGGATCAAAAGAAACACAAAGTTGGGTGGACACTCTGTGGGGCCTTGTCCCGCTCCATATAGTAGGCCACTGCTCACTTGCAGTCCAAGGTGTGCAAGGTGCTCTTGCCAGGATGGGCATAAGGTTGGGGAAAGAATGCTGGCAAGACAATCGACTGGGGGAACTCCATACAACCTTTTGGTAGGAACTTAGGGTGCTTGCAGAGGACTACTCTGTTGTGATGAAACATAGTATAAGGTACATCCACTACTAGGGCATGGAGCCCATTGACCCTGCGAGTTGAAGTAACAGTCACCAAGAGAATGACCTTCCAGGTCAAGTACTTCAGACGGCAGGAATTCAGTGACTCGAAAGGAGCTCTCATCAGCAGAGTGAGAACGACACTGAGATCCCCATGACACAGGCGGAGGTCTGACAGGGGGCTTTGACAAAAGAAACCTCTCATGAAGTGAACAACTAGAGGCTGTTCAGAGATGGGCTTACCCTCTACAAATTGATTGATAAGCACTAATTTCACTAAGGTGAACCCTTACGGAGTTGGTCTTGAGACCAGACTCGGAGAGATGTGGAAGGTATTCAAGCAGGGACTGTGTAGGACAATACACAGGATCTAGGGCCTTGCGCCCCTCACACCAGACGGCAAACCTCCTCCAATTGAAAGGATAACACCTCTTAGTAGAATCTTTCCTGGAAGCCAGCAAGACCCGGGAGACATCCTCAGGAAGATGCAGGGAAGCAAATTCTAGGCTCTCAACATCCAGGGCCCGAGACTGAAGGTTGCGTATAGAAGAATCCCCTTGAGTTGTGTGATAAGGGTTGGAAAACACTCCAATCTCCACGGTTCTTCAGAGGATAACTCAGAAGAGAGGGAGTCAGATCTAACGAGGCCAAGAAGGTGTGATTAAGATCATGGTCCCATGGTCTTGCTTGAGTTTCAGCAAAGTCTTCATCTCAATAGGAATGGGAGGATACGCATACAGCAGACCTGTCCCCCAATGCAGGAGGAAGCATTTGATGCTACTCTGTCATGGGCCTGGAGCAGAACTGAGGGACTTTGTGATTCATGGAGTGGCAAAGAGATCCACCAAGGGGTGCCCCACGCCTGGAACCATCTCGCAAGCAATGCCCATATTGAGAGACCACTTGTGCAGCTGCATGACCCTGCTCAGTCTGTCGGCCAGATTGTTGTTTTTTCCCACTGTATAAGTGGCCCGAGAAGGAACTTGCTGTGTTGGCGAGCCCAGCCCCACATCCGGATGGCCTCCTGACACAGAGGGTGTGATCCTGCCCCCCCCCCCCCCAGTTTGTTGATGTAATGCCATTGCAACCTGGTTGTTGTTTGAATGAACACAACTTGATTGGACAGCCGATCTCTGAAAGCCTTTAGAGTGTTCCAGATCACCCAGAGCTCCAGAAGGTTGATATGAAGACCTGTTTCCTGGAGGAACCATGCTCCCTGAGTGTGCAGCCCCATCTACATAAGCTCCCCAACCCAGAAGCGATGCATCCATCATCAGCATTTCTAATGCTGAAGAATTTGGAATGGAAGTCCCAGGGTCAAACTGGATTGAACAGTTCACCAGAGCAGAGCGTGAACAAGGTCTGGGGACACTCCGATCACATCTTCCTGCTCTCCCGTAGCTTGGTACCACTGGGAGGCTAGGGTCCATTGGGATGATCTCATGTGAAGGCATTCATGCATGCTACATAAAACTGTGGAAGCCATGTGGCCTAACAACTTCAACATCTGCCAAGCCGTGACCTGCTGAGAGGTTCGAACCAGAGATGCCAGAGTGACTACAGTGTCCACCCTCGGTCCTGGGAGGAAAGGTCAAACCTTCTGCATACCGAGCAGGGCTCCAATGAATTCCAATTGTTGTGCAGGGTGAAGATGGAACTTGGGGTAGTTTATAATGAACCATAGGAACTCCAGCACCCAAACAGTCCTCCACATGGACTCCCGCGCACCATCCTCCAACGTGCTCTTCATCGGCTAACGTCGAGATATGGTAACACATGGACTCCCAGTCTGCGTAGCAATGCTGCAACTACCTCTAGACATTTGGTGAAGACCCTGGGAGCTGACGCAGGGCCAAAAGGTAATACATGGTAGTGAAAGTGATGTGTTCCCAGCCAAAATCAAAGATACTTCTTGTGGCTGGAAGTATCGGGATGTGAATATATGCATCCTTTAAGCCCAGAGAGCATAGCAAATCTTTTCCTGAATCATGGGAAGAAGGGTGCCCAGGGAAACTATCCTGAACTTTTCTTTGACCAGGAATTTGTTCAGGGCCCTTAGGTCTAGGATGGGATGCATCCCCCTGGCTTCTTTTGCATGAGGAACTACCTGAAGCAGAATCCCTGCACTTCTTCCCTGGTGGAACAGGTTTGACTGGATGGGCCTGTAGAAGGGTGGAGAGTTGCTCTGCAAGTATCTGCTCGTGCGAGAGCTGAAGTAATGAGCTCTTGATGGGCAATTTAGTGTATATCCGAGACATTACCTTCATGGAAAAATTTCAGCCTCCCCCCGACCGGCAAGTCATCTGGCCACGGACACTTTGACAGCAGCTATGCTCTGTTGGAGCCAGTCCAAAGCTCGTCCCCTGTTTTGACTGGGAGCAGTAGGGGCCTTAGGTGCATGCTGTTGATGAGAATGAATGTGCTGGGGTTGAGCCTGAGCAACCTGGCAAGGGGAAGTGGCATACCTACCTCTCTGTGAGTAGTAGGCACCACTCTCAGCTTGCCAAAAGACCTCCTGGCTTGAGGAGGCTGATGCAGAAGGCGCTCAGTGGGAGAGAGGGTATCTGTGCTTTTTGATTTAGTCAGTGACCTCCTCAGCCTTCTCTCCAAAAAGGTAACCCCTCCACCGGCATCCACCAACCTCTGTTGAACCGACTGTTCTAAGTCAGAAACACACAGCCATGAGAGTCTGCACATTGCTATACTTTGAGCAGAGATCCTGGAAGCCACGTCGAAAATGTCATAGGTTTGCCCCTGGTCAAAACTCTTTTGACACGCCTTCTGCTGCTGGCCAGCCTGGCGTACTAACTTGGCCTGCTCCGATGGGAGAGAGTCCACCGTCCATCAGCTTGCGCACCGAGACCCGCAAGTATACTCTCATAAAGAGCTGGTAAGACTATATATGGGACACGAACATTGAGGCCTGGAACATCTTCTTTCAAGAGAGTCCAAAGTCCTAGCTTCTATGCCTGGGGGCACCGAGGCATAGTCTCTAGAATTCCTGGCTCTTTTGAGAGCGGATTCCACCACCATGGAATTGTGAGGCAACTGAGGCCTATCAAACCCAGGTGTGCTATGGATCCGATACTGGGTTGTCGAGCTTCTTGGGAATGACAGGGGCCAACAGAGGTGACTCTCAGTTCCTATCAAGGACTTCCTTGGTACCTCATGGAGGGGGAAAGTCACAGCCTCCCGAGGAGGAGGACATGTAGTCCAGGGACCTCAAGCATCTTAGCCCTGGGCTCGTCCTCCACTTCCAAACGAAATGGAAAAGCATCAGCCATTTCCTTCACAAAACAGGGAAATGAAAGCTCTTTGGAGGAGACCTTTCTCCTTTCAAGCGGAGGGGAGGGTTCAGAGGGGAGACCATAGGACTCATCTTACGGAAAGTACCTTGGATCCTCCTCTGACATCCTATGAGCGCTCCTCATTGGTGTCAGTCAGAAACTCCTCATGAGACGGGCTGAGACCATGCCTGCTTCAATCTGAGAAGCCATATTCTCAAGAGAGGCATCGTGAAGTCGGCTCCTGCCTCAACTCCGGCGAACTTCCTCCACCGATGTTGAAGGGTACCGTTTGGATGGTAGTCGACACCCGGGCCGCACACAGCGCTGGCGTCAGACGCCATACTGCAGGATGAGGGCCAAGTGGGGCTGAATTGGGCTGTATGGCGGACGCAAGCACCCCCGATACCGATGCACAGCATTGCAGAAAAAACAGCAAAAGTAGAGGCTGACAAATGCGCAAACCAATAGGGAGATGACTTTCCGTGGAGGCTCCTCCTGTCTTCTTGGATCAGCATTGCAGAATGCCATCCATCAGCTCAGGGAGCAAGGCGTGGATACGATCATCAAGTGCTGAAATCGGGAAAGGCTGGGGGTGCCGGTTCTCAGACAGGTAGAACTGATGGGGCTGAGATGGGAGCCAGGTCCTGGCTGCCTGGAGACAGGCGCATCGGCACCCCTGGAGATAGGGGGGCAATCCTCCTGGCGTGATGTTTCTCGGGTGCCATATCCCTCGACACCCCAGAGCTCTCGGTACCATGTATCTAGGAAGACCGATGCTGATCTTCTTGCTACCTGCTTGGTGTTGAGACTCCTCGGTGCCGAGAATGATGTCAAATCCTCACATCGTCTCGGGGTCGGATCTGACACTGGCCGGTCCTGGGGGCTATGTCCAGTAGTTGGCATCAAGACAGGTGGAGACCCACTCGATGCACCACTGCTCTCAGTGTCAATGGGTCTTGAAGCAGCCATCGGGACCGACACTCCCGATGCCAATGCTGACATCGAGGACTTCGTTCTGGCTTCAAAAATCCTCTCGCACTGAGCCTCTCTTGCAACTGTCTAATTGCACCAGGAACAGCGCTTAGTCACTGGGAAATTCAGTGGACAAGGAAGGGAAAATTTCTGAAGCAAAATCAAAAGATATGATGGTGCCTGAAAAAAAGGCAAGACACGGCAGAAAAATTCATGGGAAAGACCCGACCAGAGAGTAGGCCTAAATGTGGCCTAAGACGCGGAAAATAAAGGAAACTTAAAAACTGGCAAAAATTAACTAAAAATGTATGGGAAGAAAAGAGGAGAAAAGCCTGAAAAGGCACAGTGAAAAAAACACTCAAAAAGAGCTGAAAAGGTACCAAAAGAAGCTCTTCCGAACCGGGTGTGAAGAGAAACCACTGACACAGTCCTCTCATCATCACGGTAGAGAAAATGTGGTAACTGCGCTCTCATGGTGGGCAGGAAGGCACCTGAGCATGTGCGGAGGAGTATGTTTCGCACTCCATAAAGCTCTTAATGCTTGTTATAAAGCCTGGACCGGGCACCGCATTACCCACTTGTGAGAACTAATGGCCAGCTTGTCCTTGGAGAAAGAAAAGTCCATAAACCATAAATGAGATGGACTTAGGAAAATCCTACTACTACTACTTATCATTTCTATAACGCTACTAGATGTACGCAGCGCTGTACACTTGAACATGAAGAGACAGTCCCTGCTCGACAGAGCTTACAATCTAATTAGGACAGACAAACAGGACAAACAAGAGATAAGGGAATATTAAAGTGAGGATGATAAAATAAGGGATCTGAACAAGTGAATAAGGGTTATTAGTTAAAAGCAGCATCAAAAAGGTGGGCTTTTAATTTAGATTTGAAGATGGCCAAAGATGGAGTTTGACGTACTGGCTTAGGAAGTCTATTCCAGGCATATGGTGCAGCAAGATAAAAGGAACAGAGTCTGGGTTAGTAGTGGAGAAGGGTGAAGATCAGTGGCGTAGCAACGTGGGGCCAAGGGGGCCTGGGCCCCTGTAGATGTGGCCCTGGACCCCCCTGCCGACGACCCTCGACCCCCCTCCGCCACCAACCCTCCCCAGCCATGGGCTACCTTTGCTGGTGGGGGACCCCAATCCTCGCCAGCCGAGGTCTTCTTCTTCCTGCAAAGGTCGTTCGTGTTCTGTGAGTCTGACTGCACGTACAACATGCAGGACGTCAGAAACAGAACGAAGCCTTGCGTGGGAAGAAGAGGTGGCTGGCGGGGATTGGGGTTCCCCGCCAGTAAAGGTAGGCGATGATGGTGGCGGGGGGAGGGGGGGAGGGTTGGCAGCAGGAGGGGGGGTCGTCAAAGTTGTTGCTGTTGGTGGTGGCGGCGGGGGGTCGGCAATGGCGGGGGGGGGGGGCTAAAATGTGCCCCCTCCCCTCGGGCTCTGGACCCCCCTCCCGCCGAAGTCTGGTTACGCCCCTGGTGCAGATAAGAGAGATTTACCCAGTGAATGGAGTTCCCGGGGAGGAATGAAGGAAGAGATGAGAGTGGAGAGGTACTGAGGAGCTGCAGAGTGAATGCATTTATAGGTCAATAAGAGGAGTTTGAACTGTATGCGGAAACGGATAGGAAGCCAGTGAAGTGACTTGAGGAGAGGGCTAATATGAGCATAACGACACTGGCGGAATATTAATCATGCAGCAGAATTTTGAACAGATTGAAGAGGAGAGAGATGGCTAAGTGGGAGACCTGTGAAAAGCAAGTTGCAATAGTCTAAGCGAGAGGTGAGAAGAGTGTGGATGAGGGTTCTGGTAGTGTGCTCAGAAAGGAAAGGGCGAATTTTGCTGATATTATAGAGAAAGAAACAACAGGTTTTAGCAGTCTGCTGAATATGTGCAGAGAAGGAGTGGGAGGAGTCGAAGATGACCCCAAGGTTACAAGCTGATGAGACAGGAAGGATGAGAGTGTTATCCACAGAAATAGAGAATGGGGGAGGAGGAGAGGTTGGTTTAGGGGAAAAGATAAAAAGCTCAGTCTTGGTCATGTTTAGTTTCAGATTGCCATCTGCGACATCCAGGCAGCAATGTCAGACAGGCAGGCTGATACTTTGGCTTTGATTTCAGCTGAGTTTTCTGGTATGGAGAGGTAGATCTGGGAGTCATTAGCGTAAAGATGATACTGAAAACCATGGGATGAGATCAGAGTACCAAGAGAAGAAGTATAGATGGAAAAAAGAAGAGGTCCCAGGACAGATCCCTAAGTTACACCAACTGACAGTGGGATAGAAGTAGAGGAGGATCCACTACACTAAAGGTACACTGGGAGAGATAAGAAGAAAACCAGGAAAGAACAGAGCCCTGAAATCCAAGTGAGGACTACTACTAATATACTACAAATCATTTCTATAGCGCTACCAGTCGTATGCAGCGCTTCACAATTCAACATGAAGAAAAGACAGCCCTGCTCAAAAGAGCTTACAATCTAAATCAGAACAGACAGACAGGACAAATAAGGGATAAGGGTAGGACAGACAAATAGGACACATAGGGAAAAGGGACTATTGAAGAGAGGAAGAGAAGATAAGGTTACGAGCAGGTGACAAGATAGGAATTAAAAGCAGCATCAAACAGGTAGGCCTTCAGCCCGGTTTTGAAGGTGGCTAGGGATGGAGCATGACGTAATGGCTCAAGAAATCTATTCCAGGCATAAGTGCGGCGAGATAAAAGGAATGGAGTGTGGAGTTAGCGATGGAGGAGAAGGGTGCAATTAGGAGAGATTTGCCTAGTGAATGGAGTTCTTGGGAAGGAGTGTAGGGAGAGATAAGGGTGGAGAGGTAGTGAGGGGCAGCAGAGTGAATGCACTTATAGGATAGGGAGCCAGTGAAGTGACTCCAGAAGAGGGCTGATATGGGCATAGCGACTTTGGCGAAATATTAATCGTGCAGCAGAATTTTGAACAGATTGAAGAGGAGACAGATGGCTGAGTGGAAGACCTGTGAAAAGCAAGTTGCAGTAGTCCAAGCGAGAGGTGATGTGAGTGTGGATGAGGGTTCTGGTAGCGTGCTCAGAAAGGAGGGCGAATTTTGGCGATATTATAGAGGAAGAAACGACAGGTTTTAGCAATCTGTTGAATATGTGCAGAGAAGGAGAGGGAAGAATCGAAGATGACCCCAAGGTCACGAGCAGATGAGACAGGAAGAATGAGCGTGTTGTCGACAGAAATAGAGAGTGGGGGAAGGGGAGAGGTTGGTTTAGGTGGGAAGATAAGGAGCTCAGTTTTGGACATATTGAGCTTCAGGTGGCGGTCAGACATCCAGGCAGCAATGTCAGACAGGCAGGCAGATATCTTGGCCTGGATTTCTGCCGAGATTTCTGGTGTGTAGAGGTATATCTGGGAGTCATCAGCGTAAAGGTGATATTGAAAACCGTGGGCTGAGATCAGAGCACCAAGAGAGGAAGTATAGATGGAGAAAAGGAGAGGTCCTAGGACAGATCCTTGAGGTACACTCACTGAGAGCGGGATAGAGGAAGAGGAGGATCCATCAGAGTATACACTAAAAGTACGCTGAGAGAGATAAGAAGAAAACCAGGAAAGAGCAGAGTTCTGGAATCCAAGTGAGGACAGCGTGCCAAGGAGTAGGCTGTGATCAACAGTGTCAAAAGCAGCAGAGAGATCAAGAAGGATGAGGATAGAGTAGAGCCCTTTGGATTTAGCCAGGAATAGATCATTGGAGACTTTAGCTAGTGCTGTTTCAGTTGAATGAAGGGGGAGAAAGCCAGATTGGAGTGGATCAAGAATAGCTTGAGAAGAAAGAAAGTCGAGGCAGCGACGGTGGACAGCAAGTTCTAGTATCTTGGATAAGAAAGGGAGGAGGGAGATGGAGCGATAGTTGGAAGGAGAGGTAGGATCCAGAGAAGTTTTTTGAGGAGTGGGGTGACTACAGCATGTTTGAAGGCATCAGGGACAGTTGCAGTGGAAAGTGACAGAGTGAGGATATGACAGATGAAAGGGGTGACAGCAGGAAATATAGTGTTGAGTAGATGAGTGGGGATAGGGTCAGTGGGGCAGGTAGTTAGTTTGAGGATGAAAGAAGAAGTAAAGTTTCTTCCTCAGTGATTTTGGAAAAGGAAGAAAAGGAGGCAGGGGTAAGAGGGTTGAGAGAGTGGACTAAAGGAAGAGGGGGTGGAGGAGAGCTGGGTGCGAAATCAAGTTTAATCTTGTGAACCTTATCGTGAAAGTAATCAGCCAAAGTCTGGGGAGAAAGTGAAGGGGGAGTTGGAGGAGAAGGCACTTTGAGGAGAGAGTTTAGTGTGGCAAAGAGACGTCAAGGGTTCGAACCAATAGTTAGTCAATTGCATATAATAATCCTGTTTGGCAAGTTGGAGAGCAGATTGGAAGGAGGTCAGCAAGAATTTGAAGTGTAAGAAGTCAGCATGGGCACGAGATTTAAGCCAAAGGCGTTCAGCAGAGCGGGCACAAAAGCGTAGGTAGCGGGTAGTAGGGGTCAGCCAAGGCTGGGGTTTGGTACGTTTTACAGGACGAGATACGGGAGGAGCGAGAGTGTCCAGAGTAGATGACAGAATAGTATTATAGGAAGAGACAGCCTCATTGACGGATTTGGTTGATATAGCAGTAGAGAAAAGATTAGAGATACTGGAGGACAGGGTAGAAGGGTTAATAGCCTGCAGATTCCTAAACGTGTTGGTTAGAATAGGACGGGACTGAGGAGGAGGGTGTCTAAGTGTGAAAGTTAAAAGATGATGGTCAGATAGGGGAAGAGTTGAGGCAAGGAAATTGGAGGGTGAGCAGTTGGAGAATACAAGATCAAGACAGTGGTCATTCTGGTGAGTAGGGGCAGTGGAGAACAGTTGAAGATTGAAGGAGGATGCTAAGGCAAGAAATTGAGAAGTATAAGAGTTAGAGGGGTCATTAACATGAAACAAGAACCGTCTTCCGCAACCTGGTACAATCAATGGTACTCAGTCATCTAGATTACTGCAATGCACTCTACGATGGATGCAAAGAGCAAATAATCAAGAAACTTCAGACAGCTCAGAACACTGCAGCTAGACTCATATTCGGTAAAAGAAAATACAAAAGCGCTAAACCCCTATTAGAAAAACTACACTGGCTCCCACTCAAAGAACGTATCACGTTCAAAATATGCACCCTAGTTCATAAAATTATTCACGGAGACGCACCAGCCTATATGTCAGACCTTCATAGACTTACCACCCAGGAATGCTAAAAAATCATCCCGTACATTCCTTACTCTTCACTTCCCAAACTAACACATGTGTCAACCTTTTCCTACCTGAGCACACAATTCTGGAATGCACTGCCACGCAACTTAAAAACAATGTATGACTTCCGGTGTGTGCCGGCCAAGATGGCTGCAACTCTGTGAGCTCCACGAGTTCCCGATCGTGGACCCCCGCACAACGCACTCCTAACGTCCTGCAGCGCAATCGAAATCTGCCCTGGAGTCCGCTGGAAACGGGACGTATGCACAAATAATAACAAAACCTGGCAATCCAGCGAGCAAAAGCCGAGAAAAACAGAACGCCGAGACGGCCCGCCTTTCTCTCGCAGGAAACCGCCTGAATCCAACACCGGAGAAGAACCGGAGAAAGGCAAAATAAGAGCTCGCACTGGGCGCCGAACGAAATCCAACGTTGCCTGCAGTCGAGGGGCCCAGGTGGCACAAACCCAGGCAATTTAAAAACCCCGAGGGGGAGGGTGTAAAGCGAGGCGAGGCGGGCAGTCATTAAAGAAAGTAAGGGATTTGAGCTGCAATCGAGAGGCATCTGGAAGGCCCAGGAAAAAGCAAAAAAAAAAAAAAAAAAAAAACAAGCTGCCAGCATAAACTTCAGAGTGAAAGAGCCCGGTAGAAAGCCACACTTAGAAACGTTTAAACTAAATATCTCCCTCTCTTCTGAAGTACCTGGGCAAGCCCTCCAGCACAGCTTGAGAGTACAGGATATAACAGCTGGTAGAAGGGGTTTCTAACCTGCAACAGCACCCTAACCGACCAGGAGTAATAACAGGTCTTCAATACAACAGTGCCATCTTTAATACATTTATATAGCAGCCTGAGGATCAAAAAAGGAGGCGGAGAAAACCAGAGGAGGAGGACTCAAGATGGCTGAAAAGAGCTCTCCCCCATCCCCGTCGGTGAGTTGCTGAAGTGAAAACGGCAGTAGAGGAGGCTATGAGTCATAAGCTACAAAAATAATTGATAAGCTAGATGGAATGGACCAGAAGTTTACCAACTTTACTGCAGACTTGCAGGATGTTCAGCAAAGACTAGGCGACGTGGAAACCAAAGCGCAGGAATCAACAGCAGATATTGAACACTTTAAGAAAGCAGTGACATCACTGGAAGATAAAGTAGACGATTTGGAGAACCGCTCTCGAAGGAACAACCTCAGACTGGTCGGAATACCTGAATCGATAAAAGATGCTGATCTGCGGGGTTTTTTAGAGCCATGGCTTACCAAGACACTGATGACTCAAAGTACTGCGGGCCCAGTAAAGATAGAACGAGCATAGGCTGGGTCCCAGGAGAGCTCTCAACGATAGACTAAGGGTGGTAATACTCAGATTGCTCCACTATCACCATAAAATGGAAATACTAGCTGCTCTCAGGAATGGAGGGAGGCTAGAAGTGGAAGGGCAACGGATTATGTGTTTTCAGGATTATTCCACTAAAGTATCCCTTCAGCGCAAACAATTTTCCCGGGTCTGCGGAAGACTCCATAGCCTACAAGTACGGTTCAGCCTCTTATACCCAGCAAAGCTACGAGTACAACACAATGGAACTGTACAATACTACGAAAATGTGGATGCAGCTCAACATCCCCCAACCCCCCCCCCCCCCCAACCAACATTTAAAAGAAAAAAAATAACAGATTACAACACCACATAATACAAGCCAACAACAACACGACCAACCCCCAAAACCAACAAACGCTGACCCCCCTCCAAGCCCCTTGCCCCCCACACCCTCTCAGATCAGCTTTCACAACCCCATTGCGAGACATACACACAATACCACAAAAACACAGACACTAGCAACCAACCTCCCAGTCCACCCCACCCTCTCTCACTTTCACACACACAAACACTCTCTGTGACACACACACAGACACTCTCTGTGTCACACACAAAGTGAAACTGTCAGGCTTCTCACGGAAGCACAGAGTTTGTGAGCCCTTGGACCACTGCCGAGGAGTAGCAGTGGCAGGCAAAACCACCCCCAAACCAGAGACAGGGCAGAACAGGAATGGAACCCCGGACTGGAGTTGCAGCAGAGGCAAACAAGCTGGAACAGGCAGAGCAGGAAACAGCTAGGCTTCACCTGCACTTGACCGCCGTCCCCAGGAGTTGAGCCCCTGGGTGCAGGCGGCCGGCAGGACTTTGCAGGACAGGGCAGGAGCTGGATACCAACAGGCAACACACAACAGAGTTAGGACTAAAAGCTGCCAGGCAGCCACTAAGAGATAAACACAAACAGGAGAGAGTCAGGACTGAAAGCTTCAAGCAGCCACTAAGCAAGAAACACAAACAAGAAAAGCAAGTCTGGCAGCCTGGAAGATCCCGACCGGACTGAAGTCTGGAACATGTGACAGTTCATAGCAGCCGCCGGTTCTGGCCACCAGAGGGCGAGGTGAGCACAGACAAGGAAACGGTCACAAACGTGACAGAAACAGAGTTACAAAACGCAAAACACGCCCCGTCCCCAACATATGCCCCCTCCCCCAGGCCCACCAAAATAACAAGACACCTGCAACTCTAAGACAAAAACAGTAATAAACAGCCAACCCCTCCAAGTTCACCAGACATCCCCCCACCCCAACATTGTTACACGATACTCGCCCCCACACTCCAATTTTGCCCCACCCTCTTTCACTCCCCCCCACACACAATCTACTTTCAGACACTTCTTTGTCTCTCACACTCACGCACACAACCACCGCCCCCCAAAATAAAAACACTCACAACATGGAGAGATGGACACTCACTCTCTCCCCCACCACACACTCACAGTTCACTACCCCGCCCCCTATTCCCCCCACATGACATTCTGAGACACAACACAAAATCATACAAACACAGAAACTCACACCCAACCTCCCACTCAACACAACCCTCTCTCACTTTCACACACATAAACTGTCACACACACAGTGATGTCACCTCACACATCACCACACACGCCCCCTAACCATACATCTCTCTCTCACACATACTTCCCATGCATCACTCTCACACACACACAAAAACACTTCATGTAACTGCCAAACTTAATGTCTCCTAATACAGTCCAAACAAAAAGGCAATACATGACAATTATAACACTGCCCATTTCATTTCTAGCAAAACACTGGACACAGAAAACAGCAACTGTGCCACGAGTAAGGAACACATGTGATGTAATTGTTAAACTAGTTGATGGACCAGAACAAGGACAAATTATTCAACATTCCAAAAACACTGTTTATAAAGAAATATTACAAACTAGTAAAAAAGGCCGTTTCTGTTTAAAGGAAACGGCGCTAGCAAGGTTTTCCTCGGAGTGTATGTTGAGAGACTGTGTGTGAGTGACTGTGTAAGAGAGAGTGAATGTGCGAGTGTGTGTGTGTGTGACAGAGAGAGAGTGAGACTGGGTGCGAGTGTGTGTGTGAGAATGAGAGTATGTGCCAGGGTCCCCCCTTTGTCGCAGTTCCAGGGTCGCCCCCCCCCGGTCTGTCTCCCATTTGCAGGGGTGTCTCCACTTGCAGGGGTTCCCCCCCCCAGCCCTGCCTCCTTCCTTCCTCCAAGTTGCAGGGTCCCCTCCACTTTTTCCCTGTTGCAGGGTTTCCTTGCCCCCCTCCCTCCCAGTTGCAGGGTCTGTGTTCTCCCCCCTCCTTTTGTCCTGCTGCACCTTTTAAGGCACTGTGTATCTAGTGGAAACAGCTGAAAGAACGACCGTCCTGCAGCTTGTGATAGGTTTGCTGGCTTTGTTTTGATTGAACGGGGATGACGGCGGTGCTGGAATGGGACCGGCAGCTGTTTCACTCCCCCCTCCTCCGACTGGCCACTACTGGACCCCGCCTGAGCCCTCAGGGACAGTCGCCGGAGTGTGTGCTCGCCGCCCTCCCTCTTCATCCTCTCCGACAGTCTGAATCCGGACTTGGAGAGGAGAGGGGGCGGCGGGTGGCGGTTTTTTGAGGGCGCGTCTGCTTCGGGAGGTTGGCAGCCAGTGTGCTGCGATTCCTAGGCAGGGGCTGCTACTCCTCCCCGGGCGTGGGTCGCTGTTTGCTGCTGCACAACTGCTCCCCTGGCTGTTACTCCTCCCCCTGCCTGGGTCGCGTGACGTCACTGATCTACTCCATGAAGTTTACCACCTCCACCGGAAACCACAGTCCCAGGCAGCCTCAAAACACTGGAGGTGAGAATTATTATATAGGATGTAAACAACAAATAGGATATGAATAAAACTGTTCCACAAACTGCTTTGCAACTTCCTTTACTACATCCTACAAATACAAAAACAAAACAACCAACACTACAAAAAAAAAAAAATTAAAAAATATATTGCACATAATACAAAAATGTCAATTATTCATTACCAACACAACACAATTATCCTAAAAATCCCTTTCAAAACATTCATTGCAGAAAACAAATACCTTGCTAGCACCCGTTCATTGCTCTCAGAAACAGGCCTATTTACTAGCTAACATATAATTCATATAGTCATTGTAAACAGTTATACCTGTCCTGCAAATGGAGGTCGACTTCCTGTCCAAGCAACCTGGCCGGCATTTATCTGGCGAGATATCTGGCTCATGTTCTGGCCTGTTGAAGATGATGACTGAATATCGTTCACATGGGCACATGCACCACAGAAGAGCTGGAACCAAAACAATGAGTGATAAGCAGAAGTCTTTTGATTAGTGTTGTGCTTCCTCCGTTTGTGCGCTGACTAGAATCAGAAACATTGTCAGCACTTAGAAAAGAGTGTATTTATTTACAGAGACTTGCAATTCCGCATATCACACTGAAGTGCAGCAAAGTTGTTAACAAAATACAATAAACCCAAGGGAAGGCTGAAAGATAAAGAAATGGGACAAGGCAGAGAAAAGGAAGAAGAGAAGAGAGAGAGAGAGAGAAAAAAAAACCATGTAGACCACTAAGTGGTCACTCTACTTGCCCATTCAAGCATGCCTACTGTGTAAAGATCTTACATAATCTATGTTTTTTCTTTTCCTCCACCACCTGAGCTTGGGGGGGGGGGGGTAGGCTGTGGGTGGCGGGAATAAACAGAGTGGTACTATGGTGCAAAACTCGCAGGTACTTTTTACTAGATATGTGGATCCTAAGGAGCTTAGCCGAGATTGGGTGGCAGAGCCGGTGGCGGGAGGCGGGGATGGTGTTGGGCAGACTTATACGGTCTGTGCCAAAGATGGTGGTGGGAGGCAGGACTGGGGTTGGGAGGCGGGGATAGTGCTGGGCAGACTTATATGGTCTGTGCCAGAGCTGGTGGGGGAGGCAGCTGGTGGTTGGGAGGCGGGGATAGTGCTGGGCAGACTTATACGGTCTGTGCCAGAGCCGGTGGTGGAAGGCAGGACTGGTGTTTGGGAGGCAGGGATAGTGCTGGGCAGACTTATACGGTCTGTGCCAGAACCGGTGGTGGGAGGCGGGGCTGGTGGTTGGGAGGCGGGCATAGTGCTGGGCAGACTTATATGGTCTGTGCCCTGAAAAGGACAGGTACAAATCAAGGTAAGGTATACACAAAAAGTAGCACTCTTGTTGGGCATACTGGATGGACCGTGCAGGTCTTTTTCTGCCGTCATCTACTATGTTACTATGTGCATTTCTTACCACTCATCTGGTATGTTCAAGCACGTTAAACATTCTAATGCACATAAACCTACAAATAAATGTTAGAATGTTTTAACTTGCATATAATGTGTGCATAAAAAAAAAACACTCAAAAATTGGGCTAAATGTGGGATAAAACTAATCAAAGTTATTTTGATTGTGAACAGCCTTACTTTTCATTCTCAGGGTTTGCACCAATAATCAAAGAAAAAATGTAAATCTACTTTTTCTTTGACTATTGCTACAACAAAATAAGTAGCCACACAGACTTGTTTCAGCTGTTTCGTGGACACCTTTTTAATGTAAAGCAATGCATGCAATTTTTAACATTCAAAACTATGTGCATTTGCTGCTTTCCATAAACTATCCCCACTCCTAGCAGTTTCCATGCAGAAATATTACAGCTGATAAATGCTTAACATTACAGATGTACAGCATGCATATGAGTAGAGTACAGACGAGACATTCTCAGGGGCTGCAGTGGGGAAGGGTTTGCGTATGCATATAAATTAACTACGAAAACACAACAGGGGTGTGGAATCACCGATAGACAATATTCATCAATAACATTAATATTCCACAATGAAACAGGAGATTAGACTTTCTCGTTCTCTTATTGGATTCTTTAAATGGAAGAAAAAACCTTAAAGAGCTCCAAATCACATGATTATACATCAATCTCTGGGATCAGATCTTCATCACTGGCAAAAACCTTCCAGGGGGATCATGAGCAAAGAAGCGGCTCTTGATACTGCTTCTCAAGATAAGTGCATTGCTCTCTAAGAAAATATATTGCACTATTTAACGTTGAATTGAAGATTCTATAGTTTAAAAGGATAACATTTTTGTGGAAGGATTTTCCCAGTGATGAAGATGTGATCCCAGAGATCGATGTATAGCTCCTAAAATCATGTGATTTCGAGCACTTTGAGGCTTTTCCTTCCATTTAAAGAATCCAATAAGATAAAGAGAGAGTTTGATCTTTTGTTTCATTGTAGAATATGCATATAAATTAAACCAGAAAGTTTATACAAATATAATTATAAGCACATACATTCACACATTTGTTTTGAAAAATTGCTGACATCTGCCCAGGGAAAAATGTGTGCTGACCATTTATGTGTGTGCTTTTTCTGCTTGTAAACATTTCCCCCCAGATTCTATATAGCGCGCCTAGCATTCTGTGCCAAAATCCAAGCCTATTCTGTAACAATGAGCGTAACTTAATTGGCTTAGTTGTTAACAGCACTTAACAAGCAATAATGAGCACTAATTGTCAATAATTAGAATTAGTGCACAGAACTCCCCAAGCGGATTCTGTAACACACTGAATCTAAATTTTAATGTGCGCAGGCAAAAAGGGGTGTGGTTATAGGCAGGGAAATGGGCATTTCATGAGTATTCTGAAATTTATGCATGCTGTTATAAGACTATGGCCCGGGATTTACGCCATGTTTTCATTGGTGTAAATGGAGGTGCGTGGTTTGAGGCGCTGGGATTCTGACTAAGCATAGTCTATATACCACGCCTAAATCTAGGCGTCACTTAGATATGCTTAGGCAGAAATGTTTTGTGCACAGATTTTTTAGGTGCCATATATAGAATCTGGCTCTTTTATATAGAGTATGTGATCTGTACACAGACATTTAGGCAGAGCTGGGGCCAGACTGTGAGGTATAAAATACAGAAGGAAATTGAGAAGTGCAGTCAAGATTAAACATACAGCAGGTGGAAGTAAGCCCCAGGTAACCCCTGAGGGAGTTTGTTGGTCTGCAATTTACAAATGTGCCTGTTGTCTTGCTTTGTTGATATGTTCAAACAATAAACAGATTTAAACATAAAACACAGAGGTTAAGTTTACAAAGCACTTTCTGCTTGTAAAGTATGTTTTAGATACAGACAAGTGCTCTTCTAAATCTGAATAGGGAAAGACACATGTAGTATGCAGGTGCACAGAAAGATACATATTGCACTTTTCTATGGATCTTGTCAAGATGTTACCAGGGATGATGACCAACCAAATACACATAATCTCCAGAGGTTGAACGTAGTATAATTTATTAAAAGACCAGATACAGAGATCACCCTGGAAAGCCTTTGGGCTTTAATTGCCAACTTGGGTAAAGCTTTGTGTCCACAAATTCAGGGCCATGAGTTCCGGGTTAAAAAATTGGAAGAAACTGTTGTAGTTTTGGAATCAGATAAGAAAGAAATGTTGGTAAAGACAAATTCTTTGGCTGAACAGCTAGAGAAAACACATGAGATACAAATAATGACAATCAAAGATGTCTCTAATATGAGGAGAAAAATTGAAAATTTGGAGAATGCTCAAAGATCAAAAAAACTTAAGATTTCTAAATTTCCCTAGGGTAGTTACTACGACCCCAAGAGAAATGGTAAATAGATATATGAAAGAGATATTAGGGTTCACAGAGGATACTTTTCCTCCATTGACTCAAGCTTACTATCTGCCTACTAAGATTTCTGATGAGCCAGTACAACAACTTGACCAACCTTTGGATGTCTCGGCAATTTTAAAAACACCAACAGTAGATTTAATGACTTCTGCAACTTTATTAGTTACCTTAACTTTATCTATGGATAAAATATTAATCATGAAAAAATTTTTCAAAAACAGAGAAAAAGAATTCCTGGGACTCACAGTCCGCATATTTCCTGATGTATCTAAAGATACCCAAAGGAAACATAGACAGTTTCTTCTGTTAAAACCAGGGGTGCTCCAGCTGGGAGCCACATTTCTTTTACGTTATCCTTGCAAATGTTAATTTCTCATAAGTCGGTAAAATATGTGTTGTATGAATCTGTACAACTATCTGAATTTATAACAGCCAGAAGATCTTTGAGTTGAAGCTTTTAAATGAAAAAGATACCGATATATAGACCGGTTTAATTTTCTTCAACTGATTTAATAGTAAACCCTCCTGTTTTGTTAATCTTGGATCTGAATTGTGGACTTGAGAGTACTTAGTCAAAAATGATTAATTTAATTTTGTTATATTTTCTTGTACTAATATTCTGACGAATGTACCTTTTCTATTTCAAGTGTAATGCTTGTTCTAATATTCAAATTTATATATATATATATATATATATATATATATATTATAATATACATACATAAAAGACCAGATACAATGGACTCGACACAGACCGTGTTTCAGCAACTGAAGTGCCTGCCTCTGGAGCAAAGTATCTATAACACATATATGAGATAAAATATTACAAAACTTTTACATAAAAATATACGTATAGGTATATGCGTACAAGCACATATTACAAAAAAAGGTATATACTGTATCTAATAAAATATGCTAAGACCGGTAAAAAAGGAAGCACTCAAAGAAATGTGTGCATTTAACAGGCAACTTGATTTCTAGAGAGGTGAACAGACAAACCATATGGAAAAAAAAAGTGCAAGATAGGCCAAACCAAGACAGAGGAAGGTTATCAGAAAATAATCTAGAACCAACCTGTTCTGAGAGTCTATAAAACACAGAGACTGCTCCATATAATCTTTATTACTTATTATATCTTTAATTTCAATTCTTATTTTTCAGTTTCTATGCTTGGATAACAAAATAAAAAAAACAATATGGTTTGGACATGGAACTGTTTCAGTTTTGCTGTAGTTACTTCTCTAGTGCACTTTAAAATTACATTTTTTGTACACAATCTTTGTTGTAAGCACAGAGAACGGTCACTGAGGTGTCACACAGTACTATATGCTTCTCTTAGCTTTTCAACCAGATTTTTTCTCTCTCCAGCATATTTTATGATACTGTGTTTTCATCTCATTCTTAGCATATTTTATTAGAAGTATAACCTTTTTCTGTAGTATGTTCTTATGTAAAACTTTTTGTAATATTTTATCTCATATATGTGCTATAGATACTTGACTCCTGAGGCAGGCACTTCTGTTGCCGAAACACGTCCGTGTCAAGTCCATTGTATCTGGGCTTTTATTAATGTACGACAATCACCTCTGGACATTTTGGGTGTTTGGTTGGTCAACATCCCTTCCCTACTTTTTCAGCGTTTCTACACTCCTTCATAGGGGATTTTTTTTTCCTCATTGATGGTGATAGTTGAAGGTGTTACCAGGGAAACAGTTGGACAGGATTGAAATATACTTGTGTAATTTATAAGAACACGTTTATATATGCACACTTTTCACTTGTTATAAAAATTTGCCCCATTGTGAAGAACGCATGCAATTTTACCCACATACCCCAAGATTCTATATCGTGCAACTTGAGTCACGCGTGCAAATCCATGTCACATTTTGGATTTGTGCACTTAATTAGCTTAATAAGCCAATCAGTGCTGATAATTAACTTAACAAGCAATTATTGACTAATTGGTATTAATTAGAATATATGCCCACAATGACAAAGGGGGTCCTTTACTAAGGTGTGCTAGTGGTTTTTAGCTCACGCTAAAACATCAGTTGGCACTAAATACTGAGACGCTCATTATAAAATTGCGCCCTTACAAACCAAGAACCTCACGCAAGCATAACTCGACACCATGGTTCAACGATGAACTGAAAAGTTAAAAACACAAACCAGGAAACCGAAACGAGCATGGAATAAAACAAAAGAGAACATACACTCAACACATGGAAACAGATAGAAACAAATACAATACGCAATAAGACAGGCCAAAAGATCATACTATAAAACCAAAATAGGGACAGATTACAAAGACATGAAGAAATTATATCAACTCGTGAACAAACTCCTAGACACTACTTGGTCAAGTGAACAAACTCCTAGACACCAACTTGGTCACTACCATGAATACAGATATCCCATCTGCAGATAAACTTGCGAAGTACTTCAATGAAAAAACTGTAAACCTATGCAACACGCTACCTCAGAACAACACAGACATTGAAAACTTTCTTAATGAATTGGACCAACCATTGCAGAATACCCAGCAGATCGGACCTGGTTAAAACTTCGCCCTCCTTACCGTCAAAACAGTTACCCAGGCGATTAGTAGGTACCTGTCCCAGCTACCTAATGAAATCCCCCCTGACTGCTTCATAGCAGAACCTCACATCCCACCTAAATTACATGCTTCAGCAAGGCCTCTTCCCTAAGGAAAATGCAATATCCTACTCACCCAATACCAAAAGATACCAAAAAAAAAAAAAAACCCCAAACAAAATCACTAACTACAGTCCAGTAGCATCTATCCCGTTGTGGTCAAACTGATGGAAAGCATGGTAACCAAACAACTTACAGATTACATAAACAAATTCCTCAATATTACATGAATCACAGTCAGGCTTTCACCCCCTCCACAGCACGGAAACAGTATTACTCACTCTTCTAGCCAAATTCAAGCAGGAAACAGCAACAGGCAAAACATCCTTCTCCTCCAATTCGACATGTCTAGTGCATTCGACACGGTAAACCATAATATATTAAGAAGATTACTAATAAGTTTGGCATTGGTGGAAACATACTTAACTAGATCAAGGGCTTCCTAACCACAAGAACATATCAAGTAAAATCAAATTCAAACATATCATCACCGTGGAAAGCAGACTGTGGAGTACTGCAAGGATCAGCGCTATCACCGATCCTATTCAACTTAATGATGACCCACTTGCCAAGTCCTTATCCAACCATGGCCTTACCCTTTCATATATGCAGACGATGTCACAATATACATTCCTTACAAAACCAAACTGACAGAAATCACCAACGAAAATCAGTTCGGCCATAACATCAAGGATTGATGGGCAAATGCATTTCAAACTAAAACCATAAGAAAAACTCATTGTCTCATCCTCTCATCCCAACACAGAGCGGAACTCCCCACAAGCAGCAACACTCCAGATCACACCCTTCCTATCTCAGACAGCTTGAAAATTCTCGGCGTTACAATGGACCGTAACTTAACACTAGAGAGCCAAGTGGCATCCACAACAAAGAAAATGTTCCACTCAATGTGGAAACTCAAACGCGTGAAGCAATTCTTCCCGAGGGAAACATTTCGCAACCTGATACAATCATGGTACTAAGCCACTTAGATTACTGCATGGAAATATTATAATGCCTTTGTATTGCTCCATTGTGCGAATGCACCTTGAATATTGTATGCAATTTTGGTCAGTGCCTCTCAAAACAAAGATATGGTGGAATTAGAAAAGGTATAGAGAAGGGTGACAAAAATAAAAAGAAGATGGGATGAATTTTCTATGAGGAAGGCTGAAAGCATCTAGGGCTCTTCAGCTTGGAGAAGAGATGGCTGAGAGGAGTTATGATAGAGAAAATATTGAGTGGAATGGAACAGGTAGACTTGAATCGCTTGTTTTCTCTTTCCAAAAATACTAGAACTAGGGGCACGCAATAAAGCTACTAAGTAGTAAGTTTAAAACGAATCAGAGAAAATATTTCTTCACTCAACGTGTAATTACATAGTACATAAGTAGTGCCATACTGGGAAAGACCAAAGGTCCCTCTAGCCCAGCATCCTGTCACCGACAGTGGCCAATCCAGGTCAAGGGCACCTGGCACGCTCCCCAAACGGAAAAACATTCCAGACAAGTTATACCTAAAAATGCGGAATTTTTCCAAGTCCATTTAATAGCGGTCTATGGACTTGTCCTTTAGGAATCTATCTAACCCCTTTTTAAACTCCGTCAAGCTAACCGCCCGTACCACGTTCTCCGCAACGAATTCCAGAGTCTAATTACACGTTGGGTGAAGAAAAATTTTCTCCGATTCGTTTTAAATTTACCACACTGTAGCTTCAACTCATGCCCTCTAGTCCTAGTATTTTTGGATAGCGTGAACAGTCGCTTCACATCCACCCGATCCATTCCACTCATTATTTTATACACTTCTATCATATCTCCCCTCAGCCGTCTCTTCTCCAAGCTGAAAAGCCCTAGCCTTCTCAGCCTCTCTTCATAGGAAAGTCGTCCCATCCCCACTATCATTTCGTCGCCCTTCGCTGTACCTTTTCCAATTCTACTATATCTTTTTTGAGATACGGAGACCAGTACTGAACACAATACTCCAGGTGCGGTCGCACCATGGAGCGATACAACGGCATTATAAAATCCGCACACCTGGACTCCATACCCTTCCTAATAACAACCCAACATTCTATTCGCTTTCCTAGCCGCAGCAGCACACTGAGCAGAAGGTTTTCAGCGTATCATCAACGACGACACCCAGATCCCTTTCTTGATCCGTAACTCCTAACGCGGACCTTGCAAGACGTAGCTATAATTCGGGTTCCTCTTACCCATATGCATCACTTTTGCACTTGTCAACATTGAACAACTCTGGAATTTGTTGCCACAGAATGTGGTAAAAGCAGTTAGCTTAGCAGGTTTAAAAAAGGTTGGGAAAAGGTTCCTAAAAGAAAAGTCCATAACCCATTATGAAGACGAACTTAGGAAAATCCACTGCTTATACCTTGGACAAGCAGCATAAATCTGTTTTACTCTTTTTGGATCTTGCAAGATACTTGTGACCTGAAACTGGTCACTATTGGCAAAGGATCTGGGCTTGATGAACCCTTCAGCTTGTCCTGGTATGCTGATTCTTATGTTCTTACTTTGTTGTAAATTACAGACTCCAAAACATCCTACTTACTCCGCTACCGAAAGATGCTAAGAAAAGCATAATGGACCTAACCAGCTATACGCCCAGTGGCATCTATTCCACTTATAACCAAACTCATGGAAGGCATAGTAACGAAACAACTTACTGAATACCTAAATAAACACTCAATCCTACACGAGTCTCAATCAGGATTTCGGTCAAAATCACAGCACCGAAACAGTTCCATGTCCGCTATGAACTCATTTAGACAAGCATTGCAACTGGTAACAACATACTCCTCCAATTTGACATGTTCAGCGCCTTTGACATGGTTAATCATGAATACTTTTACATATACTAGAATACTTCGGAGTAGGAGGCACAGTTCTCAAATGGATAGCAAACAAATAAATGGTTCAAAGGATTCCTGACCACAAGATCATCCAAGTAAAAATGAACGTGAACAGATCACTACCATGGACACCTGAATGTGGAGTGCCCCAAGGATCCCCCCTCTCACCACTTTATTCAACCTAATGATGATACCGTTAGCCAAACTTCTAGCCAATCAAAATCTCAACCCCTACATATATGCAGATGACTCACTATCTACATCCCGTTCAACCATGATCTAAATGAAATCACCAACGAGATCACCAAAGCCTCCAAATAATGCACACCTGGGCAGATGCATTCCAACTAAAACTTAATGCAGAAAAAACACGTCTGGTACTTACCTCACAATATAACACAAAATACTTCTTCACCATAACCACACCATACTGTTCTCTTCCTGTCTCACAAAACTTGAAAATTCTTGGAGTCACCATTGATCGAAACCTCACTCTTGATGACCATGTGAAAAACACTACGAAAAAGATGTTCTACTGCATGTGGAAACTCAAAGAGTAAAACCTTCCTCCCGAGATACATCTTCCGTACCTTGGTACAGTCAATGGTAATAAGTCATCTGGGACTACTACAACGCACTGTACACTGGCTGCAAAGAACAGACTATTAAAAAAACTCCAAACTGCCCAGAATACGGCCCGCCAGACTCATATATGGAAAAACTAAATATGAAAGTGCAAAACCCTTAGAGAGAAACTTCACTGGTTCCCACTTAGGGAACGCATTGCATTCAAGATCTGCACGATTGTACACAAAATCATTCACCGCAGACGCCCCAACCTACATGCTAAACCTCGTGACCTACCTCCCAGAAACCCCACAAGATCATCTCGCAAATTTCTCAACCTACACTTCCCCAGCTGTAAAGGCCTAAAAATACAAGCTGATGCATGTCACCACCTTCTCTTACATGAGCAACCGCAGTTATGGAACGCATTACCCATGAAAACCTGAAAAACAATCGATGAAACAACTACCTTTCACAAATCTCTGAAGACATATTTCTTCAACAAGGCCTACAGTGAAAACCTACAGCCCCACTAATCCACTTCACCAACCCACTCAGTTAGAAAGGCCCACCTTCTATAATACCTGATAACTCCCTCCCTTCTTCTTTCTTCCTTGATTAAGCTCTACACAATACTACACAATACTAACCATATTTGACATACTGGCATAACTATGTTAACAACACTATGTAAGACCACTTTGAGCCTGCAAATAGGTGGGATAGGTGGGATACAATGCAATAAAAATCAATCATCAATCAATAATAAATAAGGGGTTTGCCAGATGGTTTTTATATTATTATCCCTCCCCTGCTGTCATGCTTTTGCTGAGGGTGACCTGACTCACCGTGCTTCCATTTGCCAACTCTTCTCTTTTGTTTATGAGAAGTTGTTTTGCACCTGTGCAAGCAGACTGTGGTGAGAGTGCATGAGGGATTGATTGAGAATTATATTGTGAATACAGGGCTGAGGCAGAAAGCAGAATACGGGAGGGGTATGTAAGAGTAAGATCCAGAGACAGTCATTACAGTAGAAGTGCCTCAGCACTTACCTGAAGCCCTTCGCGGTGTGCCCAGGTTGGAAGGGGCCACCTTGAGAGTACAACTGCTGGTTTCCAGTGCCTGATGCCGAGGCCATCATTTTCTTTTCCGCTATGGATATGAAGAATAGTATAATAAATAAGAAGGTAGGCCTGCATTTGTATGAGAACACCTATATAATGAGCCCCTTAATTTGCACCTTACGAAAGACAAGTTTCAAAGCCACTGATGTGGGTAAATAGAGTTTTAACCAACATAAAATGGCCTCACTGAAACTGTCCTCATTGAAATGAGCATAAACGTGTACGGCTAATTTAGCTGTATGTAAAGGAGGAGTTCCTACCAGCATGTGGACACGCGATTCCACCCACAATGCAAAGTACACAGATATTATAAGGTTGTACTCTTTACTTTCTGTTTGAAAACCATCACTGTCTCCCACAGTATGTTCAAGGAGTGCTTAAGCTGTCTACAAGTACAAGCTGCCTGTAAAATAAATACTGTTTTCAACAAATGGTGCACAGAAGTGGAATGATTTGCTGTTAGCATGGAAGCTAAGTGGGATATTTTGAGTTTGCAGAAAAAATAATGCTTAGTCAAACAGAGACAAAAAAACTTAATGGCTTGACTAACTCCTAATAAAATCTAGGCTACTAAAATATACTTGCAGGAGAAAATCATTCAAAGTATTCGCAATTGGCAACCAGGTGGAGTCTCATATCTTTGCACGAATATTCACATCACTCCCTTGGTGACTCTATTACCGTGCATAGGTTTTAATCATCGACTGAAACCACCTCCACCCTAATTGTTATAATGCCTTAACATAACATACCAAAAAATGCAAACTTTTGTGAATATATATAAAAAGTACAAAAGACACTTAGCCTTGCGGAGCAGTTAAACTCCCTTATTCAGACTGGGTGTGTAGAGGCCCCTATGCACGGTAATAGAGTCACCAAGGGAGTGATGTGAATATTCGTGCAAAAGATTGAGAACTCCCCCTGGTTTGCCAATTGCGAATACTTTGAATGATTTTCGCCTGCAAGTATATTTTAGTAGTCACAGAGAGGCAAACGAGGAGCAGAGATCATAGTAACATGAACGGCAGAAAAAGACCTGCACGGTCCATCCAGTCATGCCCAACAAGATAACTCATATGTGCTACTTTTTGTGTATACCTTACCTTGATTTGTATCTGTCTTTTTCAGGGCATAGACGGTATAAGTCTGCCCAACACTAGCCTCGCCTCCCAACCACCAGCCCCCAGATCACTAGATGAACGTGGTACAGACAGTCCAAGACGAACAATACTGTGACAACCAGTAAGGTATACCAAAGATCATTTATTTTGTTTTATCCAATTCTGGCGTCACGGTGTTTTTTTCATCCATTGATTGTTAATCCTAGACTGTTTGAACCAGGTTTTCTGAGCTGACAAAAAATGCTTATTCAGAAGCCTATGACTATCTTAACTTTGATGTTATAATTTTAGGTTATATAACCAATAGGCCAAATATGATTTGTATACATGTATTGCATACATTTTATGTTAATGTTTATCAGTATCTGCTTAAGCGTGTAGTGGATAGGTGAAATATAAATGAAATAAAATAAACAAAATTGGTGCATTGTGCACAGCCTAGAATAACCCACATACATTAGAACATAAAACATAAGAACAGACATACTGGGTATATCTAGCCCAGTATCCTGCATACAACAGTGGCCAATCCAGGTCACAAGTACCTGGCAGAAACCCAAATAGCAGCAACATTCCATGCTACCAATCCCAGGGCAAGCAGTGGCTTCCCCCACGTCCATCTCAACAGCAGACTAACCTACTCTAGTCTGCACGTTAACCCACTCTAGAATAACATACCTGTGCATATGGAGGATAATTTATAATAGGTTGCCTAATAATGAATTTGCATTCCTCATCGAAGATTAGTACTTGCAACTCTATATCTGCTTGGGAACACAACCTACAAACTCCCGCACCATAGTCTCTGTTTCGTCTAGTTCACCCATCCAAACCCACCCCTCCCCCTCCTTAGCTCATTCTTGGTTTGACTTTAATGCCCCCACATTGATAACATATGAGAGTTGCTAAGTTCAGTCAGGAAAATACTTGTGCTCTTGACCCAGTTCAATTCACTTAGCTAGGGATTTCATCTTATGAGCTTCTTCCTCTAGCTCTCTCTCTATGGTATCCAATAGTTTGACGACTGGAAACGTACCTATAGCTTGGAAAACAGCAATTGTCTGACCCATTCAGAGAAATATAACCTTGACTCTTCCAAAGCTTCCAATAATAGACCAGTCTCCTATCTTCTATTTCTCTCTAAGATTACAGAAACAGTTTCTCCTACATTTGCACGCAACTATGGAACGCACTACCGAAGGCCATAAAAACAATGCAAGACCTAACTATCTCCGAAGGCTACTGAAAACTGAACTGTTCAAGAAGGCATACCATAAATAACCATCCTAACTATTAAATAATAAGAATGATCATGAACCAGACAGAACCAAACTCTTATCACTTGACTGACTAACCTCATTGCTATTAACGAACAAGCACTACCACTTTAATCCTAATGTCGAAAATGATTTTTATATAATTGATGACCTAACATATGTTACAAGCCAATCTATAACTCAGGAATCTATGTGAAATACCATAACGTATCTTCTTTACCATGTATGTACGCACCTTAAGGCAATACCACTTTAATCCTTATATCGAAAACGATTTCTCTATAATTGATGATCTAACATATGTTACATTCCAATCTAACACTCACGCCTGCCAGGTATGTGGCTTGGAGCACCATGCCGTGACGGCGAGCCCAGAGCCACATGCTGACGGCTTCCTGACACAGGGGGCGAGATCCGGTGCCCCCCCTGCTTGTTGATGTAATACATGGCAACCTGTTGTCTGTCTGAATTTGGATAATTTGGTGGGACAGCCGATCTCTGAAAGCCTTCAGAGCGTTCCAGACCGCTCGTAACTCCAGGAGATTGATCTGCAGATCGCGTTCCTGGAGGGACCAGCTTCCTTGGGTGTGAAGCCCATCGACATGAGCTCCCCACCCCAGCAGAGACGCATCCGTAGTCAGCACTTTTTGTGGCTGAGGAATTTGGAAAGGACGTCCCAGAGTCAAATTGGACCAAATCGTCCACCAATACAGGGATTTGAGAAAACTCGTGGACAGGTGGATCACGTCTTCTAGATCCCCAGCAGCCTGAAACCACTGGGAAACTAGGGTCCATTGAGCGGATCTCATGTGAAGGCGGGCCATGGGAGTCACATGAACTGTGGAGGCCATGTGGCCCAGCAATCTCAACATCTGCCGAGCTGTGATCTGCTGGGACGCTCGCACCTGCGAGACGAGGGACAACAAGTTGTTGGCTCTCGCCTCTGGGAGATAGGCACGAGCCATCCGAGAATCCAGCAGAGCTCCTATGAATTCGAGTCTCTGCAGTGGGAGAAGATGGGACTTTGGATAATTTATCACAAACCCCAGTAGCTCCAGGAGGCGAATAGTCATCTGCATGGACTGTAGAGCTCCTGCCTCGGATGTGTTCTTCACCAGCCAATCGTCGAGATAAGGGAACACATGCACTCCCAGTCTGCGAAGTGCCGCTGCTACTACAGCCAAGCACTTCGTGAACACTCTGGGCGCAGAGGCGAGCCCAAAGGGTAGCACACAGTACTGGAAGTGACGTGTGCCCAGCTGAAATCGCAGATACTGTCTGTGAGCTGGCAGTATCGGGATGTGCGTGTAGGCGTCCTTCAAGTCCAGAGAGCATAGCCAATCGTTTTCCTGAATCATGGGAAGAAGGGTGCCCAGGGAAAGCATCCTGAACTTTTCCTTGACCAGATATTTGTTCAGGGCCCTTAGGTCTAGGATGGGACGCATCCCCCCTGTTTTGTTTTCCACAAGGAAGTACCTGGAATAGAATCCCAGCCCTTCCTGCCCGGATGGCACGGGCTCGACCGCATTGGCGCTGAGAAGGGCGGAGAGTTCCTCTGCAAGTACCTGCTTGTGTTGGAAGCTGTAAGACTGAGCTCCCGGTGGACAATTTGGAAGTTTGGAGGCCAAATTGAGGGTGTATCCTTGCCGGACTATTTGAAGAACCCACTGATCGGAGGTTATGAGAGGCCACCTTTGGTGAAAAAACTTTCAACCTCCCTCCGACAGGCAGGTCGCCCGGCACTGACACTTGGATGTCGGCTATGCTCTGCTGGAGCCAGTCAAAAGCTCGTCCCTTGCTTTTGCTGGGGAGCCGAGGGGCCTAGCTGAGGCGCACGCTGCTGACGAGAGCGAGTGCGCTAGGGCTTAGCCTGGACCGCAGGCTGTCGAGAAGGAGGATTGTACCTACGCCTACCAGAAGAGTAGGGAACAGTCTTCCTTCCCCCATAAAAACGTCTACCTGTAGAGGTAGAGGCTGAAGGCTGCCGGCGGGAGAACTTGTCGAAAGCGGTATCCCGCTGGTGGAGCTGCTCTACCACCTGTTCGACCTTCTCTCCAAAAATATTATCCGCACGGCAAGGCGAGTCCGCAATCCGCTGCTGGATCCTATTCTCCAGGTCGGAGGCATGCAGCCATGAGAGCCTGCGCATCACCACACCTTGAGCAGCGGCCCTGGACGCAACATCAAAGGTGTCGTACACCCCTCTGGCCAGGAATTTTCTGCACGCCTTCAGCTGCCTGACCACCTCCTGAAATGGCTTGGCTTGCTCAGGAGGGAGCTTATCTACCAAGCCCGCCAGCTGCCGCACATTATTCCGCATATGTATGCTCGTGTAGAGCTGATAGGACTGGATTTTGGCCACGAGCATAGAAGAATGGTAGGCCTTCCTCCCAAAGGAGTCTAAGGTTCTAGAGTCCTTGCCCGGGGGCGCCGAAGCATGCTCCCTAGAACTCTTAGCCTTCTTTAGGGCCAAATCCACAACTCCAGAGTCGTGAGGCAACTGAGTGCGCATCAGCTCTGGGTCCCCATGGATCCGTACTGGGACTCGATCTTCTTGGGAATGTGGGATTACTTAATGGCTTGGTCCAGTTCGCCAGCAATGTCTTTTGAGGACATGATGCATGGTACTGTGGACGCTTCCTTAGGTGGAGAAGGATAGTCCAAGAGCTCAAACATTTCAGCCCTGGGCTCGTCCTCCACAACCACTGGGAAGGGGATGGCCGTAGACATCTCCCGGACAAAGCTGCAAAAGACAGACTCTCGGGAGGAGAAAGCTGCCTTTCAGGGGAGGGAGTGGGATCAGAAGGCAGGCCATCAGACTCCTCGTCAGAGAAATATCTGATGTCCTCCTCCTCCTCCCACGAGGCCTCACCATCGGTATCAGACACAAGTTCACGGACCTGTGTCTGAAGCCGTGCCCGGCTCGAGTCCGTGGAACCACGGCCACGGTGGGTGAGCGTCGAGAAGGTAGACTCCCTTGCCTGCACCGGCGAAGCTCCCTCTGCCGACGTCGTCGGGGAGCCTTCCTGGGAGGCGACCGCAGTCGGTACCGCAAGCGAAACCGATGTCGGAGACCTCACCCCGGGCAAGGGGCCAGCTGGCGCCTCACTCGATGGTACCGGTGGCGCAAGCACCCCCGGTACCGGAGGGGAAGGGCACAATAGCTCTCCCAGGATCTCTGGGAAGACGGCCCGGAGACTCTCGTGCAGAGCGGCTGTGGAGAAAGACGTGGAAGCCGATGTAGGTGTCGATGTCAGAGTCTGTTCCGGGCGTGGAGGCTGTTCCGGGCTGTCCATAGTGGAGCGCATCGACACCTCTTGAACAGAGGGTGAGCGGTCCTCTCGGTGCCGATGCCTACTGGGTGCCGACTCCCTCGGCGATCCTGAGCTCTCGGTGCCGATACGGGAAGGGACCGGTGTCGATGCTTCTTTGACTTTTTAGAACGAAGCATGTCACCGGAGCTTCCCGGCACCGACGAGGAGGACGTAGAATCCAGCCGTTGCTTCCTCGGGGCCGAGGCCGAAGGTCGGTCTCGGGGGGGGGGGGGGGGGGGGGCTGTACCGCAGGAGCCCTCAGGGTAGGGGGAGACCCACCCGAAGGCTCACCGCCACCAGCAGGGGAATGGACAGCCCTCACCTGCACTCCAGTCGAAGCACCACTGTCCGACGACATCAGCAGAAGTGGAGGTCCCGGTACCACCGACGCAGCCTTCCGATGTCTCAGCCCGATGCAGAGGGTCGATGCCTCGATGCACTCGATGCAGTCGCGGCCGAGGACGGAGGTCTGGACGCTGTCGACGTCGATGCACTCGATACTCCCGGTGCCAATGCCGACGAAGAGCCTGAGAACAAAACGTTCCACTGGGCCAATCTCGCTACCTGAGTCCGCTTTTGTAAAAGGGCGCACAGACTACAGGCCTGCGGGCGGTGCCCAGCCCCCAGACACTGAAGACACGACGCGTGCCTGTCAGTGAGCGAGATTACCCGGGCGCACTGGGTGCACTTCTTGAAGCCGCTGGGAGACTTCGAAAAAGTCACGCCGGCGAGATCAAAACTCGTGATTGCGTAAGGCACCAAAAAGAGAGGGAGAAAAAATTCGACCTGAGGCCTCAAAAGGGCCTACCCCGAAGACGAAAAGAAACTTACCGGGGCAAAAACTGAAAATAGAGGAAAGGGAAAAAGACCGAAAAGGTCTTCTTCCGAAATCCTTTTTTTTTTTTTTTTTTGTAGCGAAAAGTCAAAAGAGACGCGCGAGGTCAACTTAAGGGGCGCGAACGGCGTAACACGACTGTACCGAGCGCGGACAAAAGAAGACTGGCCGGCACGAGCCGGTTTCGGGCAGGAAGACGGCCGCGCATGCGCGGTGCGCATCGGCGCGAGGGCTAGCAAAGGCTTTTGCTAGTGAAGATTCCGATTGGAGGGGCTGCCGTGGACGTCACCCATCAGTGAGAACAAGCAGCCTGCTTGTCCTCGGAGAATCAACAATTTAAACCCCTCAGAGCACAGCAGGGGAGGCTTAGCCTCTCCAAGCCTCTTATACCGGGCGCCTATGGTTACTAACTTATCTGTCCCGTTTGTCTGTCCTAATTAGATTGTAAGCTCTGTCAAGCAGGGACTGTCTCTTCATGTTTAAGTGTACAGCGCTGCGTATGTCTAGTAGTGCTATAGAAATGATAAGTAGTAGTAGTTATTTGAAGATAGTCACAATCTCCAAACCACAAAAGTTTAGTCTTTTGCTTATTCATTTTTTTAAAAATGTGTAGTTGCCCATTCATCAATAATTGAAAAATATCTTTGCAACATAGAAATAGTATCTGAATAATTTGCTGAAACAGGGAACAAAAGAAAAATATTGTCCACATAAGAATTTGGACCTATAGATAAAAGTGATGTTTCATTATATTTATCTAATTATTGCCACACTGGGACAGACAAAACGTCAATCAAGCCCAGCATCCTGTTTCCAACAGTGGCCAATACAGTCACAAATACCTGGCAAGTTCCCAAAACGTTCAATACATTTTATGCTGCTTATCCCAGAAATAACAAAAAAAATATGCCCAGAGTGTATGAATGCAAATATAATAACCCTAAGGGCTATTGACTAAGGTGAGGAAGAGTCTCATATGTAATATAGGATAGTATTTCTTTCACTCAACAGGTGAATCACTTGTTCGTGTTCATATCTTAATCATTGACTCAGCCTCCACCATCCTAAGTCTACTAACAAAAAAGGTATATAACTAGTGACTTGTACAAAATTCTTAATAAAGTAATGCACACTGCACTTATCTTAGGCAGGTTGGTGCGCTCTTAAACCCCGACAGGTCCCCGTTTCGTATTCACTTTGTCAAGGGGGAGTGCCACCAAATCCAATTACTGCCCCAGACAACTGTGTGTGCTAGCTCATAGGTCAGTACTAGTTATACAGTGGGGGAAATAAGTATTTGATCCCTTGCTGATTTTGTAAGTTTGCCCACTGACAAAGACATGAGCAGCCCATAATTGAAGGGTAGGTTATTGGTAACAGTGAGAGATAGCACATCACAAATTAAATCCGGAAAATCACATTGTGGAAAGTATATGAATTTATTTGCATTCTGCAGAGGGAAATAAGTATTTAATCCCTCTGGCAAACAAGACCTAATACTTGGTGGCAAAACCCTTGTTGGCAAGCACAGCGGTCAGACGTCTTCTGTAGTTGATGATGAGGTTTGCACACATGTCAGGAGGAATTTTGGTCCACTCCTCTTTGCAGATCATCTCTAAATCATTAAGAGTTCTGGGCTGTCGCTTGGCAACTCGCAGCTTCAGCTCCCTCCATAAGTTTTCAATGGGATTAAGGTCTGGTGACTGGCTAGGCCACTCCATGACCCTAATGTGCTTCTTCCTGAGCCACTCCTTTGTTGCCTTGGCTGTATGTTTGGGTCATTGTCGTGCTGGAAGACCCAGCCACGACCCATTTTTAAGGCCCTGGCGGAGGGAAGGAGGTTGTCACTCAGAATTGTACGGTACATGGCCCCATCCATTCTCCCATTGATGCGGTGAAGTAGTCCTGTGCCCTTAGCAGAGAAACACCCCCAAAACATAACATTTCCACCTCCATGCTTGACAGTGGGGACGGTGTTCTTTGGGTCATAGGCAGCATTTCTCTTCCTCCAAACACGGCGAGTTGAGTTCATGCCAAAGAGCTCAATTTTTGTCTCATCTGACCACAGCACCTTCTCCCAATCACTCTCGGCATCATCCAGGTGTTCATTGGCAAACTTCAGACGGCCGTCACATGTGCCTTCCGGAGCAGGGGGACCTTGCGGGCACTGCAGGATTGCAATCCGTTATGTCGTAATGTGTTACCAATGGTTTTCGTGGTGACAGTGGTCCCAGCTGCCTTGAGATCATTGACAAGTTCCCCCCTTGTAGTTGTAGGCTGATTTCTAACCTTCCTCATGATCAAGGATACCCCACGAGGTGAGATTTTGCGTGGAGCCCAGATCTTTGTCGATTGACAGTCATTTTGTACTTCTTCCATTTTCTTACTATGGCACCAACAGTTGTCTCCTTCTCGCCCAGCGTCTTACTGATGGTTTTGTAGCCCATTCCAGCCTTGTGCAGGTGTATGATCTTGTCCCTGACATCCTTAGACAGCTCCTTGCTCTTGGCCATTTTGTAGAGGTTAGAGTCTGACTGATTCACTGAGTCTGTGGACAGGTGTCTTTCATACAGGTGACCATTGCCGACAGCTGTCTGTCATGCAGGTAACGAGTTGATTTGGAGCATCTACCTGGTCTGTAGGGGCCAGATCTCTTACTGGTTGGTGGGGGATCAAATACTTATTTCCCTCTGCAGAATGCAAATAAATTCATATACTTTCCACAATGTGATTTTCCGGATTTAATTTGTGATGTGCTATCTCTCACTGTTACCAATAACCTACCCTTCAATTATGGGCTGCTCATGTCTTTGTCAGTGGGCAAACTTACAAAATCAGCAAGGGATCAAATACTTATTTCCCCCACTGTATACCTTTTTTGTTAGTAGACTTAGGATGGTGGAGGCTGAGTCAATGATTAAGATATGAACACAAACAAGTGATTCACCTGTTGAGTGAAAGAAATACTATCGTGTATTACATATGAGACTCTTCCTCACCTTAGTCAATAGCCCTTAGGGTTATTATATTTGCATTCATACACTCTGTGCATATTTTTTGTCATTTTGTGTCATTGGACAGAGTGACGGTCCACAATTGTTTGACAGTAGTATCCCAGAAATAAGCAGTGGATTTTCCTCAAAGTTATTTTAATAATGGTCAATGGACTTTTCCTTTAGGAAGAAACCCAAAACTTTTTTCAAACCCCGCTAAGCTAACCGCCTTTACCACATTCTCTGGCAACGAATTCCAGAGTTTAATTACACATTGAGTGAAGAAAATTTTAATCGATTCGTTTTAAATTTACTACTTTGTAGCTTCATTGCATGCCCCCCAGTCCTAGTATTTTTGGAAAGAGTAAACAAACGATTCACGTCTACTGATTCCACTCCACTCAGTATTTTATAGACCTCCTATCATATCTCCCCTCAGCCATCTTTTCTCCAAGCTGAAGAGCCCTAGCCGCTTCAGCCTATTCTCATAGGAAAGTCTTCCCATCCCCTTTATCATTTTTGTCACCCTTCTCTGTTCCTTTTCTAATTCCACTACTGGGCTCAGTTTCAAAAGAGAAAAACGTCCAAAAAGTGGCATAAGTCTGCATTTGGACTTTTTTCTCACAAAAACGTCCAAATCAGTATTTTCAAAACCTATTTTTAGACGTTTTTTTCTGAAGTCCGACAGAAGTGCATCCAAATCTCAAGGGGGAGTGTCAGGGGCATGTTCAGGGCGGAACTTGGGCGTTCCTAAGACTTATAATGGAACAAAACAAAACCATCCAGGACTAAAACTTAGACGTTTTGAGGTAGACCCATTTTTTATGATGAAAATGGACCAAAAAAAAGATGTCCAAATCACAAAACGTCCATAGTATTTTCGAACACAAAAGATCCATCCACATCCATAGACATCCATCTTTTTTTAAAATGACCTTCTTTCCTGTTTGGAATTCTGATTTAGATTTTTTTTTTTTTTTAAATGCCCCACCATGTTACTTACAAGCAGTTATTCCTGCAAACATCTCTGCAAACCTTGGATCTCTTTCCTGGGAGAAGATGGGCTCAGGTTTATCAACCACAGGTTTTCCACTTTCATGGATGCTGGCTGAAAGATTTGAAACTGGTACCTGCATTGAAAGCATGCATAAAAGTCAATACAAAAGAAGTTGCTGTTAAACTTAGATACAGACTCAGATGTTTTCCCTGATAACACTGCACAATTGAAAGATTTATTTTGATGATGAACCAGACTGAAAGTTGTCAGAAACTACTGGTGGTTAAAAAACTTTCAACTATCATAAGATTACATTTTTGTACTCAAGGAGAGGGAGGAGGGAAGGGGGTGGGGCTTGCAAGGGAAAGGTGGAAGAGGGTATTGGGGCTATTGATAGGAAACATTGAGTGGAGTATAAAAAAAACAAAAAAATGTGAGGTAATTGTTTGATTTGATTGTTCTTGTGTTATGTTATTCATATCTTAATGCTATCTGATTGTGTGATTGTCATCCTATATAATAATTCTCACCTCCAACGTTCTATGCTTGGGACCGTGGCTCCCTGGCTGCAAGTGGTCTGCGAGGCAGACACGCACGGACGTCACTGATGTCAACACAGCTGATTCCAAGGCAAGGGGAGGAGTAGGGAAACACGCGCAGCGTGTTTCCCTACTCCTTCTACTGCCTCGGAATCAGCTGTCACCCCCCCTCCGCGCTATGGCCCCCTCGAAACCCACCCCCTCCCGTAAACCTGTCGATCCCCCCCCCCAGAATGCCGAAAACCGCACCCCCCCTCCCGCCGCTGTTGTGCACTACCTTCGGGTGGGTTCCTCAATCATCTTCTTAGAAAGTTTAACTCCGTGATTGAGGAACCTACGGGAAGGGAAGGTAGCACAACAACGGTGGTGGCGGCAGTTTTCGCTGGCACGGGGGGGGAACGACAGGTTCGCGGAAGGGGGGGTTCGAGGGGCCGTAGCACGGGGGGGGGGGGGGGGAATTGCCTGCCTAAGGCCCGTTTCCTTGCCTACAGAAACGGGCCTTTTTTACTAGTATTGGATAATTATGTGTCTTGTTACTTGTTTTCAATAAAATATCATTTAAATTAAAAAAACTACTGGTGGTTAAATGCAAGAAAACCAAATTACTTACCTGCAGCATGTGTTCCCTATGAATAGTATGCTATAAGCAAATCTCCTTCAATTCAGGAAAGAAATGAAAACCTATCACTTAAAAAAATTCTACAGCTAACTACAAAAACTATCGTTGCCCTTTCTCTTCAAATCTACCTCTCCAAAAACTATATGAATATCTATCTCCTAAAAAATTCTATAATTAACTACAAAAGCTATTGTTGCCTTTTTCTATTCAAATCCACCTCCACAAAAACCCTATTGAATAACTACATGAACTATAGATGCAGGGCCGTGCCTAGGGTCTCTGGCGCCCCCCTGCAGACTATCAGTTGGCGCCCCTACCCCCCGTGAAAATGATCACGCCCCCCCCCCCCCCCCCAGTGAAAATGATCGCTCACCACTTGCCACACTGACAGGAATTGTCAGCAATATTCTTAGAAACAAATTGCTATACATTGCAAAATAAGATAGCAGATGTAAATTCTCAAAGTGGACATATTCCAAACGCTAGACAAAAATTAAACTGAACCCCCAAGATGCCAGACTCTGCATACAATGCAACACCACAGAAACAGAAAATGTCCCCTAGTACTGTGCAAAATATAAAGACTGCAGATGTAAATTTGAAAAAAACTAACAAGAACCAATCACCACTTTACAAATTAACAAATAGAAATAAAACAAATATAGAAAATAAAATAATACCATTTTATTGGACTAATACATTTAGCTTTCAGAGGCCAAAACATCCTTCCTCAGGTCAATACAGTATAGTGCTGTTACAGTATCCTATCCTGACCTGAGGAAGGGGGTTTTGTTCTCCGAAAGTTAGTCAAAATGTATTAAAATTAGTCCAATAAAAAGATTACCTATTATCAGTGCTTTTTTTGTGCCGGTACGCAACGGTACGGCGTACCGGCACCTTTTTTTTGCTCCCCCCGCCCCGTGACGGACGCAGTGCCAGCCCCCATTTCCGGCCGCTGCTGCTTCTCCTGTTGAGCAGCAGCGGCCACTACACAAAGAAAAAGATTTAAAAAAAACTTCAAACCTGGCTGAAACGCGGCACCCCGGCACTGTAGACAGCCATTAGGCATTGGCTGTTGCCCCGCAGCCGCTCCTCCTCTTGCCTCTACGTCACTGCGCTCCTCCGGGGTCTTCCTCCAGGGGCAGTGACGTAGAGGCAAGAGGAGGAGCGGCTGTGGGGCAACAGGCAATGCCTAATGGCTGTCTACACAATGCCGGGGTGCCGCGTTTCAGCCAGGTTTCAATTTTTTTTAACTTTTTCTTTGTGTAGCGGCCGCTGCTGCTCAACAGGAGAAGCAGCAGCGGCCGGAAATAGAGGCTGGTGCCGCGTGCGTCGCGACTTCGCGCCGTTCGCGGGAAACTTGGCAGGGAGAGGGAAACCAACAGAGGGAAGGATTGGGGAGAGAGAAAAAGAGGGAATCCAACAGAGGGAAGGATTGGGGAGAGAGAGAAAGAGGAAAACCAACAGAGGGAAGGATTGGGGAGAAAGAGGGAAACCAACAGAGGGAAGGATTGGGGAGAGAGAGAAAGAGGGAAGGATTGGGGAGAGAGAGAGAAAGAGGGAAAACAACAGAGGGAAGGATTGGGGAGAGAGAGAAAGAGGGAAACCAATAGAGGGAAGGATTGGGGAGAGAGAAAAAGAGGGAAAACAACAGAGGGAAGGCTTGGGGAGAGAGAGAAAGAGGGAAAACAACAGAGGGAAGGATTGGGGGGAGAGAGAGAGGGAAAACAACAGAGGGAAGGATTGGGGAAAGAGGGAAAACAACAGAGGGAAGGATTGGGGAGAGAGAGGGAAAAACAGATGGAAGGATGGGGAGAGAGAGGGAAAACAGATGGAAGGATTGGGGAGAGAGGGGAAAACAGATGGAAGGATTGGGGAGAGAGGGGAAAACAGATGGAAGGATGGGGAGAGAGGGAAAAACACAGATGGAAGGATTGGGGAGAGAGGGAAAAACAGATGGAAGGATGGGGAAAGAGAGAGGGAAAACAGATGGAAGGATGGGAAAAGAGGGGGAAAACAGATGGAAGGATGGGGAGAGAGGGGGAAAAACAGATGGAAGGATGGGGAGAGAGAGAGGGAAAACGGAAAGATGGGGAGAGAAGAGGGAAGACGCTGGATGGAAGAATGCAGAAAGAAATAGGGGAGAGAAAGCAGAGCTGCTGGATGGAAAAGGGGAATAGAGAAAGACTGGAGAATAAGAGGAAGGGCATGGGGAGAACAAGGGTGAGGAAAAGATGAAAAGCCACAGGTAGATGAAGGAAATTAAAGAATGGATAGTAAGAATGAATTAAATCTGGACAGAGAGAGCCTGAAAAATATTGAATAAAGCAAAGAAAAAGGAGACAAAAATGACAAATGGCACAGAAGAGTTAAGCGAAAACAAAGGAAAGCAGAATCACAGACTGGGACCAATATGGAAAGAAAAACAGTCACCAGACAACAAAGGTAGAAAAAAAATCATTTTATTTTCATTTTAGTGTTTGTAATATGTCCAATTTGAGAATTTACATTGGCTGTCTTATTTTGCACTGGGTATACTGGAGCTGTAAGAGCTTACATTGATTATTTATAATGAAAAAAATCACGATATTTTTTTTCTCCTATAGTACTGTAATATTTTCAATGATGTCTGTTTATATGCGCCATGGCTGGTGTAGGGGGTGTGGTTAATGTGGGTGTGGCTATCATAGGGGTGGAGCCATATGTGGTGACCCCGCCCATAATGAGTACCGGCACCTTTTTTTCTACAAAAAAAGCACTGCCTATTATAAACATTTATTAACACAGCTACAATACTACTATATCCTAAAGCAAAAAAATAAAAGTAAATATTTTATTTACAGTTTGTTGTCTCTGGTTTCTGCTTTCCTCATCTTCTCTTCACTGCTTCCTTCCTTCCATCCAGCATCTGTCTTTGTTCTCTCTCTGCCATCCAGGACCTTGCGAGACTGGGAGAATGGGCGTGCAAGTGGCAGATGAAGTTCAATGTTGACAAGTGCAAAGTGATGCATGTGGGTAAGAGGAACCCGAATTATAGCTACGTCTTGCAAGGTTCCACGTTAGGAGTTACGGATCAAGAAAGGGATCTGGGTGTCGTCGTCGATGATACGCTGAAACCTTCTGCTCAGTGTGCTGCTGCGGCTAGGAAAGCGAATAGAATGTTGGGTGTTATTAGGAAGGGTATGGAGTCCAGGTGTGCGGATGTTATAATGCCGTTGTATCGCTCCATGGTGCGACCGCACCTGGAGTATTGTGTTCAGTACTGGTCTCCGTATCTCAAAAAAGATATAGTAGAATTGGAAAAGGTACAGCGAAGGGCGACGAAAATGATAGTGGGGATGGGACGACTTTCCTATGAAGAGAGGCTGAGAAGGCTAGGGCTTTTCAGCTTGGAGAAGAGACGGCTGAGGGGAGATATGATAGAAGTGTATAAAATAATGAGTGGAATGGATCGGGTGGATGTGAAGCGACTGTTCACGCTATCCAAAAATACTAGGACTAGAGGGCATGAGTTGAAGCTACAGTGTGGTAAATTTAAAACGAATCGGAGAAAATTTTTCTTCACCCAACGTGTAATTAGACTCTGGAATTCATTGCCGGAGAACGTGGTACGGGCGGTTAGCTTGATGGAGTTTAAAAAGGGGTTAGATAGATTCCTAAAGGACAAGTCCATAGACCGCTATTAAATGGACTTGGAAAAATTCCGCATTTTTAGGTATAACTTGTCTGGAATGTTTTTACGTTTGGGGAGCGTGCCAGGTGCCCTTGACCTGGATTGGCCACTGTCGGTGACAGGATGCTGGGCTAGATGGACCTTTGGTCTTTCCCAGTATGGCACTACTTATGTACTTATGTACTTATGTCTGCCCTCTCTGCTGTCCCCTTCATCCAATGTCTGCCCTCTCTCCCTGCCCCTTCCATCTACATCTGCCCTCTATCTCAGCACCTTCCATCCACCATCTGCCCCTGTCTGCCCTCTCTCTCCCCCTTCCATTCACTGTCTGCCCTTTCTATCGCTTCCATCCACTGTCTGCCCTTTCTCTCTGTCCGCTCAATCCACCATTTGCCCTCCCTCTCCCATCCATCTATGGTCTGCCCTCCCTCTGACTCCCCCTTCCATCTAGGATCTGTCCCCTCTCTCTGCCCCTTTTTTTCAGCCCCCAGTTCCAGCCCCACTATCCCACCAGTCCCCAGTTTCAGCCCTATCCCTTTTCTCCCACCAGTCTTGAGCTTCGGCCCCCAGCCACTTCTCCCTGTCCCCTTTTCAGCCCCCAGTTTCAAACCCAGCCCTTTTCTCTCACTAGTCCCAAGCTTCAGCCCCAGCCACTTCTCCCTGTCTTCTTTTCAGCCCCCAGTCCCCACAGTTTCAGCTCTTGTCTGACGTCAGAAGAAGGCGGGACACTGAGGGAACCAATGAGTGCAAGGGAAGGGAGACGTCGGCAGCGCTTTCACCGACGCTGCTGCAGCGGCTGCGACCGAGGTAATTTAAAGTCCTCGGGGGCGCGGGGCGAGGGTAAGCACCGCGGTGGCGCCCTCCAGAGGTGGGCGCCCCCCTGCGGCGCTTACCTCGCTTACCGCATCGGCACGGCCCTGTATAGATGCCCTCTCCACATCGCAAATCACTACTGTAGCTTCACCAAAAAGTAAATTGTAAGCCATGTTGAACCAAAATGTGTTTTTGGATAATAGTGGGATACACGAACGCATGCATGCATAAATAAATAAAATAAAATAAGTCCTCACAGATGGGAAATGTCATCCAAAAGAGCCCTTGCGAAGGAGTGTGTGACAGAATTGTGGGTTTATAAGCCTGTGATAATTGTTTTGATAATTGGTTGATTATTGCAAGAAAGAAATTATCCCACGGGGATTGTGTATGACAAAAGCCCCTAAATTGTTTCCTGAAGATCTGGACTTCGTTAATCAATGGAACAGCATTTTGAATCAGTGTTCATTGGACCTTATGTTGTTGTTAATTCAAACCATACAGTTGAAATTGGTACAGAATAAACCAAAGCTCGATGAGAAGATGGAGCATTTGAAATCACTCACGGACTATGATAGATTTAAAGAGGATTTTGACAATAAATTGGATAAATTCAGGAAAGAAATTAAATCAACTAAATTTAAAAAAATACAAAGCGATCAGAAGGATTATAGTGAGGGGTATGTATATAATTGGCAAAAAAACAGTTAATTTGGATAAAATTGTTGAAAAGGGAAAACGCGTAGGTTTTCAATTGTCATCCAATTCATCTGGTGGTGAGGAAGATAAAGAGGATAAGACGGATGGGGAGCAACAACAGGGTGTTTCCACCAAACGCACAAATCAGCGGGGACGGGGCAGTTGGAGATCTCGCAACCGAGGAGAAGCTACAGAGGAACGAGATCCCGACGGAGAAACGACTCGCTGTGATCAATCTTTCTAAATATGTGCTGACCCCGATTGAGGAGCGTGTCCTAGCCCGTGGGTTATCTTTTGTTCCCACTAGTAAACATATTCCATTTCAGTTTAGGGTGGATTTTGAAAAGTTCCTTCGAGTATTACAACTTAAACTCTTTTTTTACAATACTCTAGATCCCAGGGGTGCGTATTCGGACTGGGTAGTTAAAAGTACTTGGATTCCTCCGGGTCCACCTAATTCTGCTTTAATGATCTTTAAACAGCTGGTCCTCCAAGATGTACAGCAATTAGAACATACACAGTTTTGGGGTAGAACCAATATGTCACGTCAAGAATTTAAGGCTTTGCAAGCACTAAAGTCGGAGAAGTCGATTGTGATACGAAAAGCAGATAAAGGGGGCGCAATAGTTGTACTTGATAAATCTGAATATATGGCTGAAATTCAACATCAACTGTCAGATAGTAATACGTATTGTAAGCTTACTGAGGATCCCACTTATTGTTTGATCAAGAGGGTGCAGGAGGTCACTAAGGAGGCTCTTCAACAGGGCTTCCTTACTAAGAAAGAAAGTCAATTCTTGTGCCCAATTCATCCTGTTATCCCTATATTCTACACAGTCCCAAAGAGTCACAAACGGTTGCAAGCTCCTCCTGGCAGGCCTATAGTATCTTCAAGGAATTCCCTCCTTGAACGTTCCTGTAAGTATGTGGACTATTTTCTGCGACCTTTGGTGCAAAATATACCAGCATATATCGGAGATACATCACACTTTTTACAGATTCTGAGTGGATTAAATGTGAGTCACTCCAGTTTGTTAGTAACTCTGGACGTATGTTCTTTATATACTTCCATACCACAAAGTGAAGCCTTGGAAGCTGTAAGGAAGGCTCTTGAAGATCGGTTTCGTCCACATGTGGTACCTACAGATTTCCTTATTGATCTTACCCAACTAGCCCTGTATAATAATCATTTCATCTTTGATGATGAGTTGTATCTTCAGACTTCAGGTATAGCCATGGGGGGCTTCTTTTGCCCCTTCTGTTGCAAACATCTTTATGGGGCAGTTTGAGGAACAACATGTGTATACCAACACGGGGTTTGCCTGGGTACAATACTGGGGCCGCTACATTGATGATGTGTTCATGATTTGGCAGGGCTCTGAGGAACAGTTAAGAGACTTTGTTCACTACCTTAACAGCTGTCATGTTACTATTAAATTTGAATGTAATTCCCATGTTGAAAGTATTAACTTCTTGGATGTTTTAGTGAAAAAGGAGAGTGGGGTGTTAAAAACAAAAGTTTTTGTCAAACCAACGGATAGGAATTCTCTGCTGAAGTATGACAGTATGCACCCTTTGTGACAAGGCTACAGCCCAGAGGTACAAAATGAAACAACAAAATCCTGAACTACGTCTCCCAGAATGCATTGCCTGTCCCAGCAAAGGGAGCCCCAGGGATAGACAAGATGGGTACTTACCAACTCTGACCACAAGAGGGAGGGAGAAGGAAGAAGCCCAGTTCCCTGGCTCCGTAATCAATACATGATGCCCCCCACCTGTAGAGGGAAGGGTGGGTGAGAAGCAGGTGGAGGAGGAGGTTAAGGCTGCTGAGCAAGAAGCAGAAGTAGGATGGAATGGGAGCTGGAGAGCCCGGAGGAAGGTAGCACCTAAAGGGGGAAAGCTATGTGTTTAAAAGTTTTGATTTAAAACCTGTTGTAAGGAAGAAGCCTGTTTTGATTTGAACTGTTTGCTGTGGGGGAAGGGCAGAGGACTGGAAGAGTTATAAGCCTGGTTCCCCAGCTGCTCCTGTTTGTTGTGTAAGAACTGTGGGAGCTGGAAACCCTGGTTGGACAGGAGGGAACAATTTTGCTTTGGGCCAGCACAGCTTGTGACATGTACTTTGGGGCCAGCACTGCTTGTGATACGTACTGTGAAAAGGAAGTATTTCCAAAGGGGACTATTGCAGCCCTCAAGAAAGGGCAGAGACTTTGGATTGCTGGGTGAGGGGCAGCACTACCCTGCCTGGGGCAGCCCTAACCCCAGGGCTGGACTGAAGCTTTTGTTTGTAACTTGGAAACAAAAATAAAAAGAAAAGAATATTTGAAAGTATCTGCTGGTGGCAATTTGTGGGGCTTGGATTAATCCTGGGGAGGAGACTTCCTTCCTCCCCCTACTGGCGCAGCGGTCCCGTTTACACCTTATCATCTCAAACGTAGTTTGCCTTATTCACAGTTCTTGCGGTATCGTAGGATTTGCGATACCACTCAACAATTCCAAGAATCGGCAGGGGAGTTGCGTAACAAATTTAAAGAAAGGGGATATCCAGATAAACTAGTGAAACAATCGTATAAGAGGGCTTTGTGTCAACATAGAGATCTTCTTATTCAAGATAACCAACATGAGAGGTCTAAAAGCATGGACAAAGTCATCTCTTGTATTTTGAAATTTACAAACAGATCTCCTCAGATTTCTGCAATTTTAAGGAAGCATTGGAAGGTTATGCTAACACAGGAAGCATTTCAGGACCATCATCTTATGCTTTCTTTTGGTCGGAACCAGAATCTACAGGATCAACTCAGTGTGGCAGATCCAGGGGCGTAGCCAGACTACAGATTTTGGGTGGGCCTAGGCAAGAAGTGGGTGGGCACCAAGTGCTCTCCACCCCCAACCACCACCAACAAAAATATCTCAGCTGGCGGGTAAATGCTTCTTTCCACCATGGCAGTCTGCAGTACGCATGCGCTGAAAACTGAGCTTGCACAGGTGCTGGTATCATGGAGAGTAGTGTTTTCGTTACCATTAGGGGGAAGTCTTCAGCTGGCTGAGCTTGGGATCCCTACTAGCTACTACTAAACGTGTGGTACTGTTGGGCGGGCCTGAGCCCTAAGTGGGTGGGCCCCGGCCCACCCAGGCCCACCTGTGGCTACGCCACTGGGCAGATCACACACACCGAGGGATATCATCATAAATGTGGACACTGTTCTATTTGTTCTATAACAGTGGAATGTTCGGAGTTTAAGTCTACAGATGGTAGGACTTACAAATTAAAGTATAGAACCACGTGTGAATCAAAGAATGTGGTCTATCTTTTTCGGTGTCCATGTAATTTGATTTACATAGGACACACTACTCGTCAGTTCAAAACGAGGGTGATAGAACACCGGCACTGCATTACCAATTCCAAGTTGGAAGCACCTATGACTCGCCATTGTCAACAGGCTCAACATCAGTTTAATCAGTTACAATGCATGGTCATTGATCAAGTGTTTATGGGTAAGAGAGGGGGGATTTTAAAACAATCTTATGGCGTAAGGAACAACACTGGATTTATGTACTTAAAACAGTCGCACCTTCAGGACTAAATAAAAACATTGAGTGGAATGCCTACTATTAACTACAAGGTTGGAGGTGTGGTTTCCTTCGCTTCTTCATGATGATTGGATATGATAGGACATCACTACGTCACGACGTTGTAGCAATATTTAAGAAACCTAATCGGAACCGGAGTTCCTGCTCCTATACCATCTTTGGCATACACACAACAGAGACTCGGTTTCCAGCGTCGTTTTTGTTTTTAGTAGCAGATGGATTCAAAGCGCCTTCCTGAAGCAGCCACGAGGGTGGCGAAACAAGGCGCTCTTGTTGGAGGGTCGGCGTTTTTTCATCGGATTAATAATTTTTTGCAAGGCTCCGGAGCCCTTGAGGGATTGTTGATTGCCAGCATTCTCAACAAAACAATAACACAGGTTTCTTTGGAAGCTTCTGTGCTGGGATTAAGCTAAGTATAAAATCTTTTATTTGGATGCTTGGCAAGGGGGTTACCAAGTTTACTAAGTAAGAGTGGGTAGGTTTAGGTTTACCCTTACTGTTATAGTTCTCTAGTTGGTTACTTTGGGGCTCTCTTCTCTCGAGGGGTCTCCTTATAGGTAGTCTGGTTCTGGGTTGGGGTCAGTTTTGGTGTTCCTTTAATATATTTCTATAAGAGGGAAGGAGAGTTTTTCATCCCACACGATTTTCTCATTTAAAATGAGTTTTTGCGCCTGGGCTTTTTTTCTCTTCTTCCTTCTTAGTAGGAACCTATGATAGTAACCTACTCCTGTGTATACAAGGTGTGGTGAGTACTTTGGTATGGTCCCTTGTTTGGAGGTTTGAGGTTCCATTTGTTAGATAAATTCTGCAAAGGTTGGAGTTTTCTCCATTATTTTAAAGGGACACCTTCAAACTTACTATAGTTGTATATCAAGCTCCACTTATTAGGTTGGAATATTTTATTTAGTTTGAATTCTCCAGTAATTGTTAGATTTTTGATATTTTACTGCAATGTATTTCTCTAGTTGGCCAGCGGGTGGTGCATGTTATGTTTTAAGACATTGGTTCCCAAACCTGGTTCTGGAGGCACCCTAGCCAGTCAGGTTTTCAGGATACCCACAATGAATATTCATGAGAGAGATTTGTATGCAGTGGAGGCAGTGCACACAAATCTCTCTCATGAATAGTTTAAGCACATAAAGGAAGTGACTGCATTGATGTGGCCAGCTTTTTCAAATGTTATTGTTCTGAGCTCTGATTTGCCTGGAGTTTGAAGTTACCCAGGAGTTACTGGTTTTGCCTCCAGTTTCAGCCAGGAAGAAGGGAGAGGAGAGAGAGAGAGAGAGAGAGAGAGAGAGAGAGATGTTGAAGTCTTGTAAACAGTTATATTTGATAACTTCTGAGCAGCTATAAGTCCTGATCTCCCCAGGTACTATTTAGATAGTAAACAAATCTTTAGTTAGTTTTATAATTGATCCATGTTAGTTGTTACTGTTTGCTGATTGCACCTTTTCTGTTCATTGTTCTAATTTTTTCCTTACAATAAACATTTTTCAGTTTATTGCCTCTGTTTGTCTGGACTGACTAAGAATCCTGGTGGTTTGTGTGTTGGGTGTGTGAGTGTTTTCTGGGAACTATGAGACCACTGGGAGTGTGGCCTCCAGTAACCTAGAAGTCACTGGGAATAATTTGAGAGCGGGATACTTGCTCAGAGGCAGTGGGACCCAGTCGGTGGAAGGAAGGTGCCAGTGTACAGCACAAGCGGCAGGTGTAGCTGGACTCGAGCTGTGCTGGGGATAGACCCTCTAAGTGGCCATGGGGTAGCCCCAGGTGGGTGGCTAAGCGTTTTGTGACAGAGTGTCTTCAGCTTATATAAATAGCTTTTGAGACAGCCCACTGTGCATACATGAGGATTCCCACCTGGTGCTGTCATATGGGGACCTCCTTCATTCTCTAACAGAGCTCAGAGTAGAACGTAACCAAAGTAGGTGGGCAGGTATGTGAGCACTTGTGTTCTACTGTTCATGGAGAACACCTGCTAAAGCTAAGTAAATTGTAGGTCAATATTCAAAGAGAAACATCTGGATAGCTACCTCAATTACCAGGACATTTTACAAAACAGGTGCTGGATTTGAATATCCTTACAGACTGCCTCAGCAGTATCTGGATAGTGCTGAGGTGATGTGTTGGCGAGATGAGACCAGAGCTGGCAGTTGTTCAGAAAGTGGTATTATGAAAACAAGAAAATAAGAACTGCCATACTGAGTCAGATCAAAGGTCCATCTAGCCCAGTATTCTGTTTCCAATAGTGGATAATCCAGGTCACAAGTACCTGGCAGATCCCAAAAAGTAGCAAGATTCCATGCTATTGCTCCCAGAGATAAGAAGCGGTGTTCCTCAGGTCTACTTTAATAAAGATTTATGGACTTTTTTCTTCCAAGAATTTGTCCAAACCTTTTTTTAAACCCAGCTACATTGGGCCCGATATTCAGACTGTGGGAGTTAGCCCGGCTAACTCCCGCGGTCGGTGCTGAGCCTGGATATTCAATGCCGGATCGTTTCCAGTGACCGGCATTGAATATCTGGTTTACTTTTGCCCAGTTTAAACTTAACTGGCCAAGCCGATATTTGGTGCTGGCTGGTTAAGTTTGAACCGACCAAAGATATTTCAGGTATTGATGCGGCCAAATATGGCTGTCAAACTCAAGCTGAAAATCGGCAGATAGACGGTTATATCATGTGATATAACCAGATATCTGCTAGCCAATACCTGCAAATGTTCAGCAGGTTATGGCTGGCCATCGCAGATAGCCGGTTATGGGGCATTTAACCAGTCAGGTGCTGATCCTGGCTGGTGTTTTTACCACATCCTTTGGCAACAAGTTCCAGAACTTAACTATACATTCAATCAAAAAATGTTTTCTCTGATTTATTTTAAATGCATCACTTAGTAAGTTCATGGCATGCAGTGGCGTAGCAAGGGCGGGGCGGTGGGGGCGGTCCGCCCCGGGTGTCCGCGGGTGGGGGGTGATCCGTTGCGTCTCTTCTCCTACCACCGCCTGCCTTTTTCTTTTTTTTTTTTTAATCCGTGCAGCCACGCAGGCAGCGCTTCGCGTCTGCCCTGCGTGTGCTGTGAAAGACGTAAATCGCCAGCGTTGGCTTCGGGCCTTCCCTTGATGTCCCGCCCTCTTGTGAGGTAACTTCCTATTTCCTCGAGGGCGGGACATCGAGGGAAGGCCCGGCGCCAGCACTGGCGATTTACTTCTTTCACAGCACACGCAGGGCAGACGCGAAGCGCTGCCTGCGTGGCTGCACGGATTTAAAAAAAAAAAAAGAAAAAGGCAGGCGGTGGCAGGAGAAGAGGGCTCTGTGGCTCTCAGAGGGGATAAGGGGACTGGGGAGGGAAGTGCTCATGGGAGAAGGGGTCTGAAACTGGAACTGGGGGCTGAAAAGGGGCAGGGGCTGAAACTGTGGGGACTGGGGGCTTTAAAGGGGACAGGGAGAACTGGCTGGGGCTGAAGCTCGGGACTGGTGAGAGAAAAGGGCTGGGGTTGAAACTAGGGGCTGAAAAGGGGACAGGGAGAAGTGGCTGGGGGCTGAAGCCCAGGACTGATGGGAGAAAAGGGCTGGGGACTGCTCGGATAGTGGGGCTGAAAAGGGTGGCAGGTGGGAGATGTGGGCTGGAACTGCAACTAGGTGCAGGTGGAAAGAGGGGGCAGAGAGAGGGGACAGACCCTGGATGGAAGAGGGGGAGCGTGAGGGAGGGCAGACCCTGGATGGATGGGAGAGGGAGGGCAGACGGATCGAAGGGGCACAGAGAAAGGGCAGATGGTGGGTGGAAGGGGGAGAGAGAAAGAGGGCAGATGGTGGATGGAAGGGGCAGAGAGAGAGGGAACACTGGATGGAAGGGACATTAGAGAGGGCAGACACTGGATTTCAGAGAAAGAGCGAAGACAGATGCTAGATGGAAGGAAGACAGTGAAAAGAAGATGAGGAAAGCAGAAACCAGAGACAACAAACTGTAAATAAAATATATATTTTTTATTTTTTTGCTTTAGGGTATAGTATTGTATCTGTGTTTATGTGTTAATAAATGTTTAGAAATAGAACATATAAATAATTTTTAATACATTTTGACTTAACTTTCAGAGAACAAAACCCCCTTCTTCAGGTCAGGATAGGATACTATAACAGCACTATACTGTATTGACCTGAGGAAGGAGGTTTTGGCCTCTGAAAGCTAAATGTATTAGTCCAATAAAATGGTATTTTATTTTCTATATTTGTTTTATTTCTATTTGTTAATTTGTAAAGTGGTGATCGGATTTGTTAGTTTTTTCAAATTTACATCCACTGTCTTTATATTTTGCACAGTACTAGGGGACATTTTCTGTTTCTGTGGTGTTGCATTGTATGCAGAGTCTGGCATCGGGGGTTCAGTTTAATTTTTGTCTAAATAGAAAGTTTATGATTACTTATTCTATAGTGGATTAGGGTGTATCTATGTTTGTGAAAAAGACATGGCTTTTGGTTGGCACTGACTGTGCAGGATCGACGATCTGTACTAATCTGTCTGTTTTCGTTTTACAATAGGTGAATTGATGTTCTAGTGCTCACTGTAGCGTTTAAGATGCTTGTGTGACTTGTAGAAATGACTGCTTATGGTATGGTAGAATTGCGCTAAAGGTCCTGAGTGTTTTGTATTCTCGGTATGCCTAGTACTAGATTTTGGGGGGGGGGGGGGGGGGGGGGGGGAGGTGTTAAAAAATGACCGGCCCCGGGTGTCAACTACCCTAGGTACGCCACTGATAGCATGTCCCCTAAGCTTTCTACTTTACGAAAAAGTAAAGACTTGATATGTGTTTACCCATTCCACTCCACTCAGGATTATATAGACCTCTATCAAACAAGCGTATCCCCCCCAAAGCAATCTATTCTCTAAACTGAAGAGTCCCAGCTTCTCTAACCTAGTTTGATTTTATATCTTATAACCTGCCCTTATCCAAGGTGGTGAACAAAAGTAACATACATAAAATCACATAACAAAACAATCAATAAACAAGTTCGTCAGCAATAACAGACAAAACAATGATAATCATATACCAGTAAAGTCCAAAACTTCACAAGCAGTCATTCAAGCCCAGTGGGAACATGGTGGGCCAGACATAATAAATGTGCTTTCAAATGCAGTTTAAATGTCAATAAATGGTATTCATTTTTCAGTCCACATGGCAATTTGTTCCACTCAGTTGGTCCAGTAATTGAGAAAGTTCCCTTCCTTGTTACATCCTACTACTACTACTACTACTATTTAGCATTTCTATAGCGCTACAAGGCGTACGCAGCGCTGCACAAACATAGAAGAAAGACAGTCCCTGCTCAAAGAGCTTACAATCTAATAGACAAAAAAATAAAGCAAGCACATTAAATCAATTGTGTACAGGAAGGAGGAGAGGAGGGTAGGTGGAGGCGAGTGGTTACGAGTTAAAAGCAATGTTAAAGAGGTGGGCTTTCAGTCTAGATTTAAAGGTGGCCAAGGATGGGGCAAGACGTAGGAGTTCAGGAAGTTTATTCCAGGAGTAGGGTGCAGCGAGACAGAAGGCGCGAAGTCTGGAGTTGGCAGTAGTGGGGAAGGGAACAGATAAGAAGGATTTATCCATGGAGCGGAGTGCACGGGAAGGGGTGTAGGGAAGGACGAGTGTAGAGAGATACTGGGGAGCAGCAGAGTGAGTGCATTTATAGGTTAGTAGAAGAAGTTTGAACAGGATGCGAAAATGGATAGGGAGCCAGTGAAGCGAATTGAGGAGAGGGGTAGTATGAGTAAAGCGACCCTGGCGGAAGACGAGACGGAGAGGGGAGAGGTAACTAAGTGGGAGGCCAGCAAGAAGCAGACTGCAGTAGTCTAAACGAGAGGTGACAAGGGTGTGGATGAGGGTTTTGGTAGAGTGCTCAGAAAGAAAGGGGCGGATTTTATGGATGTTCTAAAGAAAGAAACGACAGGCCTTGGCGATCTGCTGGATATGAGCAGAGAAGGAGAGAGAAGAGTCAAAGATGACCCCAAGGTTTCGAGCTGAGGAGACAGGGAGAATGAGAGAGCCATCAACAGAAATAGAGAACGGGGGGAGTGGGGAGGTGGGTTTGGGGGGAAAAATGAGAAGCTCGGTTTTGGTCATGTTTAATTTCAGGTGGCGTTGAGACATCCAGACAGCAATGTCAGACAAGCACGCTGAAACTTTGGTTTGGATGCAAGGTGAGATATCAGGGGTAGAAAGGTAGATTTGGAAGTCATCAGCATAGAGATGGTAGGAAAAGCCATGGGATGAGATTAATGAACCAAGGGAAGAAGTGTAGATAGAAAAGAGGAGGGGACCAAGAACAGAACCCTGAGGTACGCCGACAGGCAGAGGAATAGAAGTAGAAGAGGATCCACCAGAATGAACACTGAAGGTGCGGAGGGAGAGGTAGGAAGAGAGCCAGGAAAGGACAGAGCCCTGGAATCCAAGTGAGGACAGGGTATCGAGGAGTATGCTGTGATCTACAGTGTCAAAAGCAGCGGAAAGATCAAGAAGAATGAGGATGGAATAGAGACCTCTGGATTTAGCCAGTAATAGGTCATTGGAGACTTTAGTAAGCGCAGTTTCGGTTGAGTGGAGAGGGCGAAAACCAGATTGTAGTGGGTCAAGAATAGCATGTGAGGAGAGAAAAGCAAGGCAGTGGTGGTGAACAGCACTCTCAAGTAATTTGGAGAGAAAAGGGAGGAGGGAGATGGGTCGGTAATTTAGAGGGACAAGTAGGGTCGCGTGACGGCTTCTTAAGGACAGGTGTGACCACAGCATGTTTAAAGGCAGTAGGGACAGTTGCAGTGGAAAGTGAGAGGTTGAGAATGTGACAGATAAAAGGAATAAGAGCAGGTGAGATGGCATTAAGAAGGTGGGTGGGTATGGGATCAGAGGAACAGGTGGTACATTTTGAGGAAGAAAGGAGAAGTGTAGTTTCCTCTACAGTAACTTCAGGAAAGGAGGAAAAGGAATGAGGGGAAGGAGAGAGAGGGGAACAGACTAGTGGAGGGAGAGGTGGCGAGGTAGAGAATTCAAGGTTTATCTTTTGAACCTTGTCGTGAAAGAATTCAGCAAGGGTCTGAGGAGATAATGAAGGGGGAGTTGGGGGAGGGGGCACCTTGAGGAGAGAGATCAATGTGGTGAAGAGAAGTCGAGGGTTAGAGCCAAGAGAGTTGGTCAGGTGGATATAATAATCCTGTTTGGCACGTAAAAGAGCAAATTGGAAGGAGGTCAGCATGAACTTAAAGTGTAAGAAATCAGCAAGGGCCCGAGATTTCCGCCAGAGGCGTTCGGCGGAGCGGGTACAGGAACGTAGGTAGCGGATATTAGAAGTCAGCCAAGGTTGGGGTTTTGTACGCCTTATAGGGCTGGTCATCAAAGGTGCAAGAGTGTCTAAGGCAGAGGATAGAATATTGTTGTAAGAAGAAACAGCCTCGTTGACAGACGTGGATGGTGCCACAGTAGAGAGGAGGTTTGAAACATGGGAGGATAGAGTTGAAGGGTCAGTATCGTGAAGATTCCTAGATAAATTAGATAAGATAGGATGGGACTGGGAGGGAGGAGATTTAAGTGTGAAAGTTATAAAATGGTGATCAGAGAGGGGAAGATCAGAGGCAAGGAAACTAGAGGGTGAACAGTTGGAGGAGAAGATGAGATCAAGACAGTGACCATTTTGATGAGTGGGGGAGGTGGAGCATAGTTGGAGATTAAAGGAGGATGTTAAAGCGTGTAACTTGGAAGAGTTGGAAGGATCATTAGCAGGAATATTAAAGTCACCAAGGATGAGAGAGGGGGAGGAAGGATCATGGAAGAAGGCAAGCCAGGCATCAAAGTCACTGAGAAAGGATGAAAGGGACTTATCAGGGGGACGATAAATGACCGCTATTCGAAGAGGCAGAGGAGAGAAAAGGCGGATAGAGTGGACTTCAAAGGAGGAAAAACAGTGAGATTGAGGTGGGAGAAGGGATTGAAATCTGGAGGAGGAAGAGAGAAGTAGTCCAACACCGCCCCCGCGACCAGCAGGGTGAGGAGTATGTGAAAAAAGATAACCACCATGGCAGAGGGCTGCGACTGAAGCAGAGTCATCAGGGCAGAGCCAGGCTTCTGTTATGGCGAGCAGATGGAGGTGACGTGAGATAAAGAGGTCCTGGATATAGGGGAGTTTGTTACAGATAGAGCGGGCATTCCATAGGGCGCAAGAGAAGGGCAGAGAAGAGGAGGGGAGCAGAGGAATAGAGATGAGGTTAGAGAGGTCACGGTGAGATCTGTAGAGTTGGGATAATAGTTGGTGAGGAGGGTCAGGATTGGGATTGATGTCACCGGCTGAGAGTAAGAGGAGGAGTAAAAGAGAGCGGAGGAGAGTAGGAGAGGTGTGGCCACGAAGGCGTCGAAGGCGAGAGGTATTTAGGTGGAATGGGGAAGGCAAAATGGAGGGAAGAAAGAGCCGGAGATTAAAAGCCAAGAGGGAGGAAGAGGGTAGGAGAGAAGGTGAGATGATGAAGTCGATGGATGGGCAGTGAGTTCCTGTAGCGGAGAGAGGTAGGGGGTGAGGGAGAAGATTAGGAAGGGACAGGGCTAGGAAGAGAATGTGAATAGGGGCCATAAACGACTGAGGTACTTTAGCAACTGGGAAGAAGATTAGATGTAAAGAGAAAAATGCCCCTATTCACATTCTCTTCCTAGACCTGTCCCTTCCTAATCTTTTCATTCACCCCCTACCTCTTTCCGCTACAGGAACTCACTGCCCATCCATCGACTTCATCACCTCACCATCTCTCTAGAGCGGAGGCCCTGAGTGGATTGGAGTGGACCTGGGTGTCACCCCGGAGAAGGCTGTAAGGATATGCAGAGGAGCTGCAAGTCCTCCACAGCACCTGAAAGGCAGCTGGTGGTAGAGCTGGGCACCTCTCAGCTGAGGAAAGGCTTACCAGGGGTTAGGCCGAAGCCAGCATTCCTCCCCCTGAGGGTCGCCTGATCCTAGCCAAAAAGCACCTGGAAACTCTGTGCACTTGGAGCGAGGGCCCTGGGAAGATCGAGGTGGACCTGGAGTCACCCCGGATACAGCTGTGAGGAAATGCTGTTGATTCAAAGCAGGCGACCCTCCCTCTCCCATCCATCCAGGGTCTGCCCTCCCTCACGCTCCCCCCCTTCCATCCAGGGTCTGTCCCCTCTCTCTGCCCCCTCTTTCCACCTGCACCTAGTTGCAGTTCCAGCCCACATCTCCCACCTGCCACCCTTTTCAGCCCCACTATCCCACCAGTCCCCAGCCCTTTTCTCCCATCAGTCCTGGGCTTCAGCCCCCAGCCACTTCTCCCTGTCCCCTTTCAGCCCCTAGTTTTAACCCCAGCCCTTTTCTCTCACCAGTCCCAAGCTTCAGCCCCAGCCAGTTCTAAATCACAAGCCATCATTGACTGCAAGCGCCGAGAATCACTGGAGTCATTCTGCTCTCTTAATCTGTTTGGTTGCCCTTCTCTGCACCTCTGTTGACTGTGCACGGTTATTCGTCAGTGGAGCTGCCAGTGGAATAAGCCTTGTCGAACAAGAATGTTTTTAAGGTCTTCTTGAACAGTTGGTGGATATCCCAGAAATAGTGGATTTTCCCCAAGTCCAAATTTAATAATGGTCTATGGACTTTTACTTTAGGAAGTTGTCCAAACCGTTTATAAAATCTGCTAAGCTAACCGCCTTTACCACATTCTCCGGCAACGAATTCCAGAGTTTAATTACACATTGAGTGAAGAAAAATTTTCTCTGATTCATTTTAAATGTACTACTTTGTTGCTTCATCGCATGCCCCCTAGTCCTAGTATTTTTGGAAAGCATAAACAGATGTTTCACATCTACCCGTTCAACTCCACTCAATATTTTATAGACCTCTATCATATCTCCCCTCAGCCGCCTTTTCTCCAAGCTGAAGAGCCCTAGCCGCTTTAGCTTTTCCTCATAGGGAAGTCGTCCCATACTACTACTACTACTATTTAGCATTTCTATAGCGCTACAAGGCGTACGCAGCGCTGCACAAACATAGAAGAAAGACAGTCCCTGCTCAAAGAGCTTACAATCTAATAGACAAAAAATAAAGTAAGCAAATCAAATCAATTAATGTGTACTGGAAGGAGGAGAGGAGGGTAGGTGGAGGCGATTGGTTACAAGTGGTTACGAGTCAAAAGCAATGTTAAAGAGGTGGGCTTTCAGTCTAGATTTAAAGGTGGCCAAGGATGGGGCAAGATGTAGGGGCTCAGGAAGTTTATTCCAGGCGTAGGGTGCAGCAAGACAGAAGGCACGAAGTCTGGAGTTGGCAGTAGTGGAGAAGGGAATAGATAAGAAGGATTTATCCATGGAGCGGAGTGCACGGGAAGGGGTGTAGGGAAGGACGAGTGTGGAGAGATACTGGGGAGCAGCAGAGTGAGTACATTTATAGGTTAGTAGAAGAAGTTTGAACAGGATGCGAAAATGGATAGGGAGCCAGTGAAGCGACTTCAGGAGAGGGGTAGTATGAGTAAAGCGACCCTGGCGAAAGATGAGACGGGCAGCAGAGTTTTGAACCGATTGGAGAGGGGAGAGGTGACTAAGTGGGAGGCCAGCAAGAAGCAGATTGCAGTAGTCTAAACGAGAGGTGACAAGGGTGTGGATGAGGGTTTTGGTAGAGTGCTCGGAAAGAAAGGGGCGGATTTCATGGATGTTGTAAAGAAAGAAACGACAGGTCTTGGCGATCTGCTGGATATGAGCAGAGAAGGAGAGAGAAGAGTCAAAGATGACCCCAAGGTTTCGAGCTGAGGAGACAGGGAGAATGAGAGAGCCATCAACAGAAATAGAAAACGGGGGGAGCGGGGAGGTGGGTTTGTGGGGGAAAATGAGAAACTCGGCTTTGGTCATGTTTAATTTCAGGTGGCGTTGAGACATCCAGACAGCAATGTCAGACAAGCACGCTGAAACTTTGGTTTGGATGCAAGGTGAGATATCAGGAGTAGAAAGGTAGATTTGGGAGTCATCAGCACAGAGATGGTAGGAAAAGCCATGGGATGAGATTAATGAACCAAGGGAAGAAGTGTAGATAGAAAAGAGGAGGGGACCAAGAACAGAACCCTGAGGTACGCCGACAGGCAGAGGGATAGAAGTAGAAAAGGATCCACCAGAGTGAACACTAAAGGTGCGGAGGGAGAGGTAGGAAGAGAACCAGGAAAGGACAGAGCCCTGGAATCCAAGTGAGGACAGGGTATCGAGAAGTATGCTGTGATCGACAGTGTCAAAAGCAGCGGAAAGATCAAGAAGAATGAGGATGGAATATTGACCTCTGGATTTAGCCAGTAATAGGTCATTGGAGACTTTAGTAAGCGCAGTTTCGGTTGAGTGGAGAGGGCGAAAACCAGATTGTAGTGGGTCAAGAATAGCATGTGAGGAGAGAAAATCAAGGCAGCGGTGGTGAACAGCACGCTCATGTATATCGGAATATCGGAATCCAAGGCAAGGCGCAGCCCCCCGCGCCTGCCCCTGCCCCATCCCCTTTATCATTTTCGTCGCCCTTCTATGGACCTTTTCTAATTCTATTATATCTTTTCTGAGATGCGGCGACCATAATTGAACACAATATTCGAGGTACGGTCGCACCATGGAGTGATACAAAGGCATTAACATCCTCAGTTTGGTTTTCCATTTCTTTCCTAATAATACCTAACATTATATTTGCTTTCTTAGCCTCAGCAGTACACTGAGCAGAAGGTTTCAAAATATCACCAACAACGACACCTAGATCCATTTTTTGGTCTGTGACTCCTAACGTGGAACCTTGCATGACGTAGCTATAATTCGGGTTCCTCTTTCCCATATGCATCACTTTGCACTTGCTCACATTAAACGTAATCTGCCATTTAGACGCCCAGTCTCGTAAGGTCCTCTTGTAATTTTTCACAATCCTCCTGCGATTTAATGACTTTGAATAACTTTGTGTCATCAGCAAATTTAATTACCTCACTAGTTACTCCCATCTATAGGTCATTTATAAATATGTTAAAAAGCAGCGGTCCCAGCACAGACCCCTGGGAAACCCCACTAACTACCCTTCTCCATTAAGAATACTGACCATTTAACCCTACTCTCTGTTTTCTATCTTTTAACCAGTTTTTAATCCACAATAGAACTCTACCTCCTATCCCATGACTCTCCAATTTCCTCTGGAGTCTTTCATGGGGTACTTTGTCAAATGTCTTCTGAAAATCCAGATACACAATATCAACCGGCTCACCTTTATCCACATGTTTGTTCACCCCTTCAAAGAAATATAGTAGATTGGTGAGGCAAGATTTCCATTCACTAAATCCATGTTGACTTTTGGGTTCATTTTCGAAAGAGAAGGGCGCCCATCTTTTGACACAAATCGGGAGATGGGCGTCCTTCTCCCAGGGTGGCCCAAATCGGCATAATCGAAAGCCAACTTTGGGCATCCCCAACTGCTTTCCATCGCGGGGACGACCAAAGTTCCCGTGGATGTGTCAGAAGCATAGCGAAGGCGGGACTGGGGTGTGTTTAACAAATGGGCGTCCTTGGCCGATAATGGAAAAAAGAAGGGCGTTCCTGACGAACACGGTCGACTATACTTGGTCCTTTTTTATTTACGACCAAGCCACAAAAATGACCAGATGACCACAGGAGGGAATTGGGGATGACCTCCCCCTACTCCCCCAGTGGTCACTAACCCCCTCCCACCCTAAAAAAAATTTTTTAATATTTTTTTCCAGCCTCAAATATCATACCCAGCTCCATGATAGTAGTATGCAGGTTCCTGAAGCAGTTTTAGTGGGTACTGCAGTGCACTTCAGGCAGGCAGACCCAGGCCCATCCCCCCCACACCTGTTAAACTTGTGGTGGTAAATGTGAGCCCTCCAAAACCCACCACAAACCCACATCTAGGTGCCCCCCATTCATCCCTAAGGGCTATGGTAGTGGTGTACAGTTGTGAGGAGTGGGTTTCGGAGGTGGGTTTGGGGGGCTCAGCACACAAAGTAAGGGAGCTATGCACCTGGGAGCTTTTTCTGAAGTCCACTGCCGTGTCCCCTATGGTGCCTGGTTGGTGTCCTGGCATGTGAGGGGGACTAGTGCACTACGAATGCTGGCTCCTCCCACCACCAAAGGGCTTGCATTTGGTCATTTCTGAGATGGGCGTCCTTGGGTTCCGTTATCGCAGAAAATTGGGGACGACCATCTCTAAGGTCGACCTAAATGTGGAGATTTGGGCGACCCCGACCGTATTATCGAAACAAAAGATGGCCGTCCATCTTGTTTCGATAATACGGGTTTCCCCGCCCCCTGCACCGGGACGTCCTGCGATGATGCCCTCAGGAAAACTCTTCAGTCATCTAGAGGTCCAACCGATTCTTTTGCCGGCTTCCTGCTTTTAATATACCTAAAAAAAATTTTTACTATATGTTTTTGCCTCCAATGCAATCTTTTTTCGAAGTCCCTCTTAGCCTTCCTTATCAGCGTTTTGCATTTGACTTCACATTCCTTATGCTGTTTCTTATTACTTTCAGTGGGTTCCTTCCTTCTTCCATTTTGTGAAGGATTTTCTTTTAGCTCTAATAGCTTTCTTCACCTCACTTGTTAACAATGCCGGCTGTCGTTTGGTCTTCCGTCCTCCTTTTTTAATACGCGGAATATATTTGGCCTGGGCTTCCAGGATGGTGTTTTTGAACAGCATCCACGCATGATGTAAATGTTTGACCCTCGCAGTCGCTCCTCTAAGTTTTTTTTCACTGTTCTCATTTTATCATAGTCTCCTTTTTTAAAGTTAAACGCTAGGGACTTCCGGTCGGGACATGAGCTGAGCAGCAGCGTGTGGCTCGAGCTCTGAGACCCCTGCCAAAAACAGATATTAAACTAATCGGAAGGTGCTCAAAACAAGATCTTGCGGGAAGTGGAGGTAATTTATGGACAAATACCTCAGCAGGTCTCCATTAGCGATGGCACAAAAATCGGCAAAAAAAGAGAAAATAAAAACGACAGCGCAGGAGTCCAAGATGGCGGAAATATCCGCTCCGCAGACGGAAGGCTTTTCGGAAGCGCAACTCCAGCAAATCACGATGGCAGTAGCGAAGGCCTGGGACCCGAAATGGGAGGCGGTAGAACACAAGCTGGAAGAACTGAATACAAGGCTGGATGGAGTGGGCATTCGAATGGGGGACCTCGAAACCCGAGTGTCGGCCCTAGAGGATGAAGGGCGCGGATACGGCCCAGACATAGCCGCCCTCACAAAACAGCTCCACGAATATCACAACAAATTAGAAGATTTAGAAAATCGCTCCAGGAGGAGCAACATACGGTTAGTGGGGATACCAGAGACAATACCTGAAAAGAATTTAACCACTTGGCTTGAAACATGGCTAGCAAAAGAACTAGCGATAACAGACACCATGGGGCCGTTCGTAATAGAAAGAGCTCACCGCGTGGGACGCAAGGCTGAAGAACAAACGCGCCCACGAGTAATTATAGCCAAGATATTAAACTACAGGCATCGGATGGAGATTTTACAGGGATTCCGGATGCGGAGGAACTCATTGACACATGATGGGCGCAAAGTGCTAATTTTTCAAGATTTCTCGGCCGAGGTGCAACAGAGGAGGCGGCAGTATCATCCGTTATGCTCTGCACTTGTGAGTAAAGGCATAAGATTTTCCCTCCAATTCCCAGCAACTCTACGGATGTTAATCCAGGGTCAGTGGAAAACATTTAAAACGGTGGCAGAAGCAAAGAAAGCAGCACTGGAAGAAGGCTTACTAGAAAAAATCTAATGGTGACGTGATTGAATCGAGCACCAGAAAAGGTACATTGGACAGAGTGGGCAGGGGGCCTCATGTGCCTAGGGGGTCACTTCTCTAAGGACAGGCTAGACCTGGAGCGAGAGAAGGGAGGGTTAATAGAGAGGGGGGGAATGAAACGGGAGAGGGGTGGGGGAGGGATAGGGAGAATAGAGGGTATGGGGGGGAAGGGAATGATAAAGATAGACAAAGGTAAAAAGATAAGGGAAAACAAAAGGACAAATAAACTTCCACATAGAACAAACGAGGGGGGATCACGGGTAACAGAATTAGCAGGTATGCCGGCCACAAGGAGTCACAATGCCAGTTAGAGTAACAACTTGGAACGTCGGGGGGATTAACTCCCCGATCAAAAGAGCTAAAATCCTAACGGCCCTAAAGCGGCATAACACAGACATAGCATGTCTGCAAGAAACACATCTATCAGACCTAGAACATGCCAAATTGAAAAGAAACTGGGTAGGGGAGGTGCTTTCCTTGGAGGCTCTCGGGAAGAAAGGAGGGATTGCAATTTTATTTAGGAAAGGATTGGCATATAAAGCAACCCAGGAAGAGTCTGGGGAAGATGGGAGATACTTAATAATAAAAATATGGCTACCCGGTATGGAACTTATTTTGGTAACAGTTTATGGACCGAACGTACATGACCCATTATTCCTGAGATCCTTAATGGCCAAATGTGCTAAATATAATAACAAAAGATTGGTGGTAGTAGGAGATTTTAACCTAGTGTATAATCCTCAAATGGATTGCTCAAACAGGGACTCTTCCCATCACATAGGTACAAAGGCTAGGGAATTAAAGTCGTTTTCTAAAACACTTAACTTGGTTGACACATGGAGAACGCTACACCCGACTGAAAGAGAATATTCTCATAGGTCTAGAGCCCATGATACGATGAGTAGGTTGGATTATATTTTGATAGACAGATTAACACTATCGCATTTAATAAGAGCAACCATTGGTCCAGAAGAAATATCTGATCATGCGGCCGTATGGATAGACTTAGAGCTGCAAACAGATAACCAAAGTGGGAGAGGGTGGAGATTCCCGGCATACTTACACACGGATGAGAAATTTATCAAATATCTACACGCGAAATGGGAAGACTACGCCCAGAACAATAGACAACACGTTCAGACGCAATCAGTCCTTTTCTGGGAAGCGTCTAAGGCGGTTATGAGGGGGGAAATCCTGGCATATTGCAGCAA